>NC_141163.1:58601130-58908005 GCF_053477565.2 Lygodium microphyllum
CCCCTTTACAAAGGACCATGGATAAGGGCAAACAACTTATGCATTTAGGTGATCAGTCAGCACCTGCTTGGACAGAGGTGTGTTCGAAAAAGGCGACAAGCCTTGAGGCTCAGCCATTTCACAAGTTCAACACTCCAATCCCCTAGACTCCTTGTGCACTTACGCATGAAGGAAGGCTGCATTCCCTTCTAGTAATACTCCTAATGAAGTTTCTTTCTTGGTGCAAATACAGTGGGAGGTGCTAATGTGTCTATTGAACGTCCTAAGGACCCGCTGATGTGCCTTGCCTTTGACTGCATAGGCAAGGTCATCACCCCTTGGGATTGCAAATACCCTTGTTTAGCCCTAGCGAATGGATCTAGCCCCTCCACTTCGAAGTCTACTCCTCTAAGGCAGAATGCTTTTGCGGTTATGGCAAATTTGTTGGATGATGGAATTCTTGAGGCACGGGCAAATAAAGTCCAAGTGAGGCATGGCCAGCCTCCTACTTGACTCTATTTTTAATCATGTAGTTTGCCACTTGGAATGTTCGCGGGATTTGTTCTCGCAGTAAGTAGCATGACATGTGGTGCATTTTGCACGAGAATTGTTGGTATGTGTTGTGAGCTGTTGAGCACAAAAGTCATGATGAGGTTTGTCGCATTTTGGATTGTCAAGGTTTTCGTCTTTTTTATGCTGGTAGCAAAGCAGTGCGCTACTCGGGTGTCCTTATGGTGGTGCACGAGAAACTTCAGATGGTTCTTATAAAAGATGATGTGTATGGCCACTTTATAGTGGTGGAAATTATCTTTGAAGGAGAGATTTTGTGGCTTGTTGGACTTTATGTGTTAGAATTTGCCGATTCTATGGGCAGTGTCCAATGTAATTTGTGTGGTGTGGACACTTATTAAAGTGCTAATGTAAGGTGTGTACACCTAGTGTCTTAGAAACTTAAAGTAGTGACACTAGGCTCTAGAGTAAAATAAACTTAACTCTAGTTAGTTGGTGGAAGGCTGGTTAGGTCAACCTTTGACCTAAACATAAGTTGTACTTTCACTCTATCTTTCATTCTAGCAAGTACACTCTTCTCTTTTTGCTTCAGCTCACTCTCTTGCTATCATTATATCTCCTCTCTCTCTCCATAGCTGGGTGCCATTTTTCAACATTAGGTATCAGAGCAGCTCGTATGTGTGGATTCCGTTTAGCCACAGTCAGCTAGTGCCATCCTGCCCTAGGTCCTATTGCTGCCAGCTTGGTTCTCAGCTCAAGGAAGAATTTTCAGCTGCTGTGAGGTGCTGCTAAAGTGGAGGAGGAGCTGTAGCTGAGCCGTCTCTTGTCTACTCCAGATCTGTACACTTGCTCTAGATTTGTCTAGTTCAGCCATCAACTCCAAATCTGTCCATTTGCTCCAGATCTGTCCAGCTCAGTCATCTGCTCCAGATTTGCTGTTTTCAGCCTATGCACAGCCCTGCACGTAGTCCAACGCGTAGTCCCACACGCAACCCGAGGAGCTGCTGTTTTCAGCTCTGCCTCCCATTTTCTCAGCTCTGCCCACCATTTTCTCAGTCCTGCCCGCCACTTTCTGCAAACCCTAGAAAGTGCAGAAACCCTAATTTTCAGATTTGGGTTTTTCTCAAAATTTCTAGAATTTCCAGTCTATTTCAGCAATCTCTTCTCGAATCTCAGCTCGTCTTGCCCAAAAATTTTGGGCTTTTGCTAATTTTTGCTCCCGAAGTTTGAATTGACAACCAATTCGAAGAAATTTCTCAATTTCTTGGACATTCCCATAAAAAATTTGGGGTTTTTTTCTGATTGGAGACCCTTTGCGCAAATTGTTACCAAACTTATAGACATTGCGCAATTTCTTCCACATTGGTTCAAGAAAATTTGGGGCTTTTCAGTTTTTTGGATCCAATATGCATCACGAGGCAGATTTCAGCTGCTGTTCATTGTTGACACGCATCCCGAGGTGACATCCCTACAGAAATTCCAATTGTACGGTACAAATTTCTTCAATTTCTTTGCTCGATATGCACTCCAAGGCAAGTAACAAGCAATACAGCACATTTAATTGCTGTTACAGTCAGATTAGGCAGAGAATTTTGGAAAAATTCAGTAAATTTTGGTAAGAATCAACATTAAGTTGCTGTATTTTGTACTTTTGTGGGCACACATTTCAAGGCGGGTGTGGTACAGCAATATAGTGTTGTAATTTACTGGCTGAGTGCTGATTTGGGTAGCATTGTGTACACTTTGGCATTTGAGTGATAGTTTGGTACTAGTTTCTTAATCCCATGGGGGATTTTGGTACTCTGAGGAGTATACTCTATACTTCAGCACATGGTACATCAGGAGAATAATGATCAGAGCAACATCCTTGGTGTCCTCACTTAGGAGGACAAACTTGATGGGTCAAATTACCCACTGTGGAGTTTTATGGTCCGTAACCTTCTTGTGGCGAAGGACTTCTGGGACTATTTTACAAGTGATTTGCAGTAGCGACTAGGAGTTCTTGCACCTTAGACACCTCAGCATAACGCTCAAGGATAGGTTGCTGGTGCTACTAGTGCTGGTATTGGTGCTGCTACTGCTGCTGATCCTCCTCTCCCTTCTAACGAGGATCGGAAGAAATGGGACTGAAAAGATGCACATGCACTTTCTTTGATTGCCTTGTCAGTGAAAAGGGCAATTATTCCACATATTCAGTCTTGTAAGACCTCAAAATCATCATGGGATATACTTGAGCGCATGTTTGCAACACGCAATGCGGCTAGGATATCCTATCTTTGCAGAGAGTTGGCCAATGTGACCATGGATGAAGGTGATAGTATGATAGAGCACCTTACTCACATACAGGATTTGTGTGAGCACCTTCTCAATATTGATGAGGTCATTCAGGATGTTGAATTGGTAAACATCACACTGAACTCTCTTCCAGAGTCATATCTTGGTTTCCACACCTCTTTGATGTTGTCTTTTGGGGGAGGGGGGGACGGGGGGGCAGCAGCCCCTTATATTTGTAGAGTTGGAAGCCCTCTTACTGCAAGAGGAACAAACTCGGAAGAATGTGGCTTTGCGTTCAGGTGATGTGGCTATGCTTTCCAAGTTTAAAGACAAAGGAAAAGGCAAGCAAAATGTAAAAAATCGACAAAAGGGTGATGCTGGACAACCATCAAATAAGATTGTCCAAGACACAGAAAAGGCTAAAAAGAAGCGGAAATGCCATTATTGCAAGAAGCCCGGTCACTATATCAATGAATGCAGAAAGAGATTGGTCAAAGTGTTTGTTTACCTCTTTGCATTCAGCCCCTGCTTGGAAGCGTGTTACATGTGCGAACAACAACAGTTATGATGTATGTGGCATTGGGACAGTCACTATTACTGTTGCAGATGGTTGTGATTTCATGCTTCTAGATGTCTTGTTTGTACTTGGCATTACAAAGAACTTGTTGTCTATCTCTGCTTTTAATAAGCATGGCTTTCAAGTCATCTTTGAGGATGACAAATGCATTGTTAGAGACAAAGAGATGGATTATGCACTTAGGTTGTCTGGCACCCTGCATAAGGGACTTAGACAGTCTCATGATGCTTTAGCAGTCACTATTGTTTCTCTTGGTATGTAAAATGCAGAGCTATGGCATGCCCGCTATGGACACATGAGCTTTGGGAGTTTGATGACCCTTCAGATGTGTCATATGGTAGATGTGTTGCCTCCAGTGGAGACTCCACCTCCTCATGCATGTGAGGGATGTATTTTGGGCAAGATGCATAGGTTTGCCTTCAAAAAGGATGGTGCATTGCGCAGCTTATTGACTCTGATTTTGTGGTCCCATGAGGACACGTGTACTTGGAGGTCATCAGTACTTTGTTATATTTATTGATGACTACTCTCGGTATACATGGGTGTATGGGTTGAAGGCAAAATCTGATGTGTTCATGCATTTCAAACATCTTGTTGCAAAGCTTGAAGCTGAAACTGACTTAAAAGTGCTGATACTTCGCATAGATAGAGGGGGGGGGGGGTACATGTCTCGTGCTTTTGAGACATATTTGCTTGATCATGGCATTATGCATCAAGCCACTGCTAGAATGACTCCTCAGTAAAATGGTGTTGCTGAAAGGAAGAATCAGACTCTTATGGAGATGACTCGTTGTATGCTAAAAAGCAAGGGGCTATCTCATGAATTTTGGCTAGAAGGCCTTCAGTGTGCAAATCATGTGTTGAATTGTGCACCCACTAAGGCATTGAAGATGATCACACCGTTCGAAGCTTAGCATGGCAAGAAACCCAAAGTAGACTACTTTCGGGTGTTTGGTTACATAGCCTATGCCCATGTTCCGAAAGAGCTTCATGGGAAGCTTGATGACAAGGCTGTAAAATGCATATTTATTGGCTATAGTTCGGAGAGCAAGGGCTATCACTTGTATGACCCACACACGAAGAAAGTCTTTGTTAGTCGGGATGTCCTATTTGCTGAAAATGCTACATTTTCACATAATTAGTTTCAAATGCCAGCCATCCATGTCATTGGTGATGTCTTTGAGGGTCTTTTGCCACTTACTTTGGAGTCTGTGCCTGCTGTAAATGGTAGGACATACTTAATACAGTAAGCTGTTGCTGCACCATATCCTCCGAACAGGAGGGTATCGATGATGGTTTGCCACATGCAATTGAAGAAGCAGTACAGCATGGAAGGGCTGCTGTAAATGCAGCCAAAATAGTTCCAAGATGGCTGTTACAGACTCTCCAGGAGAGTAAAATGGATGCTCCTATACCTCAATGCACTAGAAGGGCTGCTAGAAATGCAGCAAATGATGCAGGGGGGGCACATTTGATTGATTTTACAGAAGTAGATGATTGTGATGATCATGTGTTTATGAGCTCACTATTGGATGATGATGAGCCTGCTTCCTTGGACAAAGCTCAGCAAGATGTACATTGGATGCAGGCTATTCAGGATGAGCTAGACTCTATTTCCACTAACTCTACATGGGATCTTGTGGATTTACCACCTGGCAAAAAGGCCATTGGCACAAAATGGGTTTTTAAACTCAAACGCAAGGCTGATGGTACAATTGACAAGTACAAAGTACGGTTGGTAGCAAAAGGCTATGCATAGAAAAAGAGCATAGATTATGAAAAAACTTTTGCTCCTGCATCCCATATGAGTACGGTGAGATGTGTGATTGCTATGGTTGCAAATTATGATTGGAAAGTACATAAGTTGGACATGCACCAAAGGAAGCCAAAAACTAGGGATCAAACCTGCAAAATCTATGCAGAAGGCTCAACCTTCAATCTCCAGCCTGAATTTTCTCTCTCTCTTCAAATCTTGAATGGGGATTTTCATGAGGATGTTTATGTGTCACAACCTCCAGGGTTTGTAGTTAAAGGGAAATAGCACATGGTATACAAGCTGCATAAAGCTCTTTATGGCCTCAAACAAGCTCTTCGTGCACGGTACTCCAAAATTGATGCTTATTTGGCTAGCAAAGGGTTAAAAAATAGTCCAAATTGCTCCCACTCTATACATTAAGAATGAGGGGGGGGGACTTGCTGATTATCATTCTTTATGTAGATGACATGTTGCTCACTGGACCTACATAAGAAAAGATTGTAGATTTTAAGGCTGAATTAAAACATGCATTTGCTATGTCAGATATAGGCTGCCTATACTATTATTTGGGGATTCAATTCACCCAAAATCAGCATGGTATCATCATGTCACAGTCACAATATGTGGATAAGCTGTTGCATAAATTTAGTATGCAAGATTGCAAACCTATGTGCACTCCTATGGAGCCAGGCTTAAAGCTGTCTATGCATGATGGTGAAGAGATGTCTAATGTTGCAATTTATAGCCAGGCTGTTGGCTGTCTTATTTATCTTTGCAACACATGCCCTGACATTTAGTATGCAGTATCTCAGGTGAGCAGGTATATGCATAGCCCACGGACCATACATTAGCAAGCTATTAAGCAGATCTTCAGATATTTGCAAGGTACTCAGTCACATGCATTATTCTTTCCTGGGGGGTAGACTTGCACTACTATGCGAGAAGTTTGAGGCTTTTCGAAAGTCCTTAAACTTGTTACCTTTTGGTGATTGATCATCCTTGTACTTCATCACATTGGCACTGTAAGGGGGTGTTAGAATTTGCTGATTCTATGGGCAACGCCCAATGTGAATTATGTGGTGTGGACACTTATTAAAGTGTCAATTTAAGGTGTGTACACCTAGTGTCTTAGAAACTTAATGTAGTGACACTAGGCTCTAGAGTAAAATAAACCTAACTCTAGTTAGTTGGTGGAAGGTTGGTTAGGTCAACCTTTGACCTAAACATAAGTTGTACTTTCACTCTATCTTTCATTCTAGCAAGTACACTCTTCTCTTTTTGCTTCAGCTCACTCTCTTGCTGTCATTGTCTCTCCTCTCTCTCTCCATAGTTGGCTGCCATCTTCCAAAATTATGCGCACAATGTCTCATTGTATCATCAGGCCTTGTGGAATCAACTTCATGATTCTTTGTCCTTGGGTAGACCACGCTTGCTCAGGAGTGACTTTCATAAATGCGTTGACCCTTCCCAATCTACCTCAAAGCATTCTCTGATGGATATGCCAAAAACCTGGGCTTGGAATGCCTTTCCAATGGATGTTTTGAAGCAGGATATCTGGGTGTGGCTTTGTCCATCGGCTTCGAGGTTTACATTTCACTCCACCCAATATTCAGCCACATGGTCTCAATTGGACCGTATTTATGCTATGCATGAGGATTCCTTCGTACCAAAAATTTTGGAGATGCAAGTGTTGCAAAGCTATGTCTTATCAGATCATTTCCCTTTGTAGCTTGATATGATTAGGCAGCTGGTGGATGCCTTCCAGGGTCTTTTGGGCAGATTGCCCTTGCGCTTCAACTCATCCTTTCTAAGTCATGCTGTTTTTAAACAATATATAAGCCAACTCTTGGAAAGGTTTTTGTGTGATTTTCCTTTGAAAGGCTTTGTCTCCTTTAATAGACTACTTCTCAATGTCCAGACAGTGGCAGGACACTATGGGATTTACCATGCGTTGCTTACAAGGCAGTGTTTCCATGCTGTAGAGGATATTATAGGCTTGATTCTTCTTTTATTGCTTGATTCTCCCCATGATACATTCTTGGTTTTGTTATCAGCTAAGCGGGCCAAACTTATATTAAACTTTCATTGCAATCTTATCAGCAGGCTAAGCTCCGAGATTTGACTGATGCCCTTCGGAATAGTTCTTCTCAGTCCCATAAAATTTTTCAAGCTTTACATCCATCCCCTGTAGGAGAGAGTATGGTGAGATTACATAATGCAGAGGGCCACATGGTTAGAAATCCCCAATCCATTGTATGTATGTGTTGGAACTACTTTGCAAATCATATGGATTCGCAGCAGGCATGCCCCCCTTAGGTTACTCATGTTCGTGTAGTCTTTTGTGTCTTGGTCAAGGATCAGGTTCTGCATGATATGCATTCTTCTTTGGATGCCAATATTCGGAGGATGAAATTATGGATGTCTTGCTGCAGTTGCCTTTGCGATAAAAGCCCTGGTGGCTGGGATGGTGTTATGAATGACTTTTTCGAAATTCATGCATTCCTTTTGGCCAAATTTCTTACGGCAATGTGTTAGCAGGTTTGGGATTCAGACAACATGCCTTCATCATGGAAAGAACGGGTCATTAAGTTGATTCCCAAAGTTCCCTCACCTTCAAAACTTGTGCAATAGAGACCAATATCCTTGATGGGCACCATGTATAAGATCTTTGCAAAGGTATTGGCAATCGTCTTCACAAGCAACTACTTGGCCTGGTACATCCTCATCAATATGACTTCATTAAGGGTAGGAATATTTTGAATAATATTTTCAATGCCCAAATGGCCATTGATTATGCATGACATACACATCAAGAGGTGGTCTTGGTGCAATTGGACTTAGAAAAGGCCATTGATTTTCTAGAATGCTCTTTTCTTGGGGATCTTATACAAACCATGGGTTTTGGGCCTCGTATGGCGTGGTTAATCTATACCATCAGTGTAGGGGCTACATCCCATGTTATGATGAATGGTGGCATTATCGAGCCCTTTCCCCTTTGACACTCGGTTCATTAAGGCTGCCCACCGAGCCCTTTCCCCTTTCACACTTGGTTCATTAAGGCTGCCCACCGAGCCCTCTTCTTTTTGCACTTGCTACACATTTCATTTTCTATGTTGTTGCATTTTGCTGATATAGAACAAGTGGATGGTTTATCTCTTCCTTCACGTCAGCATTTTATTGGTCAAGCATTGGCCGATGATACCTTTATGGTTCTAAAAGCGGATGCCACTAATCTTGGCAAAGCTTTGGATGTTTGGGATCTGTTTAGATGTGCATCGAGTCTCCATATCAATGCTGCCAAATCATCTATTATTACTTCCATGAGCTCCAATTTGTCAGATTTGGGATGGCAGGATGCGCTTGTTCTGTAGGGTGATATCATGAGCCATCTTGTTATCCCTTGGGCATCGATGTGCAGCCTAAAAACTTGCTCAAGTGGATCTGGCACAAATTAGAAGCCAAATTTGTTTATTGGAAATCTCAAGCTTGGCACTGGTGCGCAGATCGGATGTTGTACGCTTGCGTAGTGAATGCTGGAAGGTCCCCAAGAACAATAGAACTCTACTTTTTGCACAAAATTCAAGGTGAAAAGCATGAACGACATGAACAAGAGACCAATTGGGTGCAATCTCCCCCCCATGCCTTGTGTGAGCGCTCCACAAAGCATGTATTTTATGTATTAATCATCTTCAAGCTCAAATAATAGCCCAAATTACAAAATAGCAAGCTTTTAGCTTTTGAGTTTGCTTTAGCACAAAACAGCAATAAAGCTAATGGACGGTGCCCAAAGAGTCTGGCATGCCCAATACAATGTCCAAGTAGAAATAACATAATCGTGCGCCCATACGCATACCCATGCTCACTTACTTTTTGCCATTGCTGCCTTGGACTAATGTGGCTTTGAGGGATCTCACTTGGCACCTTTGCTTTATGCTATGGAAGAAAGACTTAGTGCATGCTGTTATATCATGGATATCTTGGAATCATGTCTGTACATTGAAATCCATGGGGAGCAGGACTGTTTTGGATGTGCAGACCTATATGACAGCCCCTCGCTGGTTGCTATTGCAGTCCATGTGTATTGGTCAACAACCTTGGACAGTCATTGCCTGTTTTTTTCTTGAAGATCACGGCCTTTGGTAGGGTAATATAAAGATTCAAGGTTCTTGGTGGCATGTCCTGATATTGATGTTCAGTTCTCTACATTTATTTCAGTACTTCTCTCTCACTTGGTATGTTCATGGAAAATGGTGCTTTGCAAGGTACAATGGCACTTGGCTGAGGATAGATTGGCTACTAATTCTTTTCAAATGGAAAATCTCACAGTTTTTCGTGTGCTCTCATGGGAGGAAAAATCAAAGGACAAACCTAAGTTTAATTGCATGGCTTGCCTTGGATTGGTGTTGGTGGCTGATGCCACTCTCCTGCCTCAATGCATGCTCGTGTCTTTTCACACAGTTAGGTGTGTTTTCCATGTCCCTCGTGGCTCGTGCCCTTTGGGGCAAGGTCTCCAGACTTTTATAGGACCGCCAACCTTTTCTTGTCTTGGATTCTACTTCTCCTTGGCAAGATTGGAACCCTGCAGGCCACTGAAGTCTACAATCTTCCTTAGTTAATCAGATTTACCTCCTCATGATCAAAGATCATTCATGGTTGACCATTAAAGCTAATGCTCTTTGGGGATTGCACAAAACTAAAGTTTGGTGGAAGCTCACAATCATGGAAGGATGGCATAACAAGACGCCGTTCAAATGCAAGGTATGCATTTGGTGCATGTTGGTGGGTGGTCTTCCCCTTGCTTCGGCTCTTCGCCGCCAAGGTATTTCCAACAGCAACTTTCTTTTCTGTACTACTGCAATGGAATCTTCCTGTCACTGATTTATCTCTTGTCCCTTATCCCAAAAAGTTTGGCTTCTCCTTTCTTACATTTTGGTCCGCTGCAACCTCACGTGAAGATTCTATTTCACTTTCTTAGATTTTGGGGCTGCTAGCATATTTGGGTCACGCAGAATGCATTCCTTTTTGATGCTGCTTCAGGCAAACAAAATTATGTGGCCAATCTTAAAGGACTTCTTCAGTGGCAGCTTGATCTTATTCAGCATGCCCATACTTTGTCTGTAGAGGATTCGGTACCTTGGCGTCGGGCAGTCTCTTTAGTGAACCTGCCTTGATTTTGTACTCCTTGGTGTTCCTTTCATGTGTTGTTTGTAAAAGAGAGTTGAGTTTATGCATGATGGCCTAGAGTCATCCTGCATCTTCCAATCATGTAATCTTGTATATTTTTTTTCGTGATTAACACAACTACCTATCATGAAAAAAAGAAAGAGACAGTGGAATGCAGAATTTTGTAGTGAATGAATATTGAATAAAGGGAGTAGATCTGTACAAGGGGTTATCAAATGTATCTGCCGGAGTTCTCTCAACCTGCACACACCAAAACTGAATGATTTGCGACCCTAGTCAGGTTAGCCTATACGTAGGCTAAATAATAAAATAAGGCGGGTTGGCTAGTGATTGCACACTAAAACAATACAAAATTGCTGTGATCAGCTGGCAACTGCTCTAAACTGTTTGATCTGATTCAGAAATGCATAAATCTTCCCTAGAATGACTGTACACTGCCTGTGCCTATCCAGGGGATGACCAAATCTCTAACACCTCTATTTCTCTTCATAGCAGATTGCTGATTTACAAGCAGCTAGCTGGTTATAAGATGTTTCTGTTCTTAAAAAATTTGCATATTTCATATATTTTCTGTCCAAACATTTCATGCCTGTTGTCGTTTGGTGTAAAATTCTCATGTCAACAGCACTTTCTCACTTCAGTTCCAACAGGGAGAGCCACTTTAGGATCATGTCATTGGCAGTAGTATTACCTCTGATGGGACAATGGATTACAGATATTAATAAGTTGGAGAGCGTTCTTGACACCGTTGCATTTGGTGATATTCAAGGAGAAGATACACGAAATTTTACAGAGGCCAATTTTGTCAAGCTTTTTCGTCTCTCTCAACTTATGGTGAGGCTTTCTGACTATTATGAAACTCACATGTGAATATTAACCTTCAAAATGATAGCACCTGAGAAACTATATAGGTGAAACTGTTCTATGTAATCATACCACTTTCTTTTTGCATCAGTCTAATCATGATTTGATAATAGTTTCTACTCATTTTCCTAGTTCTACCTTTTGATGGATATGTCTTTCAGGGGAGGTTATTGTAGTGAAACTCTGACTGCATGCGCACACTAAACTTGTTTTTCTCATGGATTTTACTGAGACATTTGCAGGTAGAATACTTGCTTCATGTGCAGGAGCTACTTGTCTCACACAAATCGCGCTTGCTGGAAGCAGGGTCAACCCTTTATAAGAGATCTGAGAAGTTCCGGCTTCGTTGCATCTGGCAGCATGAAGCGCTATGGCAAAGTCGCCTTGCTTTGAAGCGAACAAAGAAGGTGAAGTAGTTATCTGTATTACAACTCTGCCAAAACAGTTTCTTCTTTCAAGTCTAGGGGCTTTCTTATTTGGTTTTACCTGTGCTAAGCATCAGGGATGATTGGTATTTGATAGTTAGTACATTTTTCATAGCATACGATATTCTATGTGTACATGTTAGAAAACAATCAGCATTATGCCCATACATGTGCAGTTCGCAAGAGAAATATATGACATTGAAGCCCCATTCTGCACATCTTATAGCATCCTGTGCAAGAAGGGCATTTCTTACACTTGAATCAGCTGTTTACACCTACACACTATAGTCCAACTATTGCATGATGTGTCCTCCTTATACTGGCTGTATTGTGAGATTCCTGGTAGGAAAATATTACAACTGTTGCAGTGCCTAAAAACCTTATGTATGAGCTTGAAGTGGCCACCTCTCCCACCTCCATGGGTGATTGTGCAATCGATCCATCCATCCTCCTCAACCATCGCCCCCCTGCTGTCTGGGGCTTGCCATGTGTGAATAATCCATGGTAACTCTAATTACTACCTGAGTTCAGAAATAAGCTCTTGTGTGATATGCTCCTTTGTGGCACTTATTTGTGTCTTGATCGTGTGTAACCTCTATGCTATCCATCTGCATCAAAACTCTCTCTCCTCCCTCTGACTTGATCGTGTGTAACCTCTATGCTATCGTGTGTAACCTCTATGCTATCCATCTGCATCAAAACTCTCTCTCCTCCCTCTGACTTGATCGTGTGTAACCTCTATGCTATCCATCTGCATCAAACTCTCTCCTCCCCCTCTGACTTGCTGCAAAGGAGGAGGCTTTTTCAGGGAGGGCATCTGTTCTCCTCTCTGTGTCTCTCTGGAGCAAAGTTTTGTCCGTACATGTTCCATGCACACAGGCATACGGATATGGAAGCATGGAACAAGTATGGTTAGTTACCATTGCCTGCATCACATGTGGCTCTATATCTTTTAATGCTTCCAAAGAGTAGAACTTATCACACCCATCATTGGAAAGCTTTGGTTGCATATTCAAAGTTATGTGGATAGTGAAGACCTTTTCACTATAACTTTGGAGGGTTGTGATATCTTGCTTGGTATGCCTTGGTGGCACTGTATCCATGCAATGATTAATACCTATGACAAAGAGGTCACTCTCCAGCATAAGGGAAAAGTGCATACTTTGGATGTAAAGCTTGGAAGAATGCCAACAAGCCTCATTGTTGTAGACCGAATTTTCCACATAAAATCAATCAATCGTAAGATAGTTCATTACTCTTACCTCCTAGAGAATGTAAGTCAATTAGTGGACCATTTAGACTCTATAGCAAACAAGGTTCGTACCCTCTCAACTGAAAATTAGGCTCCTCCCAAGCTGCTTGTCTACCACCTCTAATAGCTCTGTGCTCTTGCCTCTTGTCAAAGGCATGTGAGATGTACTTTCCACTCTTACTAGACCTCAAGCACTCTTACTTGACTAATTCTTTGTAAATGCCAAGACCTTTTGAAATGCATCAAACACATCACTTTTCTTGCAAAGAGAATAAGCCTATACCTTCCTTGTCACATCATCTATATAAGCAACAAAGTACAGTGCTCTGCCCAATTATGAACCAAATCAAGATATTTTAATCTTCTACTCCCATAACCTCTCTCATGTGACATTATTGTTTGCTTTCTAAACAATGCTCATAAAAACCAAGATTAGAAGATTTTAGATAGGAAGATAGTTTAAATTACACAAAACTTTCATTCCAATGACTAATATATGCCTCGAATGGCGATGCCATAAAGAAGTAGATGGTTGTTTAATGACAACTATAACATTATCTTTTACACTAGAAGCATTCAAAGGATACAAAGTACTAGGTTTTAACCCTTTGGCCATAATAAGTGGTTCCTTGCAAATCACATATGTGATCACTAAAGATCACTCAATAGCCACAATTATTAAGCTAATCTATATTGATAAATCTTCTCTGTCTGTTGGGGGCATAGATCACCACAAAACAAGCCCATCAACTGATCCTCTATCGTGACAGAAACCCAAAGAGATTTCGGAATAATCATACCTCATTCTTGTATAGCTGAGACCCATGAATTTACCACACAGATGTACACTTCAGCCTGACGTGGGGGAGCCCAAGAGGTAGAAATATGCTGTAGTTAGATATTTTGTGATGTGATATATGGCTCACAGAAAGATGATGCTTGTAAAGCATAAGGAAGTTAATTTGAGCCTCACACAAAAGCGTAATGGAGGTCCTGTCTAAGTAGATTTGATCCTTTACAAAACATCCATCTTTCAAGCCTCTGACATTCCATGACAATAATCTCATTACCTCATTGGCATTGTGGCATACAGAGCAGTGCGCATGGGTTTAGGTGGCATGGTGTTTAGCTTGGATGGTGAGTTATGCGTTTGTGGGATGTGCACCAAATGAGGAGAAAGAGAAGATAATTTTTCTTGATGTACAAATACTGGAAATTCCTATTCTAAAAATGGGGGTCAAGTGTTTTGAGCTCCATTCAAGATTAAGGTTGAGGTTTTGCATTCAGTTTAGATTTTGGTTTAGATAATGATGGCATAAGCTTGAATTTCAGTAAGGTTGAGACATTGCACATCATGCATGTTATATTGTTTCAGCTTAGCATTCATATTGTGTTGGTTGATTGGCACATCTCAATCTTGAAAAGATTAAGCAGATTATATTTGAAAATTTAGTCTACTTCAAGATTGAATTCTTGTAAAGACTTGCAAATTGGACTTGTAATGTAAACAGTGTTGTGAGATCGAATGCTAAAGTAAGCTTCTCTGTTTTTTGGATGTATTGATAGACCTTGCACACTTATGAATCACTGCTTCGCACTCAAGGGCAAGCTTTACCTTTGACAAGTGGCAATGTGCAATCAAAACAGGTGAAAATTCAAATAATAACTCATATTGCAGTTTAAGCTGGTGTTTTGTGTTGCTTTGCATTAATTTTCCTTGGATCAAGTGCTTTTTCGTGATTCATTATACTAGATTGTATGGAGAAATCACACACTTATTAAGAATATCCGTTGTATTTGAAAAAAGAAGCTTGCTCTTATCAAGAAGTGAGGAAAATCAGTATATTTGATTTGGCAAAGGTGATTACTGAAAACCAATGAGGGCAAAAGATGTGCCCACTCCTCTGAGGTTCTCTATGTCTAGGAACTTGGTTTCTTTTTCGGATAATACTTTATATGACCACTGGGATGGTGGAAACAGAGGTGCAAAGGAAGGTGAAGACCTTGTATGAGAATGAAGAACACATATGGTAGAGAATGATGAATAACCTAGGCTTGGAAATTCTGAATGTGATGTAATGAAGTCTATATATATGCAAGAAGACAGATGGCCGATCTAGTACTAGTGACCTGATAAAAAGTGGTCTGACCTAAATGGTCACAGTAACATGTGATAAACTGTGTGTAGACATGGCATTGATTGGAAAATTTGGGTACCTGGAAATGTAGCTGGATGGTGACTCTCAAGACCCTCTCTCACTGGCATATCAGGAAAAAAGAACCCAAAAGAGCTAAGGGATACACAAATATGTACAATGAAATGAGGGGCAAAATGTGGTCCTCCTTCGACCAAAGAAATGATACAATCATGGAGGTCCAATCTCAACTCAGTACAAGAGGTTTCCAGGGCTGCTGATGGGTAATGCCTTGGTGAAGACATCTGCAACATTGTCCTCAAAAGGAACAAACTCCAATTGAACAGTAGCCAACTTGATCTGCCCAGGAATAAGATGGTAATGAACTCCTATGTGTTTGGTCGTTGAATGGAAGACTAAGTTCTAAACTAGGGCAGTGGCACTTTGGATGTTGGAGAAGATAGTGGTAGGCTGATCCTGGGAGTGCCATAATTCCTGAAGAAGCTTGTGAAGGTAAAAGACTGCAAGCGTGGCATCATAGCAAGCTCCACACTCCCCTTCTTCTGAAGATCCTGCAATGGTGGGCTAATTTTGGCTAGACCAACAGATGAACCCAGAGTTGAGAGTAAAGCAATAGCCTCCATGTTATGGCCTTGTGTTGATTGGGTGACGAGAGCTGAGGGCCAGTTTACTTTTAATGGAGAGCCAGTGGAGATGGTCAGGCAGTATGTTTATTTGGGGGTCACATCGAAGGGACCACAGTTCTCTTGGAGAGAGACATCAGAGGCTCGTTTGGAAAAAGCATATGCAGCCTTATGTGCATTGCAGAAGCAATGTGCTCACATACAGTTTCATGAACCGCACATCAAACTATGGCTTTTTGACATCTTCGTTACACCCACACTCCTATATGGGGCAGCTATTTGAGGTTGGAGTCTCTTCCACACAAGGAGATAGCCTTTGGGAGACCAAGATGGAAAAAAAAAGGAATACCATGACATGTGGGAGCATATGGAAAGACCACTGGTCATGATGATCTCATGTATGATACAAGCGAAGAGCTCAACCCCACATGAGATTATCAAAGCTGAGTTGGGAGCATCACCCATGGTGGTTGAGGCCTTAATCTAGGCAATGACTTTCATACATAGACTATGCGAGCTTCCCCAAGATAGATACCCACGGCCAGTCCTAGCCTCTTCTAGACAGCTAGCAGTAGATGGTGACATACATTGTTTGTGTGCTTAGATGAGTACATGGATGAGTTTACATGGGCTGCAGATTGACAGACTACCCCCCTTTGACTATAGTTTGGAGTGCTGATCAAAGCTGAACCATTTGATCAGAGTAGACATATTGAGGTTAGATACAAAGAAGACTTGGATTCAACCCCTCTCCCCCCATGGCATAAGGATGGCATGTAAAGAAATACTCTAACATAGAAATACAAATAACAATCGTACGACAAAGCACAAACTGATAAAAGAACACAGTTAGGGTTAGGGTAACTCAGAGACAATGAACATAGAAAATAACTAAAGTGATATAACTATTGAATATACAATGCTCATGCAGCAAACGCACTATGCAGTGAATTAATACTGAACCTTGAACTCCTATATCTCAAGGATCAGGGCAAGGGTAATGAGCTGAAGAGTGTGTCGTACTCTGAATGTAGGAAGGCAGCCTCCGGATGTCGAACACCAATAAATGCAGCAGTGAGAAGATGGATTTGATGCAGACAGTAGTGAGGAGAGAGAAAGACTAAAAGTGCAGGCAAGACAGCTTGTAGGACAGAGAAAGACTAAAAACGTAGGTTGTAAGAGAGAGAAAGACTAAAAACGTAGGCAAGACAACCTGCAGGAGAGAGAAAGACTAAAAATGCAAGTAGGACAGCCTGCAGGAGAGAGAAAACTGCCAAACGCATGAACAGCCTAGCGATAGCCTACAGAAGCTAGGTGAGAGCTGGAGGAGAGAGAAAACTGCCAAACGCAGGCTGCAGATGACGTGGCAGAATGTACGGCAATAGGTCTTTGCAGGAACATCGATTGCCTAGCTGGGATCAACTCCAAACTGCAAGAACAGGGCTAGAAATCAAGCGCCAACTGATGTAGACAGCAATGGACAGCTTCGGCTGAGATGTCCTCTGCGAATGGGGTGTGGGTAGCAAGCTGAAACACCTGAAATCTGCAAAAATAAGATTGTGGACTGAATGGAGGGCAGCATATGTATTTATAGAAAGTTTGGGCCCTCCCAAGTGGGTTTGTGCTTATGGGACACAAAAACTCTCTAGGATCGCGTTTCTTTTAAATAAACAAGGTTTCTTCATTAATTAAGCAAGTTCTGGGGCTGTTTACGTAATGCTAATGGTTTTTTAGCTCAACATGGCACACTGCCAGACCCACTTCCTTCAAGTATCTAAGAATGATTTCATCACCCAACCCAATTACATGGATACATAGTTGCCTCATCTATTGCACATAGTTATCGGTCAAATCCACACCTCATCCCATCACCTAAGGATTGAGATAGTCAAATGGGAGGGCATACAAAGGAATGCACATGCCCACTATGTGACAGAGAGCCAGAGACAGAGGAACACTACATCTGTCGTTGCATAGTATATTATGATATATGAGGCAGATACCACTGTCTGTCTTGAGAGGCTTTTGGATCCTTGAGACGAATCATGCAGTTTGAGGACCAAAGATGCTTGGGTTTCTTCCTCTTGGAGCTACAGAGGCATAGAGCAGCTATTCTATGGAGTAGGAGGCTCCCTCAGCACCACTCACATAGACATAGAGCGGTCACTGACTTTTTCACTGCTACACGAGCAAGTATGGCACATACAACTACTATTGTCACACAACCCATAAGAGTA
Source organism: Lygodium microphyllum (assembly GCF_053477565.2). Taxonomy (NCBI): domain Eukaryota; kingdom Viridiplantae; phylum Streptophyta; class Polypodiopsida; order Schizaeales; family Lygodiaceae; genus Lygodium; species Lygodium microphyllum. Next base: position 58,618,968 of record NC_141163.1, read on the forward strand.
CATCATCGTTGGGCCTTATCCTTTGTAGGTGTCCCTTTGGATAGAGTAGTGGCACTCAGCTGGTCTAGGCACCCACGTCCACCTGGACGAAGGCCTAGACATCCACACCCCAAACAAATTAGAGCCATCATTGAGTGCCACAGGAGACAGATGCCGAGACGCCTCAGCCATGCAATATCTCCCTAGAGGACAAACATCTCATTGATGGAGAGTTTCTTTTTTCTACTTTTACTTTATATCATTGACATGTTTTCTTTTTATAGGACACTATTTCACTTTTCAGTCTTATAAGCATGCTTTTCATATTTTCTGGTTCTAGATGAGAAACACACCATCATTATATGTATTGCTTTGGTCTCATATGCCTCATTGGCCTTTTATAGATGCTAATATACTCTTTCTTTCTTTCTCTCTCAGATGACACACACTACACTCTCATCCACAACATATCTACACACTCCACACACACACACACACACTCTCTCTCTCTCTCTCTCTCTCTCTCTCTCTCTCTCTCATGTAAAAGGCAATTGTATTCATTATGAATAAGTATAGGATTACAAGATTACAAGATGTAAGATGGCTCTAGGCCATTATGCATAAACCAGATACAATAGGCTGAACAGATACTCTTTGAGACATCACACTCAAAAATACAAAGGAGCCAGATGGGCTTTTTTGGGCGGGGGGGGGGGGGGGGGGGGGGTTTGAAGAAACTGCAGTGTGCCAAGAAAGCAAATCCTATCTACGGAGAATATCCGTCAAGTGAGTCATGTCAAGCTGCCAATGAAGAAGTCCTTTCAAGCAGACTATTTGACTAAGCACTCTTGATGAAGCATCAACATGAATGCATTCCTCATTGTTATCGGAGACTTTTTGTCTTGAGACTCCAGCTTTGGACTAAGCAAAGTTGAGGTGGAGTTTGGACCAGACCTAGAAGGGCTGCTCCATCCTAGAGATTTTTGGGGATTGCATATCTTGAGAATATCTTTCATCACCTAGGGTATCTCCAATATTGCATGTAGAACTTTTACGTCCCCTGTATACTTCACTGTCCACTCCACTTCATCTCACCACCTCACTCCAACCATCCCTCTCCTCTCTCCCTAGACTTCCTTATCTCTAGACTTCTTCTCTTCCTGTGGACTTGTCTTCAAACTTCTCTCTTCTCTCTTCTCTATAGTCTTCTTTGCTTGTACAACATTCTCTCTTTCCTCCAAGACTTCTTTCTTTAGTCCCTGTCTTAAGACTTCTTTGTCTCTCCCCTCTTCTCTCTAGACTTCTCTGCCTGTGCAACATTCTCTCTCTTCTTTCGTCCTCTTTCGCCCTCTTTTGTCCTCTTTCCTCTAGTCTTTCTATCTTCACTTCCCATCCTTAGACTTCTCTGTCCCTTCCTCTTTCCTCCAAACATCTTGTTCCCAGATCTCTATTTGGCATTGCAGCACTCTTTTTCCTCTTTTCTCTAGACTTCTCTCTTTGTACTTCTCTATCTTGTGGCTTTGTTCCCTGGAGACTTCTCCCCAACTTCCCTCCAGACTTCCCTTCCCCTCCCCAATCTTCTCTCTTCTCTTTTCTCTTGACTTTTCCCTTCTGGTCCTCTTTGTACTAGCAATACTCTAGTCCATTCTGAGACATCCTACAACCTGCTCGAGGAAATTTTAAGGAATACAGAGGCATTTGGGCTGATTATAGAGTAAGTATACTGCTCTAAGGAACCCCTTGCACTCCACGTACCGACACTCCTGCATTCTTTCTCATCCCTATTGTTACCGGAAGCTTATTGAAACTCCAAATTTTTTCCATTTCCATTTCTCATTCTATTTAGTTGCCCAAGACTATGAAGCTGATGCTTCATGCCTCTATCCTTGCAAATCTACTGTAACTTTTATGAAGTAAACTCCCTTCTCCATTATCACAATGAAGCTGATGCTTCATGCCTACTCTTTAAAGTACTTGTAGATTCTAGACTTCTGGACAAGAAATAGACCCAAGACACATGAAGTAATCAAACAAGAAGAAGAAAAATATATATCCATCCTAAGAGGGTATAGATCCACATAGATCCAAATATACAAGATCCAAAATGTGTGATGAATTGTGTGAGGCCTCTCTTGAAAAAGCATCTCTATGCTACTTGCCCTCCAACAAAGTTTTGCATAGGCCCTCACACTGATATGCTCGAAACACAGCCTTTGTATCATGCCAAATCCTCCACTTCAATTCTGTCTGCATTTGACCAGCCCCAAACCTGCTCCAGTGCCATGTCTAAATGCTCCAATGTGGAAGCGTGTGCTCGGACTGATTTCATGTGCTGAACAGAGAGAGAGAGAGAGAGAGAGAGAGAGTATGACTTTGTAACTCTTAGGTCGTCTGGTTCTTGTAGAGAGACAGTGTGTTCTTTACACACGATGGGGTAGAGCCATCGTGTATCTTGTAATCGTGTAAACTTGTACCTTTTTCGTAATTAATACAATTACCTTTTACGAAAAAAAGAGAGAGAGAGAGAGTATGAGTTTTTTCATTTTCCTTTTCAGTTTAGGGCAGGGTCATGCCTGCTGACCTGCCTGCACACCCTGTCCTTTCCCCTGTGGCTGCAGTATTAACTGTCATCCTTCCTTTCCACCTCACCCCTGTTCTTCCTTCCTCTCTGCAGCGCCCGACTGAAAGACAGCAATAGACTGTCCACTGTTTCTGCATCTACGCAGATAGTTTCCACGTAGTGACTGAAAGAGGCAGTCCCAGCTCAGTTCTAACTTCTCCAGTCAGGGTTCAGAAAGGCATTTGTGATCAGAATCTGGTTCTGCTATGGAAAATCTGCAGGAATCTAATGGTATCGATATGGCCTTTCTCGATCAGCAGATTGGGCAAGGGAATGACAAAGACTTGGCAGACTTGGATGGTGATTCATTGGCTGAAGAACTCGGGCCGTTGCTGGGGACAGTGATGAGATGGGCAAACGTCGTAGGATGTTGGTTGAAGAACTGGTCTTAGGCCTGAATTTGCCTCAGCACAGGTTCATGTTTCATGCTCACAACTTGATGGGTCTCTTTAGTTCATGCTGGACACTGCCAATTATCTTATATCAGATTATGTCCACTGTAATGAGGGTAAAGCTAACTCATTATTTACTGGATGGGGATCAAGTAGTTGCAGTCATGGGAACTGACCTGGTCTTACAGCAGATTGCTGCTTTCCATGAGAGGGCAGCCATATTTTATTTTATTGGAAGGACTCCTTTGATCACTAGAATTCGTGCTTGGTTGCAGTCCATGCTTGTCAGTTTTGAATAGTGCTCAGATGATGCTTTAGGGTGTATACAGGCCCCCTTGCTTGAAGAGATTTATGATGGTCTGAAGGGGTTCTTTGAGGTTCTTTTTTGTTCCGCGGAAGTACATGCTCTTATTATGCAACACATTCCTTTGTTTATGGATGGGCAGCTAGTTCATGTGGTCCCTTGGAGGCCCATGGCTGAGTTTTAGGAGGTGCTGAGACAGGCATGCCCAATTTGGATAGAGGTGATTGATTTCCTTACACATCTCTGGAGACTCCTCCCTCTGGTTTTGAGAACCCTTGGGCAGGTTTTGGTGGAACCTTGGCTGGCTTCCTGCAATTAGAATAGGGCATGTATACTTTGGGATACAAGGAAACCTCGCCCAACAAAAATTCCAAGGTTACAAATGTTGGTGTATGAGTTGAAATGGGGTACTTTTGTAGGACACTGTTTCAGATGTGGCCAGTTGGGCCATTTAATTTCAGACTATGACAAAAATATGGAGGCAGTGCAATGCCCTATGGATCCAGACATGGAAATGCAAGACCACCTCCCTCCCTTAGCAGACGATTCAGAAGCCAGTAGCTGATCTAGAGCAGCTCTCTCAACATGGTCGTGATGAAGGCAAAAAGGATGTTTTCCATGTTGGTGGGGAGCGTGCTTCATTTGCGGATGGGCGGAATTTGTCTCCTCAGGAGGATTCTTGGGTCACTGTGGTTCGTCATAATGCGAAACAGGAATCTTGCTCAACTCCTGCCCCCATCCTTCGCCGCCCCCAATTACTTAGACCTTTCAATGCAGAGGTAGGGGGTTCTATATGAAACCTCAATCTTCGCATCCTCTCGTAAAGATAAAAGGACTTCTGATTATGCTTTGTGCTTCCATGCGCGTGTTGAGCTAAAAATGCATTAGCTTTACTTAAATAGCCCAAAACATGCTTAATTAATGAAGAAACCTTGTTTATTTAAAAGAAACGTGATCCTAGAGAGTTTCTGTGTCCCATAACACAAATCCACTTGGGAGGGCCCAAACTTTCTATAAATACATATGCTACCCTCCATTCAACCTTCAATCTTGTCTTTGCAGATTTCAGGTGTTTTAGCTTGCTGCCCACACCCTGTTCGAGGAAGACATCTCAGCCGAAGCTATCTATTGCTGTCTCCATTAGTTAGCGCTTGATTTCCAATCCTCTTCACGCAATTTGGAGCTGATTCTAGTCAGGCGACTGCTGTTCCTATGCAGACGTGCTGCCGTATAGCCTAACACGTCATCACAGTCATGCAGTCTGCGTTTTTAGTCTTTCTCTAACCTGTTGTCTATGTTTTTAGTCTTTCTCTCTCCTCAGTGTTGTTTGTATCAGATCCAGTTTCTCACTACTGCATTTTCTGGCGTTCGACATCCGGAGATTACCTTGTTGCGATTTGGGATCCGTTCAGAGTATGACACACTCTCTAGCTCATCATTCCTACCTTGATCCTTGAGATACAGGAGTTTGAGGCACAATATTCATTCACTGCATAGTATGTTTGCTGCATGAGCATCGTATATTCAATAGTCATATCACTTCATTCATTCATTGTGTTCATTGTCTCTGAGTTACCCTAACCCTAATTGTGTTCTTTTATCAGTCTGTGCTTTGTCATACGGTTTCTGTTTATGTTTCTGTGTTAGGGTATTTCTTTACATGGTATCAGAGCCCGGTACTCTTTGAGAAACCTAGGCCTTTGATCTAAAAGCTCTACACAAGAAGCAAGAACAATAGTAGGTTCAAATGACTTCGAACACAACAACACCGATTTAGTCTCCAGAATCAATTATGTCAAGAACTGAGCGAGAGTGGGCCAATAAGCTTGTTTCACAAAGTTCCGACATGGTGAAGACACTTCTGATCACATGGAAGAAAACCTAGGCAAGCTGATCTCTAAAGAATACAAATTGATCATAGCTTATAGACGAAAAAAGATTAAGGAGCTCGATCGAAGGATTGTCCTTCAAGAAAAGCTTCTAAATGAAGGTATGCATGAATTTCTTTTCAGATGTTGCGCGTGAATGTGATGATGTTGTAGAGCGGTCGAGACCTCCATTGGGGATGGGCCCCCCTCTTGGAGAACAAGACCCAGAGTATGTTCCTTTCTTTTATCCTCTTCCGTCCACTTCGGTGCAAGGTACTTTAGATTCGTCTTTTGTTCCTTCTTCTTTTAGCTCTTCTTCTTTGCAATATTCTAGTAGAGATCATGTGGAAGAAAGAGCCTAGTCTGTTGACTACAGAAAAGGTCCTCTTGAGGACCAATTCATGTATGTTAACACACGTCGTGGGGATTATAAAAAAAAGCCAAGTTCCTCTTCTTCTAACCTTTCTTTTTTTTAGTCTACTTCACAAAATCAAAATGAATTTGGTGTTTCTTTTTCTTCATTGCATGGTACATCATCATCTTCACACTTTCATTTTCAATCATTAAATGTTAAAAATAAACAAAATGCATCTGCACCTCACATACCACATTTTCAAAACCCATCCATCCCACCACATTCTTCCGCTACTTTTCCACTTCCATTCATACCATTTGCATTTCCATTTTAGACACCTCATGTCGCACCGCACATCACAGTGGAGGTTATGGAAACATAGACACATCCTTTAGGACCTCATCCTTCCCTTAGCCGGGTGGTGTTTCACCTACTTCACACACATTTTCGAGATCATCGTAGCCTGGGTATCCCCCCGAGTCTCTCCCGAGTGTGGATCAGTTGATTCCACAATTTGCCTTCATAGGTTTACCTAGTGAACCTTCTAGTCATATTGCTGTGCCCCAACCTCACTTTGGATAGGGTTTCCGTGTCCCAGTGCCCCCACCTACACCAACACCTTATGGAAACATTCATGTTCCAGTGCCTCCACCTGAATCGACACTCATTGGACACTCACAATCTACTTTTGCCTACCAACCTCTACCCCCTCCTAACTATCAGACATATCCATCTCCACCATCTTATCCCCCACATCCATCTTACCCCACCTACCCGACACCTCATGGTTCTAGCTTATCTTCTGCCAAGCATACATTTAATTACAAGACTCGTTTTAACGGGTCAAACGTTACCAATTGGTTGAACTTGATGAGACATGTCCTTGACTCCCAGAACCTATGGCATTTAATGATAAGGATCATTTTAATGGGTCAAACTTTACCACTTGGTCGAACTTGATGAGACATGTCTTTGACTCCCAAAACCTATGGGATCTTGTGCAGGGGTTGAAATCCCAATCTGATCCCGCACTTGTCCCATACGAGGTTGTACGCTCATGGAAGGCTAGGAATGCCTCAGCTATTGTGAGCTGATGTGGGGCTTACTGCCTGAGTTTCATTCTCAGCTTCAACATTTTGACTTAGCGTCTGAGCGATGGGCATACTTGACTGACTGCTATGTGGCTCGGGATAGGACCCATCATATCAATCTTGACCATGAGCTCTAGCTTTTCAAAATCACTGACCAAGATGATTTGAAAGTCAGGTTAGCTAAGTATCAGTGTCTTTTTACTAAATTCTCCACTATGAGGACTCCCAAGTCCAGGTCACATTGTTCCTAAATAAACTCCCTAGGAAATATTTCAATTTTGTGGAAGGTATAGTTTCAAAGCCTACCATGTCTACATTCTATGAATTTGAGTGTCAGGTGTTGCGTTACGCACGGTTGTTTGATGAATTTCATATGAATTCCTCTTCAGAGGGAGCTCTTGTTGCTCATTCTCAGAAAGGGCAACAAGGAAAGAAAAAACAAAACTAAACCTCTACTCAAAATCAAAATCAAAATCAAAATCAAAAGTAGAATCAATCCAGGGAATCACAAGGAACATCCCTATCTCTCAAACCTGGGTGGCAGAATGTACCTAAAAAGAATAGATATTGTCAACATTGTCAAAAGGCTCACCATTTTGACGACGAGTGTCGATCAAAGGCAAGAGACACATCGCCAAAATCTAAGTCACAGTCCCCCATCCCTCAGTCGGGCAACCCCTAGCAAGGGAGGCAGGGTGATGACAAGGGGCAGTTTAAAGGTCAGACTCATACTACCACCGCTCAGCCATCACAATCGACAACTTTCTGAACTCCGAAGGGCTTGTCTGACTGGTTTGCAAAGGCCTACATCATGTCCATAGAGACATCTGATGGGAGTCTCGTCCACATCTGTAAGTTGCCTCCTGACGAGCTTCCCACAGAGGCCCACTTATCATAGCCGAGCACTTCAGCTTCTGTTTGGATTGTGGACAGTGGAGCTACACATCATATGACTCCTATAGCGGACATTTTCTGTTCTCGAGCCCCTGCAGCCGGACGGGTCCACATAGGAAACAAATCCTCGGTCAAGATTCAGGCTCAAGGTTGTGTCAGTTTTGCCACTGATAAGGGTCCAGATCTAGCTTTGTTGGACAATGTATATCATGTCCCTCGGCTTGGGGTGAACTTGTTATTTATTCAGTAGCTTTGGCGGTTGGGATGAATAGTCTTCTTTACAGCGACCACAGTCGAGGTCCTTGACTCTCAGACCGCTTTAGTGATTGCTCGCAGCGAGGCACAACCTAATGGCCTATACCACATGACATATTTTCTTACCGAGCGGATAGCTGTGGGCTCCTTATTCTATAGCTTTGTGGCCTTAGCCACATCTTGAGAGTCTACGAACAATGAGCGCCTTTGGCATTTTCGCTTAGGGCATCTTGGTTATGATTCTCTTTATGAGTTGTCATGCCGTGAGCTGGTTAAGGGCCTTCCACGTGTGAAGCTAGCTCGAGATGTCTGTAAAGTATGTCAGCTTGGGAAGCAACACCATACCCCATTTCCTCAGCAAACCTCACATTGTATAGGGGCGCCTCTCTTAGATTGATTCATGTTAATCTTTGTGGGCCGATATCCATTGCCGCCTTGAATGACGCACTGTACTTCTTTTTTTATAGTGGATGATCATTCATGATACATGTGGGTGTACTTTCTCAAGGATAAGTCAAATGCTTTCACATATTTTTTTGCTTGGATACTACTGGTTCATAACCAGACTGGTCGTTGTGTCGATGCATTAGGAGTAATAGCGGTGGTGAGTTTATCTCCCACGAGTTTTCCGAGTTTCTATAGAAGCATGGCATCTCATGCCAGCTCACCTCTACCAACTCCCCTTCTCAGAATGGAGTTGAAGAGTGTAGGAACTGGATAGTCATGGAAATGACACACTCTATGCTCCTCATAGCAGAGCTCCTTGAGCGTCTTTGGGTCGAGGTTGTTAACACTTCGGTTTACATCCTCAACCGGTGCCCGACTGCGGCTCTTCCTCTGAAGACCCCGTATGAGGCAATTTTTGGCTCTTGGCCTATTATTTCCCACTTCAGAGTCTTCGGGTGTTGTGCGTACACATACACGCCTGATGACAAGATAGAAAAGCTCACTCCCCGAGTTGATCTCCTTATTTTTGTGGAATATTCCTCTAAAGCGAAAGCCTATCATTTATTTGATCCTCGAACAAACAAGGTGATCGTTAGGTGGGATGTCGTCTTTGACGAGAGGGATATCGTGCAGTCTTCTGCATAAGACTCCGATCCGATTCCTTCTTCCACATCGTCAAAGATCGTGCCTACTGAGCCTGGTCTTCTTCCCACTTCTGGTATTTTGGCAGATTCTTCCGCTCCCAAGCCCGCTCCTTGAGACCTGTTACCTCGCCGGTACCCATAGACCATGCAGGATTTGGGGATCCTACCACTGGATTCCACTCTGGAGAGGGACCTAGAAAATCTACTCGGCTTGCTCCTTAGGCATCATTTGCGTCGTTGTTTACAACTGACTATATAGCGCATTCTGAGCCGGATACATGGCAAGAGACTCTTGAGCATCCTCAATGGCGAGAGGCCATGGGGAAGAAGCTAGAGAGTATTAACCGAAATGAGACTTGGACATTGGTGGATCGTCCAAGCCACAAGAAAGTCATCGGGGCAGAGTGGATTTTTAGGACCAAGCTAAAAGGTGATTGGACTTTAGACAAGTACAACGCGCCTTGTCGTGCAAGGGTTTCGATAGAAGCATGGCATTGATTATGAAGAGACCTTCATCCCAATTGTGCGGTTGACTTCCTTTCGGTTGCTACTTGCGCTAGCCGCTCACCACAGTTGGCCGATACATCAGATGGATATCAAGAGTGCCTTCCTGAACGGTTTCTTGGAGGAGGAAGTCTATGTGGAGCGGCCACCGGGCTTTTCTTTAGGGAACCCTAGGGATAAGGTATTCCGCTTGCATAAAGCTCTTTATGGGCTAAAGCAAGCGCTGTGGTCTTGGTTCCATAGGATGGGTGAGTTCTTGCAAACTCACGGTTACCATTCTACCCCTTATGACCCGAACTTATATGTTCGATCTACTACAGAGGGGTTTAGCTATATCATGCTATACGTTGATGACTTACTCATCACAGGCTCATATTCTACTGGCATAGCGGAAATCAAGACTAAGCTTAAAGCTACATTTGAGATGACAGACCTTGGTTTGTCGTCCTATTTCTTGGGGATGGAGATAGTTCGTTCTGGGGATTGTATTTTTGTGTCAGAGTAGAAGTACGCACTTCAGCTCGCAGAACAGTACACTCCAGATCAGACACGGCTAGTGACCATGCCTCTAGATCCTACTGTCCACTTGTCGAAGGATATCCTAGGACAACCCTTCGATGAACATACCTATCGTTCTGTTGTAGGAAAACTTCTTTGGTTAATTCACACTAGGCCAGATTTAGCTTACTCAGTTAGCATACTCAGTCAGTATTTCAGAGCACCTAGGATATCACATTGGATTGCATGTCTTCGTGTGTTGCGTTATTTGCGGTGTACTTATTCTTATGGCTTGACATATGGTTTGATTTATGTTTGCAGGGGTACACTGATTCTGATTAGGCAGGAGATCCTGATACCCGGCGTTCCCATGGCGGCTATCTCTTTACCTTGGGCACGGATCCCATTTCTTGGTCCAATCGTAAGCGTAAGCAAGAGACAGTGGCAGCTTCCACGACCGAGGCTGAGTACCATGCTCTCTTCGATGGCACAACCGAGGCCATCTATTTGAGGAGTTTATTGGTGGCGCTTCACTTTTCACATGACTCTCCCACAGTTGTCTACTGCGACAATCAAAGTGCCATTGCCCTTGCAGGCAATCGGATCATCACACCAGGGACACGTCATATGAAAGCCCACTTTCACTTTTCTAGAGAGCAGGTTGAGAGCTAGGTACTATTCACCTAGAGTTTGTGCCATCATTAGATAATTTTGCAGATATCTTGACCAAAGCGGTCAACCGGCCAGTTCTTCAGTACCTTCTATCCAAGATCGGCTTGTGTACATCCTCCCCTACTTCTTCAGCTTGACGGGGAGAGGGTGCTTCCTCTTGCTTTCTCTTCGAGTTTGAGAGGGGGCGGCTTTTACTCTTGATAGTCACAGTGATGATGCTTAGAGTTTTTTTTAGACATTACATTCATTTATTCTTTTGTATTGTATTATGGACATTTGTAACTTTATCTGCACTGTTAGGATGACATGCTTGTAAAAGGGCACTTGGACAAGTTAACAATTCTCCTGCGAGGGCATTGTCCTAGTAGCACCGTTGCATAGCATATTGCATGAGCATGATATCTTGCATCTCCCTTTGCATTACCCCATGCATTGGCTTTTTGTTCATGTAAACATGCATTTGTACGCATTTATCCCTTTTCGGTCGTTTGGAGTGGACTCTAGGATCGACCATATTCGTGGCATTGCACATGGCACTCTCCAAGGAAGTCTTTCCCAGCTTGCTAGCTTGCTTTGCTCGTCTTGCTTGCTTGACATATTTGCTATACACACACCTTAGCCATTTTCTTTGTCATCAATACCCAGTAATGGTAGGGATAGTATGCTTGTTTTGTAAAGGTCTTGGGTCTCACCATCCCTTATGACTCTCCCGTTTGGGGTATGGATACTCAATAGGATGAAACTTGATTTGCAACCCTCATTTAATGCTTAATCTATCAAACCTAAAAAGCCCTTTAAAAAAAAACAAAAATAAAGTCCATAGCTGATTTCATCCGTCTTTATAGGGCTTGCTAGGTCACTGGGCAGCCGACGTGCACCCTTTGTCAGATGCCCTGTCCTCTCTGGGGTGATCACCGGGGTCCCTTGGTAAGATACCCATCGCCTCTGTAGTCTTAGTAGGCCATTAGGCAGCCGACGCACACCCTTTGTCCGATGCTCTGGCTGCTTTGGGATGGAATACGTTGGGGTAAAAGATAAACCAAGAAAGGGCTTGGCTGGCCTCTATTCTCGTGGCACCGTTATTGGGCTTGAGAGGGAGTGTTTAGCTAAAAATGCATTAGCTTTACTTAAACAGCCCCAAAATATGCTTAATTAATGAAGAAACCTTGTTTATTTAAAAGAAACCCGATCCTAGAGAGTTTCTGTGTGCCATAAGCACAAACCCACTTGGGAGGGCCCAAACTTTATATAAATACGTATGCTGCCCTCCATTCAGCCTTCAATCTCGTTTTTGCAGATTTCAAGTGTTTCAGCTTGCTGCCCACACCCCGTTCGCGGAGGACATCTCAGCGGAAGCTGCCCATTACTGTCTCCATCAGCTGGTGCCTGTTTTCCAACCCTCTTCACGTAGTTTGGAGCTGATTTCAGCCAGGCGACTACTGTTCCTGTGCAGACCAATTGCCGTAAAGCCTACCACGTCATCACAGTCCTGCAGTTTGCATTTTTAGTCTTTCTCTCTCTTGTAGGCTGTCTTGCCTGCGTTTTTAGTATTTCTCTCACATGCTGCCTATGTTTTTAGTCTTTCTCTCTCCTCACTGTTGTCTGCATTAGATCCAGCTTCTCACTGTTGCATTCGACATCCGGAGGTTGCCTTGCTGTGATTCAGGATCCGTTCTCAGAGTACAACACACTCTCTAGCTCATTACCTCTGCCCTGATCCTTGAGATATAGGAGTTCGAGGTATAATATTCATTCATTGCATAGTGTGTTTGCTACATGAGTATTGTATATTCAATAGTCATATCACTTCATTCATTCACTGTGTTCATTGTCTCTGAGTTATGCTAACCCTAACTATGTTCTTTTATCAGTCTATGCTTTGTCGTATGGTTTTTGTTTATGTTTCTATGCTAGAGTATTTCTTTACAGTGCATAGGAGGCTTGTGCCTCCTCGGGATGTTTTCAGTTCTTAGCAAGTGCAGTTTCCTTCCCGTGCTTCGATTGCAGGTCTGCAGAGGGCAGATCTTGTAGATGTTATCCGAAGTGAAATGGAGAGATTCTAGGCTGCCAAGGCTATTGATATAAAAGGGAAAGGGAAAGCGGTGGTTCAGTAGTTTTCTCATTTGTGATTGATCATGAAAATTGCTTTGTGGAATGTGAAAGGTATTTCTTCGGGTGGCAAGCATTATCAGTTATGGAAAGCTGTCTTAGCTGGAAATTGGGATGTTTTTTGTGCTGTGGAGTATAAACAACATGCTTTGGTTGGATCTTATGTACACAAGGATTATGCGGTTTTTTTTAGTGGTCGAGCTCCACATAAATCGGGAGTTATATTGGTTGTCAAATCCTCCTTGCAAATGATTGTTGGTTTCTCAGGACCCTCGTGGCCGATTTGTGATTCTGGAAATAATTTATGAGGGAGAGGTTTTGTGGTTTGTAGGGGTGTATGCTCCTTCTACTGCAAGGGAACGCCGTCAGCTTTGGGATGACCTACACTGCCTTGCCATGGCTCGTCAAGGCTTTGTTATGGGTGATTTTAATGTGTGTGTTTCTGGGAATCAAGCGACCTCTCCGCATTCCATTATGGATGGTCCTGAGCGACAGGCTTGGGATGCTCTTGTAGCGGTATCTTTGAAACAAGACATATGGTCCTGGATGTATCCATCACAAGCCGGATTGTATAGGATGTACATTTTCCAGAGTGACTCTTTTCTTCCTGCAATCATTGATATGTGGGTGGAAAGACAACATGTTTTGTCAGATCATTACCCTTTGGTCTTGGAAATGAGCCATAGACCTGTTCATGCATTTAAGGCTCTCCTTGCTCGTTTGCCTCTTCCGTTTAATAAATCTTTTCTGCAGCAAAATCAGTTTTTGGAAGGTGTTCAGCAACTGATAGCTTCTTTTAGCTCGAGGGTCCTATGCGCGAGCGTTATCGCGACAATATGGTATTCAGTATATTTTCTCTTTTCGAGCTGAATTGCAGCATGCTCAATCTTTATTGGCTTATTCCTTGTCTCTGTGTCATATTGGGGATTCCAATGATGACTTGCTCACATGCATTGAATGGTTGAAAGGCAGGGTTCAATCTCTTCAGGAAGAGGAATATGAAAAATACAAACTATTGGCCAGAGCCGAAGCTTTACATGATAATAACTCTTAAACACATGAATTTTTTGCTCATTTGCATCATAAATATGCCCAGGAAAATATTGTGAGCATAAAGGATGGGCAAGGTGATATGGTGACTGATCCTGCCTCTATCATTCGGATGACTATTGACTTTTATAGGTCCTTGTTGGTGGGTCCGCAAGAGAACCTTTCTGATGCTGTTTTCTCTGCTCAAGCATATATTTGTGAACTTGTTAGTAATCAGGTCAAACTAGAATGGGTGAACTTAATGGAGGTTGATATTTCACAAGATGAAGTGGAGGAAGTGCTGTTCCACTTGCCTCGAAGGAAGAGTTCTGGCTGGGATGGGCTTCCTAATGAGCTATTTTCAGCCCATGTGGAACTCCTTAAGACCCATTAACTCGCTTGTGTCAACAATGTGGAATTGTGGTATGATGCCTTTAGATTGGAAGATTGCTGTCATTAGGTTGTTGCCCAAGGTTCCCTCTTCAACCTCTTTGAAAGAATGGAGATCCATTTTTGTTATGGGGTCGTTATATAAAATCTTTTCCAAAATTATTGCCAATAGATTGCAGAAAGTATTTCTGCACCTTGTTCATCCACATCAATATGGTTTCATTAAAGGTCGGAATATAATGCACAACATTTTGAATGTTCAACTGGGAATTGATTACGCCAAAGCTTCTAGCCAGCAGGTTGTTATGCTTTAGTTGAATATTGAGAAGGCATTTGATCATGTTAGCTGGTCATTTTTGCGAAAATTAATGTCTACAATGGGTTTCGGTCCCCGTATGATTTCTCCAGTTGATACCATTAGTTAGGGTACTGTGGGTCATATTACTCTTAATGGAAGGATTATAGAGGAAATTGCCTTATCTTGGTCTCTTCGGCAAGGCTGTCCTCTCAGCCCTTTGCTGTTTGCTTTGGTAACTCATTGGATGCTCTCATTATTGGATAAGTTGGCAGCTCAAGGTGAGATAGTTGGCTTATCTCTTCCCTGGGGTGACCAGCTTGTGGGTCAATCTTTGGCAGATGATTCTTTTATGTTCCTCAAGGCTAATTGCACTAATGTTAATTGGGCAATGGTGGCAAGGAATCTTTTTGCTTTGGCATTGGGTCTTCATATTAATACTCAGAAATCTACCCTTCTCTCCTATACGGAGAATGATATGTAGGCCTTGGGTTGGAATGGAATTGTAATCCCAAGGGGCAATATAACCAGACACTGGGGATATCCTATTGGTGTGGAGGTAGCTCCTCGTGCCTTGCTGGGTTGGATGGCCTCCTGGATTCATGATAGGTTCATGTAGTGGAAATCTCAGAGCTGGCCTCTACATGTGAAACTAATAGTGGCTCAATGCATTATGATCGGTATGATTTTGTTCTTTTTGCCATTGCTTCCTTGGACTAAGAAGTCCCTTTTTGATTTGGTTCAGCCTATCAGATTCATGCTGTGGAAAAAGAGAGGTAATCGTTTGGGTCAGGTTGGATTTCGTGGCAGCATGTGACTACTCCGAAAAGGATGGGGGGGCGCAAATTTGTTGGATGTTAATTTGCATATGGCCACTTTGAGGCTATCCCTTTTGCAGAGTCTATGTATTCAGAGTCATCCTTGGTCAAATATTGCTAAATTCTTCATAGAAAAGACAAACATCTCTTATGATAGCACGGTTATTCATGCTTCCTGGTGGCATGTGCTTAATTCCATGAGGCCTATTAAGGTCTCCTAGTCTTTTCTCCTTTCTCATTTGATTGCATCCTGGCAGGAGATGCTACGTTTGCAGTTTGGCACCCTCTTGATATTCATAAGGAGGAAAATTCGCTGCAAGGAGAAATATTGGATTCCTCAAGGTTGTTGGGTTGGCCACAAAAAGATTTGCAGTGAGACAAGTTGGGGTTGAAGACAATCCTTGATGGTGTTATTCTTGGGCAGTCCCGTCTTTATTCTTTTAGGCGTATTCGTCAATACTTTAGGGTGCCTTGTGGTTATAGTGACATTTGGTCGTCCATACAGGACAATCTTTAGAGGTTCTCTCCTTTTCTTGCGTTAGAGCCATTGTATCCATGGCGTGACTGGATGTTTGTGCTTCTTGATGATTTTGAGAAAAGGTTAGCTAATCAAATATATCATCAGATGGTGGAAGCCAAGAGATGGGTCACTGGAAAAGTTAATAAATTATGGCATCTTTGGGATAGCAAAAAGAACTGGTGGAAAAGATTTATCCAGCTTTGGAAGTCTAAGGTTCCGTATAAAGGTAAAGTGTTCATGTGGAGGTTGCACATTGGGGGTCTTCCAACGGGAGATGTGTTCCGTGCCCGAAAGATCTCTGCAGGTCGTTGTGATTTCTGCACTACATGTGATGAGACATTGCTTCACCTCTGTGTCTCTTGCCTTGTTGTGCGACAGATCTGGAGTTTCATTTTTTGAGTGTGGTCCTTGGTGACTTAGCACTGCTTGTTCGTGGATTATGGGAAATATGTCCTCTATGTCTTCTTTGCATTCAAATTGTTCTTGCCTTTTCCATTTCCTTAGATGGACAGCCCTATGGCATATATGGAGTACTCGGAATGTCTTTATTTTTGATTCAGCATCGGGCATCCATGGGCATGTGGCCTGTGTGCGTGGATCAGTGCTATGGAAAATCTATTCTATGATGTCAACTGACCTGGTTCTTCCGGATATTGCTGCTTCCTGGTTGGGTCTTGTTCGCTCTACTCCAGTTGTTCTTTCTGTGTGATTTATTAGTGCTACTCATGTAATAGGCCGTTCAGGTTGTTCTGATAGCATGTAGGCCTCATGTAAATATCTCCAGAGAGAGAGAGAGTTTATGTCTGTTAGTTCTATGCTGACGTGATGGTCTGATGTAAATATTTACTACTTAATTCAATTATCTTCATGGAAAAAAGAGAGAGAGAGTATGACAATAGTATGAGAATACGGAAGACCAACCCTGCTAAATGAAAGGTGACCATACTTTTGATGCCAAAGCATGGAAATATTTGATGAAGTGGCCATGGGCCAACAATCTACTGAAAGCTGAATCTTCCTTATCCACTTGAGAGATGTGAGAGGTAAGCCGGTAAAGCCCCCCCTTCTTCACCTCCAAAGTGGTCACTACACACCTGAACGCACATCTATAGTCTCAATTGTGTCTTGATCAAAGTAGAACGCCTTTTGGAGGCAAATTGATGAATGGAGAATAATTCAATGGCAACTTAGGGGAACATAGAGAGCCTTTTGAGGAAAAGCTGATGCATGGAAAATAATTGAATGGCAACTTAGGGACACATAGACTTGTGCGTAGGAGGACACTCGGGTACCAAGGGGATTCTAGCTGTAAATCCCCTGCCTCCAAGTCCTACTCAGGTATACCACGTGACTCGAGCATACCACGTCGATATATAAGGTTAGAGATTGTAAGGTTACCGATGTCCGACGACCCTTAGAAATTGTAAGGTTATTGACATCTAACCCTTACAAATTGTAAGGTTAGAACCCCGATTCATGCAGTTTTAGGGGACCGAAATGGGACTATGCCCTACAAGTAGAGAGGTTGAGCGACACATCCCTCTCATTTCCCATTCTCTTTGATTCCAAGTGCGACATGGATCTGCTTCGGCTTGGGTAACTCTAAATAAAGTAGAATATCTAAGACTTGACACTAGAATGCTGTCAGGAGGCCTTGACCACTAGGAATGATGATCATGAGCCTATACTAGAATATCCCACTCTCAAACTAGTGAATTTGCTCAGAATCTCCACACATTATCTTGCCATGAGAAGGATATATCTCCTCAAACCATCAGTAGTGCATGTACATGTTGTCGGTAGCACCATTATCAATTACCTAATCATCTGAGAAATATGGGTGTGGAAGTGGCTCGTGAGTGGCAAATTGTAGCTGTAGGAGGAACTGAAGTAATAGAATCACCCTTAATGATATGAAGATGACATGCTCTCGGGTTGTACTGGAAGAGCTGCCTTTGATTAGCCTCATCCACCACCCCGTCCACCATGAGCCCCTCTACCATAATACGTTCCCCTCTAAGACTTGGAGGTGCCAAAATCCTCCTCATCCAACTATTGATAGAAATCTCTATAATAGTGGCATTTTTGACCATAGTAAGTGCATGCTTGGGGATTCCCTTTGGATTGGGATCTTGCTACATCCCTGATAATGGGCCTTGGAAGAGAAAAGATCCCCCTTTGACTTTGAGGGGGTAAAAGTAGCAATCTCTTTTTGTAACATGATATGAAAAGCAGAAAGTCTGGTGACTTTGATTGTACAGTGATGGGAAGCTTGAAAGCATGAAAGGGCTCCTACAACTTTGCATAACATACATGGCATAGTTATCGCCTGGAAGAACTTACCAACATTCCTCTGGATGACCTATTAAGACAAATAAATGTTTTTGCTCCATAAGTTTAGGTCCTTCCAACTTGAACTTCACAAGCTGTTCTTCAGCTAGTAACTATGAGTGTTGTCTGTTCAAGTGTCTCCATCCTTCAAACAAATCCAAGGGGATTGGGTGGTATTGTGTTTATTTATTAGGGTGAACATCTTGTTTTTCCCAAAGAGGAGAGAATTTATATTAAAGCCAAGCTTAGTACAGAACTGTTGTCTTAAAGAATCTGTGACAGTTACATGGTCTTCTTGGATGTGTGCTGACCTGAAGATCAAGGAAAGGTTTTGTGATGTTTTAGAGGGCTGATATTGCTCTTATATAGGGTATTTTGGAAATCTTCTCAAGACAAAGTATTCAAAGGCAAAATCCGAAGTACAAAAGAGCCTTGTAAGGGACTTCATTGATGGTGAAGATTATTATGAGGAGCCTTCTTGTGGCTAGGAGCCGTGGAAGAAGTTATTGCAACAGAGACTAGAAACCATTGTTCTTGCTGATGAATGGCCATGGCAGCATAGCTTCCACTTGAATTTTCGGCACATCTGCACTACAGGGCTTGGTAGTGATTTTGAGGTCAGATTTGCTGTAGCTATTATATGGTCTTGGAGATTGATATTTACAGGACTTCACTAGATTGACCCAGCCACTGTTGAAGAGGCCACGCCATTGGAGAGAGGACATGCTTATCTTGGGGGGGGGGGGGGGGGGGGGTTCTCTTTGTAGATAGTTTCTATAGCGGGGGAGTGGTTTGCGTATAGCACCTCAAAAGAAATCCCTGACAAACACAAAGTACAGAAAAGGCCCTGAAATGACTTAATCATAAATACAATGGTTCGGCTAACAACCAATCTGGTGGTTGGGGGGAATATCTTCATTGAGATTAGGGTAGGTAAGGACACCTTCTCAGGAGCAAGAAACTTTGGCACTGCAACAAGATCATCTTACATGGGAGCCGGATGGTACTTCTGATGAACTCCTAGTATGAGTGCATCTTTAGTATAGGTTAAATTTACCATTTGCAAATATCATAAGTATCTCCAGTCAGCTTGATATTAGACACAAACAGGGAAGTCATATTGATTAAAGCATAGCAAAGAGAGTGAAAATCTGGAAAGGCAAAGAGTCTAGACTGTACCAGTAAAACACAGGAGCATGATGTCACTGGGCTGTCTAAACTGCAAAACACAGCTGCCATTGATGCTGCCAGGTGCTGAGAGATGAGGATTGCCTGGAAAAGCTGCAAAATGTAGGCGTGTTATTGACGACAAGGCTGAATATAGCGACACTTGGTGCTGATTAATGTAGTCACTGCTGTTAGCTGACAAACACAGCCACCTGCTGGTGGAAAACTGCATGGAACAGAGATAGGATAATGTTATGTGCTGATGAGAGCAAAAATGCAGCATCTGCTATCTTAAAATGCCATAAGGAGGGAAGGTCTGAAATCTGCTGCAAACACAACCTCCTACTGCCATGAATGATTGTCAAGGATGATGGAACTATTGGATGCTACTGCACCAGCA
This sequence comes from Lygodium microphyllum, assembly GCF_053477565.2. Taxonomy (NCBI): domain Eukaryota; kingdom Viridiplantae; phylum Streptophyta; class Polypodiopsida; order Schizaeales; family Lygodiaceae; genus Lygodium; species Lygodium microphyllum. The sequence continues at coordinate 58,638,550 of NC_141163.1, forward strand.
AACACACAGCTATGATGCCTTATGTTGTGAGAAACATAGATCCAGACTTCAATGATCCTACGATTAGCTTGCAAACACCTTTCATGGAAGCTTCAATGGTGAGATAGACCTTGTGCTTGAAACAGAGGTGCAAAGAAAGCTGAACAGCACGAGGGAGAATGAAGAATGAATATGGAAAGAAATGATGAATGACCCAAACTGTGAACTCCAGGCATGGAAATACTGTATGTTATGACGATTCATGAAGTATGGGCACGTGATGCTTAAAAATAGGCTGTAAGCATAAAAATGGCCGACTTGCTACTGGAGGGAGAAATATGGCCCAACCTGACCTAAAGTATGGCCAACACTTGCTCTCACAATGGGAAAACTTGAAGGTAAAAGTTCCCTCTTTATTGCACTGTACAATTTCAATGGTCTTCAATGTGGGAGACGCATTGGGAAAATATATATTACATCCCAAAAACACTAGGAAAATAAGCTTTTAGATGAGACCAATCAATTTACTTTCAAAAGCAATCATGCAAGGATGGATCAAAGTAGTTTGTTAATCTTGGGTGTGCCGGAAAGTCTATGTTTGCATTCAAAAAGAGAAGGGCAGAAAGTGGGCTACAATTGAAGTATTTGCATTGAAAATCTCGAGGTTCAGACCATGGCACATGCTGGGAATAGGAAAAATTGGGTTTGAAGTCTACTTTGTTATGCAAATTTAGTCTTGTATAGATGAGAAGCTAGAGGACCTGGACTTAAGTCTATAGTTTATAGGTGTGGAAATAGGTGCAGAAGAAAACTAGCAGAGGTAAATACCCTTCGCAAAAATGATCTGAATCTCACTTGTGTTCCTTTTCTAGTGCCATTTATGGGAGTATTGCTGATCAGTAATCTCATTTAAAAACATACCGTGTTACCCACTATCAAGAGTGGGCATATTACCTGTGTTATAAGGAAATTGTTAGTAATTGTCTCACTTTTACATGTCAAGGTGACTATTCTCATTCCATACAAGCATGCTGAAGTGGTCATTTATGACTCCTCGTACCTCTACTATCAAGGCAAGCTCATATGTACTCAGACAGCATACATGGAAGGACTTAGGATGCTCATATTGCAAGGTGCCATGTATTATTTGTGACAGTTGCTCAAGTATGCATTTATGTTACATGCCTAAGATCCCACATGTATAAGGGACTTTGCACAAAAATTTTCTGCCTTTATATGCCCAAGCTAGCTAAGAGACAACAGGCAGCATAAGTAGAGTTCTAAGAAACTGTTGATCAATTTGGATCAGGGGCTGTTGGCCTGCTGATTTTCTACTCTTTGGCTAAGAAGTCTCATAGATATCTATAAGGACGTGAAGCATGAAGTGTTGCTTGGCTGCTAAAGATTTGTTTTTCGAGTGCTGTTTTTAACCTGTTGAAATGTTAGTCCATGTGGGAGCAGTAACATAAAGTTTTCTAAGGACCAGTAACACAAATAGCAAGGACGTGAAACAAAGTGTTTCTTGGCTGCTAAAGATTTGTTTTTCGAGTGCTTTTTTTACCTGTTGAACGGTTAGTCCATGTGGGAGCAGTAACATAAAGTTTCCTAAGGACCTGTAGCACAAATAGATCCTTGGATGTTATAAAGTAGGCCTAATAGGACAGAGATGCTCAACAGAGTTGTTGGATGATATGTTCTTTGAAAAGTTTGTTGGATCTGTTTGTTTAATAACACTGTTGAAGTATATGATTCAAAGGTGAGCTTTGCAGCAGCTGTTTTAGTGGTAGGAGTACTTCATAAAATTATTCATAGCATAAAGTCTGCAAATGATAATAATCTTTTACTCCAGTTGCTGAACTTACACATACTTGTGAATGTAGGCACATTACTGCCCATTCTGTGACAAAATATTCGAATCTTCTTCTTACCTTGTAAGTTTTTTTAAGAACTTATTGAGAAGGACATGACAACTTCTCGTGATATTTAATTACTAACATGTGGGAAATTGAATGATTAGTTCAGGTCATGTTAATACTTGTTTCTATATCTGACTTACCAACATTCGAGTCTAGTATCTTATAACTCTGCAGTCTTGTAACTTAGGACATGCATATTTCAAGGCGCCATCATACATCAAAGGAAAGGCCATTGGAGATGAAAAATAGTGAGGTTTCAGTGTGGCCTAAGGATCCACGACCGTCTGATGTATGGCCTTCTTCCCCTGGATTGTTCTGTCTTGAGAAGTATTTTAATCTAAACATTATTAATCAATAAGATTTGTCAGATAGCAGCTCAACATTTGTAGATATTGAGGTCATTGTGAGGTTAAAGTTGTGTTTAACATAATTCAAACATAAGTTTTCTTTGCAAAATTTTTTTCCCCTCAAATGAAATGCTGTTTGAGTAATGAGATTGTCAACAAATTATGTTGACATCTATAATGTATCTGAGTTCTACATCAAGAAAACTTATTAGACCGCTTTCTTCTAAAAGTTCTTGACATAACAATGTAATGCACTATACACTCCTTCAGCCTAGTCATGATAGTCATACATAATTAGGATTAGTATAGAGTTTAAGGTTAGTTGGTTAGCTCACTAAATTTTAAAAATTGGGTTAGCTAATTGTAGCAAAGTGTATGGAGTTTGTGTCAGTCAATAGGTTGGTAATGATAACCTTGGGCAATAATATTAGTTAGTATTGAAGTTAGAAGGCTTAATAATAAAAGTTACTAATAATAACTTTAGTGAAAGGCTAGTTAGTATGTGAAAGGAACAGGGGGAATATTACAAAAGGAGAAGAGGAAACATTAGAGAAAAGAAGAAAGTTATATTAACATCCAATGGAGGCCAAAACTAACCTAAAGGATAAATCAAATACATCAATCATCAGTTGCAAATTCCACTTCTGATGCCAAAGGCATAGTCAACTGGAAATCTAAACATGAAAAAGTAAAACTAAACTCTAATATCAACCTATCCTTAATAGATAGGAGTGTAATGTATCAAAAGATCCATCTAGGCATTTCAGATGGTCACTTCGTTTCTCTTTGGATGTCAGGAACTCTGCAATGACGGCCCTACCTCATCTGCCCAATTTCCTTATCTTTCGAGATTTGTGTGCTTTGGCCAATTCTTTTTCTATTCTTGATCTAGGTGGGTGTGAGGTCATGTGTGTGAGGTCATGTGCCATTCATATCTTGGTTCCTTACAAGGATCTAGTTTGCTTCATTACCTCTATCTTTTCTTACATTGTTCTGTATTGGAATATTAGATGCTTTCCTTTGACCATGATTGAGGGATCTCCAATATCGATGAAGGGGATGGCCCTGATACCTCTCTTTGTATTATTTTGGTTCCAAAACAAAGATGTCTTTCCCTACCTTTTCATCCTCTAGGACTTCGACGTTATCTTTTCTTTTGTTGAATGATGTGTTCTTCCAGTGCTTGAACTTTCTTTTTTGTTTCTATCAGCTCCTTCTTTAGCGTTTGGTTATCCTCTTTTGTAGTTGGTTGACCATATCCATCAGGTATCTCTCCCATGGGGAAGGCCTAGTGGTTGGTTTTGATGGCTGTGAGGCTAGTATCTCTGAGAAGAGTCCAGGGTTGTTGGCCAATGCATAGTGCCTGAAACAGGGACCAATGAAGGGCTGTCATATGGTCTCCACCTCCAAAACAGCTCCATCTCCCATGGATTTTGAGAGCCTTCAAGGCAACATTGGTCCAAGGCATCAATGTCAAAAAATAGGTGAGCATGGGGAGCATAATAATCTGCACCACTTTAAGGCGCACATGGAATGGCCAAGCTCTCTCTCTTTTTTTTTTTTTTTTCGTAAAAGGTAATTGTATTAATTACGAAAAAAATACAAGATTACTGGATTACAAGATACATGATGACACAAAGCCATCATGTGAAGAGGTTTTCTCTTTCTCTCTCTCTCTCTTTTTTCTGATTACAAGATACACGAGGGCCGTGTGGGGAAGCCCCGTAGTAATGCACTGAAAAGGTTACACCAATCATGGCAACGAGCCAGAGGCAATTGCCATATGCCACGGATGCAAATCCTCCCGAGGGAGCAAGTCGGAGTGTCGGATGATATCTAGCTGCCAATGCAAGAGCCCTTTAAGCCTGGCAATATGTCGGGGTACATTAGAGGCCGAATCAAAGAGAAAAGCATTGCGCGTGGTCCAAATGTGCCAGCATCCCTAATATCTGAAAAAGTGAAATAAGAGCTTCTCATGCAACTGTGGCGGTGCGGGATACTTCGGGCGCACAAAAACCCAGTTGAAAGGAGTTAGCGAGGACCCCACCACCGCGCGCCAAACGTGCGACAAGAGTGACCAGATATTCTTGGCGAGCGGGCAAGAGAGAAAACGATGTCGGGCCGTTTCCGCCGGTGTGGTACAGAAGAAACAATTGCCATTCGAAATGCGACGCTTGGCAAGGGCCGAGGCCAGAGGAAGACCACCAATCATCACCCGCCAAAGAAAAACCTTGCATTTGAAAGGTGTCTTATTTAGCCAGCCCTCCATCAGCGTTTTCTGCCACCATGACAGCGATTTCCGCTCTCTCTCTCTCTCTCTCTCTCTCTCTCTCTCTCTCTCTCTCTCTGATGTGAGGCATTATCCCTTTGACGTGAGGCAGACCTGTCATGAGGCGGACACTTCTCTGTCGTGAGGGAGACCTGTCGTGAGCAGGAATGTACCTGGCGTGAGGCAAACCTGTCATTAGCACTATAGTGATGTAGAGATATACTGAATGCATTGACGCAGGCGTACTGAATGCAGTAATGCACTGACACAGTAATGTACTGACACAGACCCAGATGCCAATGTACTGAGATTGCAGACATAATCAGATTGATATGACACGAATGTACTCAGAATGATATGAATGCAGACCTGGGTGAATGTATTGATGCATTGGCTTGTGGACTAGGCAATGATGCATTGACTTTGATTTTGATCATGTCCTGGAGTATGCAGTAATGCACTAACTGGGGCTGCAATTTGTATTTCTGCAGTGACTGTAAACAATGTGAAGGCATTTGGTCTTGTAAAAGATTTCTAGGCTTGCAAAAATTTAGTGAGGGGTTAGGGAAACCCTGGAAATTTGCAGGAATCACAGAAAATGCTCTGATTTGACAGTACAAAGTACAAGCTGAGTGGTTTTGCACACAATGTATGAGAGATGGATAATGTAGACAAATGCAAGCATCAAACCGTGGAAAATGAATATCTGGGAGATGAATCTGATCAAGAACAAACACAACCGTCCATGGAAGCAATGTTCAACACCCCTTCTAAGAACACACGGTACAAGACATATGTGGTCGTAGGGCCGGCGTCTCCCCAGCATCTGACAGGCATGGAAAGACCTCACACACCATGAATGAAAAGAAATACGAAGAAATTCATCTCATGATTCGCTATGAACTACGAATTATGAGACAAGAATTGGAGAAAGAAATATGAGAGCAGGTCAAAACCGAACTGATAGTCAAAGGGCAGAAATGCAAGACATGCAGATAAAGATTAAGAATGACTTACAGGCACAAATGCTGTCCGAAATGCACATGCTGAAAAATGAAATGCTGAAAGTGGTAGATGCCTACAAATCTGAAATCTTAGAACGGGAGGAAGAATTGAATACATTTAAGAAAAAAGAAATGAATGTGCAAGAAGAACTACAAAAAGAGAAAGAGGCTTTGAAGGCATGTGAAAGGGAGGTTCACTCATGGGCAAAAGTGGCAAAGACAACACAGAAGCAGATAGAAGAAGCCAACCCATGGATTGAGGTAGTAAAAAAGAATAAGGCAACATCAGTGAACAAAACTGAAGTAATGAATGCTACCTTGGAATAAGAGGCTAGGAGACGGGGGCTAGGGTTTTACATGTATGGGTAGTAGGATGGGAGGAGAAGAGAAGCCCACAAGAAGATGCTAAGACAGTTGCTAACAAAATTGGGGCTTCAAACGTACCTATCGTTAATGCTTGGAGAGTGGGAAAAGAGGACTCTAAGTCCAAGGCTCTAATTCTTCGCTTTGGAGACATAGAGAAAAAAAAGGCCCTCTCTAAGAGGGGAGCCCTCAAGGGTGAGAAGATTTATTTGGATGAGGACCGTACCCCAGCACAAATAGTGCATCGTAGAGAACACATGCCCAAGGTATTGGAGGCTCGTAAAGAGGGAAAGTGCGCTGTTTATAGGGATGGACGAGTCATCATCACTGACAAAAGGACTTCATGATGGTATGAGGCCTATGAGACACTTCGGATGTCAATATGGAATTGTAACGGAGCCCTACGCTTGGATGCTGGTTACTTTGAAGATAGCTTCTGAAACATAGATATAGCAATGTACACAGAAACACAATGTAAAGGTAGTCGACTACCAGACATGTGGGGATACAGGTGGGAAAGTGCATTTCATCGAGCAGCTAGAAAACCAGGAAGCACTAGGGGTTCTAGAGGTGTGGCCATACTATACCGGGAAGATCTCAAAGGGATAGTGCAACTAATGAAAAGAGATGATGATGCACAATATTTATGGATTAGGATACATGTAGGAAGACCACGGGATCTATTCATCGCAATATGCTACTTTCCTCCTGCAAATTCTACATATGCCACACAAGATGGATCTCCCTTTGATGTACTTTATGAGGATATCATGAGATATGCTAGCATTCAGGACATATTATTAGTAGGAGATTTCAATGCATGCACTAGAGATAGACAGAGTGACTTTTATATGCATGATAATGCCATGTTCAAAGAGAACGGCATAGATGAAATAGGCCTACACAGGAGAGCCTAGGATAAAGAAGTGAGTACCTATGGGACACACCTATTGACTCTAGGAAGTACACATAGACATGGTCAGCCACAATGGCCAGGATCTGACAATTTGACATGTTGGAATCACAAAGGAGGGGCAAGTACTGTGGACTATCTGATGTGCTCACCACCATTGATACCAGACATCCAAAATTTCAAGATATCTAAGAGGCCAATCGGCATAGCAGCAGATCATGCTATTTTGACATTCATGCTCTCGTGTACATATGAAACATGAAATACCATGCCTCCCTAAACATCCCAAATACTGCTTTACAGGAGACACCTCACACATCTACAGTGGTTCTCTGCAGACCAGTTTACATACATTGGACTTGAGTAGATCCTTGGAAGAATGTATAAGGGATTTAGCAGAGGCCATACATGGATTAGCCATGTATGCATTCCCACATACCTTGCCTTGATGTAGACCTACACGATCTACTGCTCCCCAAAATAGTTGGTATGATGATGAGTGTAGAGTCACGTGAGCTCGCTTACAGAGGGAAGTGGAGCTAGGCACTCAAACACATCACCAAGCAAAGGCGTTCTTCAAACGCCTTGTGCGGAAGAAGAAACGAGACTACCTAACGAAAGCAGAAGCAGAGATATATCAGCTATTTTTAGGGCGGGACAGCAAGAGTGTATGGAAGATGTTTCATGAAAGACAGCCCCCCATACAAATTACATTACCATATGCTAGGCTTGACTATGGGAGACAGTTGTATGACCTGCTAGGATAGCCACCTATGCAGTCCCCACAAGCTTGTAGGCCAACACAATGGTCTTTCTTCACATGGAAAATGGTTAGGGATGCAATCTATAGATTACAAAATGGGAGGGCACAAGATGAGGATGGACTAGTAGTAGAACATTTCTCACATGTTGGTGACATATTAGCACCCATATTAGCACATATATTCAATAGAGCAGTATGTGAAGATTTCCCTATGAGTTGGTCAAACAAAACTATAATTCCGCTATTTAAAGGTGGTGATCCCCTGATTCCTAGCAACTAGAGGACTATCATGATCGGTCATTCTTTGGCCAAGATATATTGATCTATATTGGAGCATGAACTCAGTGAGTGGGCTGAAATGCAATGCAAGAGAGCACAAGGACAGGCATGTTTCAGACGAGGATATACCACGCTGGACCATATTTTCACACTTAGAGCCACGGGAAGACCAAAACCATGGTTTTCAATACTTCAGCAGCATGGGTGACTAGATCTATGTACCAATTCACATTTGGGGGAGACATACTGGAGCATGTGAGGGAATATGTCTATTTGGGAGTCACTTTCTCTGGCCCACGTTTTTCATTGAGAGGGGCATCAGAGGCACGTTTGGCACGTGGATATGCAGCACTAGGGGCACTCGAGAGTCAATGTGCTCACATATAGATCCTGGAGCCGTGCACCAAACTTTGGTTGTTTGACACCCTAGTCACACCTACATTACTATATGGAGCAGAGGTATGGGGTTGCAGCTTGTACCATAGGTGCCTTAGCCCACTTACTGATCAGATTAGAGTAGAGAGGGATTATTATGATGGTTGGGATAGCATGGAAAGGCCATTGATCATGATGATAGCACGCATGATTAGGAGTAAGCCCTCCACCCCACACCCCATTGTCAGAGCAGAGCTAGGGGCAACACCCGTAGTCATGGAGGCACTCTTCAGGGCAGTGACCTTTTGACACAGACTATGGGAACTTCCACGTCATAGATACTCTAGATTGGCACTAACCTCATCTAGACAACTAGCAGCAGGAGGGGAGAACTGTTGGTTTTCACAGATGTCTATTTGGATGAGCCTACATGGTTTGGATATTGACCATCTTCCACATTTGGATTATAGCCTTGACTGCCCTACACTTTCACTCAGCCGATTAGAGTTGAACCAGGTGATCAGAGCTGATATCTTGAGAATTGAGATGGCAAGGACATTGACCACCCATCACTCCCTCTAGGATCGAGGATGAAGTTCTACAGGAGTCATTTCTTGTGCCTCTCTGATGATGGTTTCACTATTCGGCCAACATATATGGACACCCATCTCTCCCATAGCGTACGGGTTGCTATCGGACAGATTCGCACCTCCTCACATAGTCTCCAGATGGAGACAAGCAGATGGACAAATACCCTAGTAGAGGATAGGACTTGCCAGCTTTGTGGTCGAGAGCCTGAGACGGAGGAGCACTACATATGCAAATGCACAATATACTTTGACATACGAGGATAGTACCACTGCCTCTTCTGGGATGGATTTGGATCCCTTTGTCGCGTCATGGAGTACGAGGACCAAAGATGCATAGGTCTCTTCCTCCTGGAGCTTGAGAGGCGCCGAATTGCACTATTGCGAAACAGGAGGCCAGCTCACCCAGAGGTACACACACAAAGAGTAGTGACAGACTTCTTCTACAGAGCCCACCCTACTGACACTACCAGCCTTGCAGAGACAGAGCCACCCCGCTAGACACCTTACAGGCCACACCATGGAGTCACATTGGATAGAGTCATTTCCCTTTGTCGAGCACGACGACCCTGTCTACCAGGACCATGTCCGAAGAGGCCACACCACAGTTGGATTAGAGCCATTATCACGAGACACTGCAGACTCACCACCAGGCATATCAGTGAAGCAGCTAGGGACCGCATCATAGCTGAGATCATGTGCAGATCTTGAGACCAGCTACAGCCCATAGTTTCCACCAAACTTTTGTACATGGCTAAATCAGATCTGGTTCTCCTTTCCTTTCCTTTTCTTTTCTATCTATGGAACAACACTACACATGGTTCAACCCTAGTATAGCCCCATCGTATAGTTATTTTCAGTATTGTTTCATAGGCCACCCACTTACTTGTAATGTTATCTTTATCTTACTGATGAGATGACATTAGACATGGATGTAATCTGGATTTTGTCTCATAGGCCACATTGGCCTTACGTAGATGTTAATATATCTATATCTTCTTTTTTTTTCGTAAAAGGTAATTGTATTAATTACGAAGAAGGTACAAGTTTGCACGATTACAAGATACACTATGGGTCTACCCCATCATGTGTAAAGAGGACACTATCTCTTTACAAGAACCAGATGACCTAAGAGGTACAAAGTCATGGCAAAGATGCAGAGGAAATTGCCATATGCCAGGGACGTAAGTCCTCCCGAGTGAGTATGTCAGAGTGCCGGAGAAGATCTATCTGCCAGTACAAGAGACCCTAAGCCTAGCAATATGCCGCTGAACATTATAGGCGGAATCAAAAAGAAAAGCATTCCGAACGGTCCAGTTATGCCAACAGCCCCAATATCGCAAAAAGTGAAACATGATCTTCATAAGTGGCTGTGTCGGTGTGGGGTATTTGGGCTGCACAAAACCCAATCAAACGGGCGTAGCGATAAACCAACCACCGCTCGCCAAATGGCTGACAAGAATGACCAGATTTTCTTAGCGATGGGACAAGAAATAAATCGGTGACGGGCGGATTCCACACTGGTGGTGCAAAAGAAACAGTTGTCGTTGGAGATTCGGTGCTTGGAAAGGGCTGAAGCAAGCGGAAGACCACCAATCATCATCCTCCAAAGAAAGACCTTATATTTGAAGGGTGTCTTGTTCAACCAGCCGTCCATCACAGTTGCCCTCCACCATGACCGGGATTTACGCAATCCCCATAGAGTATTAGCTTTAGTAACCAGCCATTGATGATCTTTAATCAGAAGATGATACACCTGGTTAGTTGAAGCCTTTTCTAAGTTCAGCCGGCCTGCCAAGTCCCAGTCCTGCCAGGGATGATCCGAAGCAAGGGCAGGAAAGGGGTGTCTGCTCTGGAGCACCATCAAAAGCTGTTCCCATAAATGCCTGTATCCAGGAGGGATCCTGAAAAGCCTCGTGGCTGTACGAAAGGATATCAAGACATTGCGACTGGCAAGGGTTTCATCCGTGACTGAAGTTAATCCCAAACGTGCCATGCAGTTGAATTTTGGTCGAAGCTCATGTTTACCTTCCAACTGCGAGACTGCCAATAATTCCAATTGAAAAGAATTAGTAGTCAGGCGATTCTCTGCTGGATGCCACTGAGCCTTCCAAAGGACCAGTCTCCAGGAACATACCAAATGGGAAAGCAATGATGAAGGACTGGAGAACCGAGAATCAGCATTAAGAACATGCCACCAAGAACTCCAGATTTGGGTATTACCATGCAGAAGCCCGTGGTCCTCTAGAAAATAACGGGCTATAATGACCCATGGATGACGATCCGAGCACATGGCGCGGAAAAGAGACCAACGGAGTGCCAACATATGAGTTTGCGCATCTAAAATAGCCCCTCCACCCATGCGTTTGGGGGTACACGCATGCGACCAAGAAATCCAGGAAATGCCTGCACGCAGGGAATCCTTCTTCCATAACATGAAACGAATAGACTGAGTAAGAGCATTCAGTGTAGTAGCAGTCCAGGGCAGCAATGGCAAGAAGTATGTGAGCATTGGCAACATAATTGTCTGGACTACTTTGAGGCGAACATGGAAGGGCCAGGCCTGAGACTTCCAATACAGAAACTTAGCCGACAGTTTCTGTGAAATCCACTGTAGCAGCTACTTTGGGGGAACATCAACGCCCAAAGGGTACCCAAGGTGCCTGACAATGGAGCCACAGGGAATAACCATACCTTGCCAGTCTAATGACTGCACATCCGACTCCGAGCAGCTGAGAATGTCCGATTTCAAAGCATTGATGCGAAGACCGGAAGCCTGACCAAAGAGAGTCCAAACATCTAATGCTTTGCGAAGGTTATCCTTGTCTGCACGCAGAATCATAAAGTTGTCATCAGCCAAGGATTGACTAATGAAGTGCAGTCCAGAAGGAAGCGACAATCCAGCCAATTGAGTAGAAGCTGCCATATGAGATAACATCGAAAGAATTGGATGAGTTGCAAGGGCAAAGAAGAGAGGACTCAAAGGGCACCCCTGTCTGACAGAGCGGGCAAGGACAAACGGCTCGGTAATGCCTCCATTCAGCATGACTCGCGAAGACACCCCAGCACTGATCGTGTAAATCAGACGAGACATCCGAGCGCCAAAGCCCATAATAGACATAAGTTCTGCAATGAAAGACCAATCCAGATAATCAAAAGCCTTTTCCAAGTCCAATTGAATCAGCACGACCTCCTGATTAGAATACTTTGCATAATCAATCGCCAGTTGCGCATTTAATACATTGTGTAGAATGTTTCAGCCCTTAATGAATCCATATTGGAGAGGATGCACAATGTCAGGAAGATGCTTGTGGAGCCGATTCGCCATTACTTTGGAAAAGATTTTATACATAGAACCCATCAAAGAAATTGGAAACAAATGTTTCAACATAGACGGCGAGGGAAAATTTTGGAAGCAGTTTAATAAGTCCTTCTTTCCAGGAGGAAGGCATGATCCCCGTTTCCCATACCTGCTGAAACAGAGCCTTCAATGGTTTCGCCAATTGGGTAGCAAAAACCTCAAAGAACTCATTGGCGAGACCATCCCAACCAGGACTTTTATCCTTGGGCAAGTGTAACAGAACATCCATAACCTCCGCCTCACAAATATCTGTCTCCATGGTAGCTTGCATGTCCTGCGGAACCTGATTGCGGACCAAATCATAAAAAACTGAATGGGCATGAGTAATTTGGCCTGAAGGGGGAGAAGTGGAACCAAGAAGATCGATGAAATAATTCCTACACATATTCACAATAGTCTGCGGATCAAGGACCATTTGACCTTCTGCATCCTGGAGTCTAGTCATATTCTCTCGCGCAGGAGTGGCATGGAGAGCTCGAAAGAACTTATGAGTCTGACAAGCATTATCTTGCAAAGTGTCCGTCAGATGTTGCAATTTGGCCTGCCGATAAGATTTCAACTGAAACTCTTTAATAAGACCAGTCACACGCATTGCCAGTGACAGCAGAAATTCATCATCTGGAGTGTCCACCAGTAGTGAACGAACCAAAGCCAACAAGTCCTCTGCTGCTTGTCGACGCCGGCGATAAAGAGATGCATGATGGATCCCATACTGCCGAGCAACCCGCTGCACATTAGAAAGCAATTGTTCAAATGAAGCAGTGCCCTGAGAGGAGAAGTCCAATAAGAATCTATCAATCAATTGCTGCATATAGCCCTGAAAGATTGCATGCTTCAAATAAGACGAGTTGAAACGCAAAGGAAGTCTCTCCAGAAATTGCTTATAAGGTGCAATGGGTTGTGCAAGCAGCTCAAGTTGTAGAGGGAAATGGTCCGACAAGGCATATTGCTGCAACACTTTCATTTCAAGCATCTCAGGAAGGAAATCATCATTCTGCATGATGTATATGCGGTCCAACCGCGACCATGTTGTTGCATACTGGGCAGAATGGTAAGTAAACGCTGTAGAAGAAGGGTGTAGCCAAGACCAGAGATCTTGCTTAAGAACAACAAGAGCCAACTCATGACACGTACGACTTTCCGGCGCGTCCATTACCGAATGCTCCGATGTGGACTGCGAAGAATCGACACACATATTGAAATCCCCCATAAAAAAACCCCGTCTGCCAGAGACAAGGAAGTCTGCAAGGTATGCCAAAGCTCCCGGCGAGATACAGGATCATTCGGAGCATAGAGCCCAAGTAACCATAAGATCTCTCCTTCGAATAAAATTTCAATCACCACAAAGCGGCCATGTACATCATTTTTAATAAGAGCAGGCTGTTGTTTTTGATGGACAATCATGAGCACACCAGAATAATGCATGGCATGTGTCCCTGCATAAAACAAACGAAAGCCATGGCAATCCAGCACTTTTCCTGCTTCTCCGTGACTCTTGTGCTCAACAGCACACAAAACATCCCACTGATTCTCATGCAAGACAGTCCACATGGCATGTTGCTTGTGGCGAGAACAAATTCCTCGCACATTCCACGTGGCTATTTTCATGTATATTCAAAAGAAAATCAGGTACGAGGCACGGCTTGCCTCGATTTGACCTTTTCTGCAAGAATGTCCAGGACTCCGTCATCCAAAAAATCAGCCAACACGGCAAAAGAGTTCGGGCGAGCAGATTTGGAGGTAGACGGCATATCCGCTGTCTTGGGGATGGAACAGGGATAACGACGATCCCATGGAGTAATGACGTTACCTCTAGTATCAAAAGCCAGCTTAGCAGGTGGACCCTTTGGACAATCCGAATACACTCGCCTTGTGGGCTATTGACGCGGAGCAGTGGAAACCATAGCAGGAGCAGAGTGTTCGGAAGACAACATCTCTCTCCTGCGCATATAAGTACGCATGGAATCTTGTGAGGCAGTCGGCACAGTATCCACCATGCCAGCAACAGGCCTGTTGCCTTTTTTCCCACGTACATCGACCCAGTCATTGGCACGGGAATCCAAACCCGAAACCTGTTGCTTACCTTTATCCAACACTTTAGATGGCTGGGTGGCATCCTGCGACGGAGCATCGCACACCATATCTTCCATGGGTAGCGCAACATGCTCAGGTTCTGAAGTGTGGGGCTTCTCTGGGCATTCTGCCATAAAATATCCCAATTTACCACACGAAAAGCAATGTCCTGCAAAGTTGCCCCATTTCAAACGAAAGTGTAAAGGATGCATGCCGGAGCAATTAAGACGTAACCATGCAGGCCTTTTCCTGGCAGTGTCCCATAGCATACACAAACGGTTACGATTGATAGCCCTCAGGCTTGGGGGGACCAGAATAGTGCCCACAGCGGCCATGGCGTCCTTTAACAATGGCCAATAAATAGCCGGACAGTTTTCCACTTCAACCCAGACAGGGCATTCACGTTGCAGCAACCACTGAAAATCCGTCATTGGGCGCCATGGCACAACATGGACCAAACGGCGATCTAAAAACAAAGGCAGTTTAGTCATGAGAGCAAGACGGTGCGTCCTTGATTTCAACAGCACCTCAAAAAAGCCTCGGGGCCCAACAAAAATCTCTTCCACACATTCCCCTTGTAACAGACTGTGCAACCGCTGGCGAATACGGAAAAGCTGTGGTATCCGACCAGTGAAGAAGGGAATCACGGCGCGTTCATAGAACACGGAAAAGGAGCGCAAGACATTTTTCGGGTCCACAGTGGCATCCAGAATATCTTCAGTGGGCAAAATCAGAAAAGACTTCCTAATTATGTTGAACATAATCGCCAAGCAGGGTGTTGGCAAACTCCCGCAAATGCTCCTAGTCAACCTCCTGAGAGTCCACAGAATCAGAAGCAACCTGAGCATAGGAACGATCCTGATGATCCATTGTCTCTTCCAAAGTATGCTTGGTGCGTTTGCCCGCAGGTTGGAAGTCAGGACCAGGGGGCATCTCTTCTGTGCACGGAACCATATCCTCTGGTTCCTCGGTATCAGAATCCGGACCAAGAGCTGCCACCGTTTGGTCTATAAAAGCCAGATCCAGGCCAGCCATATTGTATTACCGCGTATGCCAAGTGAAGAGCTGCAGTCTCTGTTTGACGCTATTTCTTTGTACAGATCAGTGGGCACTCTGGCCGAGACGCTCTCTCTCTGACAACCGACGGGCGTAGGGTTTCACAGCAGCTGGATGTCTCGGTAGAAAAGGACACGCACAGGCAGGCGGCGCCATGAACAGCAGCACAGACGAAAGCAACGAGGCGGCTGGTGACGTGGCAGCGTGATTGGGCAAAGGTTAGGATGTGACAGGCGGCGGCACACAGGACAGCAGGCGGGGCACGATACAGAGGGCGGAAGAGGAGACGAGGTCAGGAAGAGGTTAAGATGTGAAAGGCGGCGGGACACGGGACAGCAGGCGGGGCACGATACAGAGGGCGGAAGAGGAGAAGAGGGCGCTCTGACAGGCAGCGGGACACAGGAGCCGATGGCGCTCTGATAGGCGGCGGGACACGGGACAAAAGGCGGGAAACGTGGCGGTAGGCGGAATAGGGGACGTTGAGAAGCGGCGGGACACAGGAGCCGACGGCGCTTTCACAGGCGGCGGGACACGGGACAAAGGGCGGGAAACGTGACAGTAGGCGGAATAGGAAACGCCGGCGCTCCGGACTGGGACGAACGAAGACGAAGGGGCTGAAGTCTCTCTCTCTCTCTCTCTCCCCCCTAGCCTGTAAATTAACTGAATGGCTGAGATCCAATCCCCCCAAAAACGTTTTCTCCCCTCACTCTCCTCTCTCTCTCTCTCTTTTCGTAAAAGGTAATTGTATTAATTACGAAAAAAAATACAAGATTACTTGATTACAAGATACATGACGACAATCTAAGCCATCATGTGAAGAGGTTCTAAGTACTACAAGTTACAACGTCATGGCAAAGACGCGGAGGAAATTGCCATATGCCAGGGACGTAAGTCCTCCCTAGAGAGCAAATCAGAATGCTGGAGAAGATCTAACTGCCAATACAAGAGGCCCTTAAGCCTCGCAATATGCCGCTGAACATTACAGGTGGAGTCAAAAAGAAAAGCATTCCGAATGGTCCAGTTATGCCAACAGCCCCAATATCGAAGAAAGTGATACATGAGCTTCATATGTGGCTGTGCCGGAGTAGGGTATTTGGGCTGCCCAAAAACCCAATCAAAGGGGCGCAGGGTGAAACCAACCACCCCTTGCCAAACAGCCGACAAAAATAACCAGACTTTCTTAGCGATGGGGCAAGAAATAAATCGGTGGCGGGCGGATTCCACAGTAGTGGTGCAAAAGAAACAGGTGCCATTGGAGATTCGTCGCTTGGAAAGAGCTGAAGCAAGCGGAAGACCACCAATCATCACTCTCCAAAGAAAGACTTTATATTTAAAGGGTGTCTTGTTCAACCAGCCCTCCATCACAGTTGCCCTCCACCATGACCGGGATTTACGCAATCCCCATAAAGCATTCGCTTTAGTAACTAGCCATTGATGATCTTTAATCAGAAGATGATACACTTGGTTAGCAGAAGCTTTGCTTAAATTCAGCTGGCCTTGTAGGTCCCAATCCTTCCAGGGATAATCTAAAGCAAGGGCAAGAAAGGGTTGTCTGCTCTGGAGCATCCTCAAAAGCTGTTCCCATAAAGGCCTATATCCACGAGGGATCCTGAAAAGCCTCCTAGCTGTACGAAACGATATAAGCACATTGCGACTGGCAAGGGTGGCATCCGCAACCGAAGACAAGCCCAAACGTGCCATCCGGTTGAATTGTGGTCTAAGCTCATGTTTACCTTCCCATGAAAGTAAACGTGAGACTGCCAGCAATTCCAATTGAAAAGAGTTAGTAGCTAAGCGACCCTCCACTGGATGCCACTGAGCCTTCTGGAGGACCTGTTTCCAGGAACACACCAAATGAGTAAGCAGCGATGAAGAAGAACTGGAGAACCGCGAATCAGCATTAAGAACATGCCACCAAGAACTCCGGATTTGGGTATTGCCATGCAAAAGCCCATGGCCCTCCAAGAAATAACGGGCTATATCGACCCACGGATGATGATCCGAGCACATGGCGCGGAAAAGAGACCAACGGAGTGCCTACATGTGAGTTTGGGTATCTAAAATAGCTCCGCCACCCATGCGTTTGGGGATGCACGCATGCGACCAAGAGATCCAGGAAATACCTGCATGCAATGAGTTTTTCTTCCATAGCATGAAACGAATAGACTGAGTAAGAGCATTCAGAGTCGTAGTAGTCCAGGGCAACAATGGCAAGAAATATGTGAGCATTGGCAACATAATTGTCTGGGCTACTTTGAGGCGAACATGGAAGGGCCAGGCCTGAGACTTCCAATACATAAACTTAGCCACCATTTTCTGAGAAATCCACTGCAGAAGCTGCTTTGGGGGAACATCAACACCCAAAGGGTACCCAAGATGCCTGACAATGGAGCCACGAGGAACAACCAGACCTTGCCAGTCCAAGGACTGCAAATCCGACTCCGTGCAGCTTAGAATGGCTGATTTGAGCGCATTGATACGAAGGCCGGATGCCTAACCAAAGAGACCCCAAACATCCAATGCTTTTCGAAGGTTATCCTTGTCCGCACGCAAAATCATAAAGCTATCATCCGCCAGGGATTGGCTAATGAAGTGTTGTCCTGTAGGAAGCGACAGTCCGGCCAACTGAGAAGAGGCTACCATATGAGATAACATGGAAAGAACTGGATGTGTCGCAAGGGCAAAGAATAGAGGGTTCAAGGGGCACCCCTGTCTGACAGAGCGAGCAAGGACAAATGGCTCAGTAACACCTCCGTTCAGCATGACTCGCGAAGACGCCGCCGCGCTAATGGTGTAGATTAGACGAGACATCCGAGCACCAAAGCCCATAGTAGACATAAGTTCAGCAAACAACGAAAGACCAGTCCAGATAGTCAAAAGCCTTTTCCAGGTCCAGTTGAATCAGTACTACCTCCTGATTAGAATGCCTTGCATAATCAATTGCCAGTTGAGCATTCAATACATTGTGCAGAATATTTCGGCCCTTAATGAAACCATACTGGAGAGGGTGCACAATGGCAGGGAGATGCTTATGGAGCCGATTCGCCATTACTTTGGAAAAGATTTTGTACATTGAACCCATCAAAGAAATTGGGCGCCACTGTGTCAACTTAGATGGCGAAGGAACTTTTGGAAGCAGTTTAATAAGTCCTTCTTTCCATGAGGAAGGCATGATCCCCGTTTCCCACACCTGCTGAAACAAAGCCTGCAATGGTTTCGCCAGTTGGGTAGCAAAAGCTTCAAAGAACTCATTGGTGAGACCATCCCAACCCGGACTTTTATCCTTGGGCAAGTGTAACAAGACGTCCATAACCTCTGCCTCACAAATATCTGACTCCATAGTAGCTTGCATGTCCTGCGGAAGCTGATTGCGAACCAGGTCATAAAAAACCGAACGGGCTTGAGTAATTTGGGCTGAAGGTGGAGAAGTGGAACCGAGAAGGTCGCGGAAATAATTCCTGCACATATGCACAATAGTCTGTGGATCCAGGATAAGGTGGCCTTCTGCATCCTCGAGTCTGGTCATATTCTCTCGAGCAGGAGAGGCGTGGAGAGCTCGAAAGAACTTATGGGTCTGACATGCACTATCTTGCAAAGTCTCTGTCAGATGTTGCAATTTGGCCTGCTGATATGATTTCAACTGGAACTCTTTAATAAGATCAGCCACCCGCATGGCCAGTGCGAGCAGAAATGCATCATCCGGAGTGTCCACCAGCAGAGAATGAACCAAAACCAGCAGGTCCTCCGCTGCCTGGCGACGCCGCCGACAAAGAGAGGCATGATAGATCCCATACTGCCGAGCAACCCGCTGCACATTAGAGAGCAATCTTTCAAATGACGCAGTGCCCTGAGAGGAGAAGTCCAAGAAGAATCTGTCAATCAATTGCTGCATATAGCCCTGAAGAATTGCATGCTTCAAGTAAGACGAGTTGAAACGCAAAGGGAGTCTCTCCAGAAATTGCTTGAAAGGTGCAATGGGTTGTGCAAGCAACTCGAGCTGCAGAGGGAAATGGTCCGACAAGGCATATTGCTGCATGATATATATACGGTCCAACCGCGACCATGTTGTTGCATACCGGGCAGAATGGAAAGTAAACCCTGTAGAAGACGGGTGCAGCCAGGACCAGAGATCTTACTTAAGAACAGCAAGAGCCAACCCATGCCACATACGACTTTCCGGCGCATCCATTACCGAATGCTCCGATGTGGACTGGGAAGAATCAACACACATATTGAAATCCCCCATAAAGAAGCCCCGTCTGCCAAGTGACAAGGAGGTGTGCAAAGTCTGCCAAAGCTCTCGACGAGATAACGAATCATTCGGAGCATAGAGGCCAAGTAACCATAAGATTTCCCCTTCGAATAAAATTTCAATTACCAAAAAGCGGCCATGAACATCATTTTTAATAAGAACAGGCTGATATTTGTCATGTACAATCATGAGCACACCCGAATAGTGCATGGCCTGTGTCCCTGCATAGAACAAACGGAAGCCATGGCAATCCACAACTTTTCCGGCTTCACCGTGACTCTTGTGCTCAACAGCGCACAGGACATCCCACTGATTCTCATACAATGCAGTCCACATGGCATGTTGCTTGTGTGGAGAACAAATTCCTCGCACATTCCACGTGGCTATTTTCATGTGTATTCAAAACAAAATCAGATACGAGGCACAGCTTGCCTCGATTTGACTTTGTCGGCGAGAATGTCCAGGACTCCCTCATCCAAGAAATCCGCCAACACCGCAAAAGCGTTCTGAGGACCAGATTTGGAAGTAGACGGCATATCTGCTGGCTTGGGGTTGGAGCGAGGATAACGACGGTCCCATGGGGTAATGACGTTGCCTCTGGTATCAAAAGCCAGCTTAGCAGGTGGACCCTTTGGACGATCCGAATACATTTTCCTGGCGGGCTGAGGACGGGGGGCAGAGGAAACCATAGCAGGAGCAGAGCGCTCGGAAGACAACATTTCCTTCCTGCGCATATATGTACGCATGGAATCTTGTGAGGTAGTAGGCACAGTATTCTCCATGCCAGCAACAACCCTATTGCCTTTTTTTGCACGTACTTCAACCCAATCAGTGGCACGGGAATCCAAACCCAAAACCTGTTGTTTACCTTTTGCCAGAACTTGGGGCGGGTGGATAGTATCCAGCGACGGAGCATCACATACCATATCTTCCATGGGCGGCGCAACATGGCCAACATCTGAAGGGTGTTGCTGCTCCGGGCATTCGGCCATAAAATGCCCCAACTGTCCACAGGAAAAGCAATGTCCTGCAAAATTGCCCCATTTCAAACGAAAGTGTAACGGATGCATGCTCGAGCAATCGAGGCGTAACCAAGTAGGCCTTTCCCTTGCAGTGTCCCATAACATACACAAGCGGTTGCGATTCACAGCCCTGAGACTGGGAGGGACCAGAACAGTGCCCACAGCGGCCATAGCATCCTTCAATAGTGGCCAATAAACAGCCGGACAATTTTCCACTTCTACCCACACAGGGCATTCACGTTGCAGCAGACGCTGAAAATCTGCCATCGGGCGCCATGGAACCACATGAACCAACCAGCGGTCAAAAAACAAAGGCAGTTTAGACAGCAGAGCAGCACGGTGCATCTCAGATTTCAACAGGACCTCAAAAAAACCTCGGGACCCAACAAAAATCTCTTCAACACATTCCCCTTGTAGCAGACTGTGCAGCCACTGGCGAATACGGGAAAGCAGCGGGATTTGACCAGTGAAGAAGAGTATCACGGCGCGATCATAAAACACCGAAAAGGAGCGTAGGACAGTTTTTGGGTCCACGGTGGCTTCCAGAACATCGTCAGGTGCAGAGTCGGAAAAGACTTCCTGATTATGTTGAACATAATCGCCAAGCAGAGTGTTGGCAAATTCCAGCAAATGCTCCCAGTCAACATCTTGAGAGTCCACAGAATCCGAAGCAACCTGCGCATAGGAACGATCCTGATGAACACCTATCTCTTCCGAAGTATGCTTGGTATGTTTACCCGCAGGCTGGATGTCAGGACCGGGGGCATCTCTTCGGTGCACGGAACCATATCCTCAAGTGCCTCCGCATCAGAATCCGGGCCAAGTGCTGCCACCGTTTGGTCTATGAAATCCAGGTCCAAACCAGCCATCGTGTATCACGATCTGATCTCGAAGGAGGACTGACGCACAGTGCAGATCGCTGTCTGCTGAGTTAGAAATCTGCACCCCTGTAAGCTGGTTTCTCACACGGCGGAGAACGACCCTCTACTGTATCACAGAATTCTTTCTATTATGCCAGAAACCTAGAAGAGGTGAAGTCTGCAATGTAGCCGCCTGAGTGGTGGGGCAGAGTGCGCGCAGGACCTGACCAGGACGTCACACGAACAGGTTGCAGGCGTTGACGGGCAGAGGTCGCGAAAGGCAGGTACAGACGACAGGTGGCAGGCGTGCAGGGACAGAGCTCGCAGGAGGACAAGGCCAGAGCTCGCCGAAGGCAGAAACGGCACAGGCGAACACACAAAAGCAGGGACCCGCAATACCTGGTTCTGTCAACGCCCAGGAAAATAGGCCGGAGTGCAAC
The DNA here is from genome assembly GCF_053477565.2 of Lygodium microphyllum. Classification (NCBI taxonomy): domain Eukaryota; kingdom Viridiplantae; phylum Streptophyta; class Polypodiopsida; order Schizaeales; family Lygodiaceae; genus Lygodium; species Lygodium microphyllum. The sequence continues at coordinate 58,660,409 of NC_141163.1, forward strand.
GGCAGTATGGCGAAACGAGACGGGGGCTGCCGTCAAGCGTGGCGCAGCCCACCGACAGTAGCGGGACAGAAACAAGGGCGAGGCGGCGTCCGATCACGCTCCATCGCGTCGCGTCCACTCTCTCCTCTCTCTCTCTCTCTCTCTCTCTCTCTCTCTCTCTTTCCCTACCTCTCACTCTCATTCACAAATTGGAAGCACCAATTGGTAGCAAGGGGGGAGGGAGAAGAATAGTGTGTGTCTTGAAAGGGAGGGGGAAATTTCTCTCTCTCTCTCTCTCTCTCTCTCTCGTTAATATATATATATATATATATATATATATATATATATATATATATATATATATATATATATATATATATATATATATATATCTCTCTCTTTTTTTCATAATGGGTAATTCTTTTAATTACGAAAAAGAGTACAAGATAACAAGATTACAAAGTACAGTGGGGCTCTAGGCCATCATATATGAACCAAATCCAATGGATTCAGCAAGGGCAGGGGGACGAGAGTGCAAGAAGCACCCCAGGACTAGACAAACAACAAGGATCAACAGTGTGGATGAGATTTGGCCGCATGAGCCTGAGCCTTTGCTGCCAATGTCTCCAATACTCCATCTTCAAAGAAGTCTCCTAGCATAGCAAAGGGATTGGGTCTTTGATGCTTTGCCCACTTGGAGGGTCCTTTTTTTTTTGCAAGTAAAATGTGGCTGATTATATTACTCAAAAAGCTGATTACAACAGAGTGCTCATACTCAACAGACTAGATGGAGCTGAAGCAAAGTCACCAGTACATCATGTATACAAGCCTCTCAAGGCGGTCTAGGGGGGATGGGGGCAAGAAGCCATTGCGGGGGGGGGGGGGGGGGCGAGGTATATCACCAAATGGGGTTGCTTGCCTACATCACAAAGAATGGACTGTGGCTGCCCCAGGTACACATGAAGTGACCACGGTGCTCCTGACGAGCCCTGGACTCGCCCTGCACCTGATCCCACCGGCCGCGGAGGGAATGGATGATGGAGGTCCATTGCTGTGCTAAGGTCGCAAGTGCTGAAAGTCTCTCTCCGCCGAAAGCCACTGGCATTGCGCCTTCCAAATATGCCATCTAGTAAGACTCCCTATGATCTCCAATATCTCCGAGCGGTCTGTTGTGGGATCCAGTACTTGGCGGATGGGTAGAGCCTCGAGACCGACCACTGCGCATGACCCTGCCTCGATTATGAATATCGTGTCCTGCATCCCAACCTCATACAAAAGGTGACGGCCCTGGCTGACTGCTTGCCAACAAAAAGCTCCCCATGAGATACACCCAAGGCTGGGCGCTATACGTTGAAGGATACGGCATGCTCCTCTCCACACGAGCTGCGCCTCCTCACAAGACCAAAGGCAGTGCTTTGGGGTTTCCAGAGGCTGCTGTGTGCAGTACTTACAACCTCCCTCCTGCATCTGGGCAAGCGAGCTTCCCACCGCTCAGCCTCCATGTGCCACTAGCCATAAAAAATACGACACCCTCCTCGGTCTCCAGCTATCCCATAGGCAGTGCCAGAAGGTCCGTCGGAACGGCTCCGTGATGCTGTGCTCCGCCTAGTGCCTGCTACGTGACGACGCCCAGTCCATATCCTCCTGCATCAGTACATGTCTGCCAATCCTGACAGTATACTCTAGGAACCTAGGTGGCTTTTTGGCGACCGTAGAGGTCGGCCATAGCAACTCTCCTAGATCCACTCCAGCTTATCAAGTGGTCTGCCCTCCCAGATCCAAAGGCGCCTCTCCTTGAGCTCCTTCTAGAAAACATAGAGGTCCAATCGCCAAGTCTTCCCCTGAAGACCCACCACCCGAATCCTCCTCCACGAAAGGGTGGCAATCCCCTAATCCTGATGCCCTCTGTCAAGGGCCAGACGTCCCCCCTCCTGAATGGCGAAGGTCCCCTAGGGGGCGCCATCCACTCTACCTACCACCTGAAGAGGGATGCCTGCTGGAGAGAACCTAGCTGCCCATACCTCCCCGGGCTCTATTGGCTCTCGTATCGGGGGGACAAGCCACTTCGGAGGTATTGCTGCATCTATCTCTTTTCTCCTCAACTCCACTCCTCTCATGCAACCTGATACTCGCTGTAGCACCTCCTTGTCCTCCATCCTGTACACCTCCCGCCATGTCCTAATGAAACAAGCCGGGCCGGCCTCCCACCCAGCCCATTGGATGTGGGGGCGCTCACCTATCTGTGCCCCTTTCCTATCTTTGACCTGGAGGTTCCAGATCACCGGCTGATGGTCTATTTCCTCTTGACAACCTGGGGGGCTCTGGATTAGGGCCTTACGGAGGCCCTGCCACACGCGGAGTAGGCTCCGAAGGAAAGGTGATCTGGGGGCTGCCTGTGCCGGGGGCCACTCAATCACGTCCCTCGGCACTCTCCACTGTGGGGGGGCTCGAAAGATAATGCTCAAGTGCGGGACGTCGGCGCCAGCCCACCAGTTAATGTCCATCATGCAACCTGGCCACTGTTGTGCAAACAGTGCTAATCCTTCATCTCCCATCCATTGGAAGATGTGATCCGCCACTTGACTCTTTAACTCCTCCTCAATCTATGTAGTCCTCCACTCGTTTAAGTAAGATAACTGAAGAAAAAAGGCGTAGTTTGTGTCACGATTGTGGGAGAGAAGGAAGGAGTCTCACTTGTAGCTTTCTTACTTGCACAATGGGGGAATACACACACAAGTGGAGGCTGAAAACAGTTTTCCTCTTCTTAGTTGTGTAAGCCAAAAGAACTCAAGTACAAAAGAAATAGAAGAACCCTATATGTGGGTCTCAAACCAAACTCAACTAACTAAGGTGGCATACTAACTGAGCCACGAACTAGAGTAGATAAGGATAGCTGTCATCTAGCTATTATTCATGGGCGGTGTACCAACCGCATCTGCAGTTAATAAGTCGGTGACATAAATGCACAACGGTCACCCTGGCATATCACGAGTGGAGCTCGATATCTCAACACTCCCCTTGGAGCGCAACCCCAATTCCTGCATACCAAGCAGGTCTCTTAACTTGCGCAGCTTATCTGCGCCCAATGTCTTCGTGAATATGCCAGCTACTTGATCCTCTGTGCTGACATAAACTAGATCAGTAGCATTCAACATTGCTGTTTGCATTTTGGTCTCTTTGCCATCCACCACGACCTCTTTGGCTCCCCCTGCCTCTAGAGTTACCAAGTCCTCCTCCATAGGACTGGTTTTCTTGAGTTTGTTGCATATTCTGATTTCTATCACGGCCTCCAGATCGGCCTCCTCTACCTCTGCCTCTACCTTTTTCAGCATTTGAGTAGAAGACGGCTTCTTTTGAAGTTCCTCCTGAAGAAGATGCACCACCATTTCTCTGCTCCTCAGAAGCTAGAAGAGCAATCAACTCCTCAAAATCATGAAATCTTTCACGGACGGAAATGGATGTTCGGAACTGTGCATAATCCTTTCCTAGACCATTCAAGGTCACAGAAACTAAATCATCATCTCCCACTGGTGACCCAATGGAAGCAAGTGCATCTGCAATCTTCTTCACCTTCATGTGGTAGTCATTGATGCTCATAGTTTCTCTTTGCACGTTGTGCAACTCTTGCTTGAGCTGCATTTTCCTGGCTTGCGTATTTGTGCTATACATTTTTTACAAAGTATCCCATGCCTCCTTTGGCGTACTTGCATCGTGAATATGCACAATCATAGAGTCTGAAATACTGATAGACAGCCAGTACATAACTTTTTTGGCTCTCTTATGCCATCCTTTAAATGTCTGCATTTGTTGTTGATTGGGAACATCAGGAAGAACTGGTTCTTCTTCATTTCCTGCAACGATTTCCCAATATCCTTTTCCCATAAGAAAATTCGTCATTCTAAACTTCCATGCTTGGAAGTTGTTCTTGTCAAGCTTTTCAGTGACAATCTGTGAAAGAGAATCAGACGCCATTACAGAACACTGCAAAAACTTCTGTCACTGCAAAAAACACAGCTTCAGCCTCACAAGGGCAAATCTGCAAAACTGACGAAAGTGGTATTTGACCATACAGTCACTTCCTAGTGACGATTTTGCATCAACAGGCAACAAGGATGATTCTGTTACTCCCAATGTCTCTGCGCACAGGCATACGATGCAATTTCTACAGTAACTTTTCACCGACCTATAGAACAGTGGTCGCACAGCAAAAAACAGGGCCTTTTCTTGAGTGCGTGCGGAAAACTTCCGCCTCCAAAAGAGACCCCGAAATGGCCTCAAATCAAAAAAACAGGGAGACAAAGGGCTAAAGCCCCTATCCGCAACATATACTGCCCTCTTGCTACACCGCGAAGGGCATCTCAATTTGAGACAATGCACTCTTGCACTTTTCGGCTGTGCTACCTGCAGAGACTTGCTCCCAAACTCGAAAAATGAAAGCAATACTAGTCCTCTTACCAGAACGCCGCGAACTTGGTTTGCTTTCTTGAGCTCCTAACCACGAACCAGGCTCTGATACCATGTCACGATTGTGGGAGAGAAGGAAGGAGTCTCACTTGTAGCTTTCTTGCTTGCACAATGGGGGAATACACACACAGGTGGAGGCTGAAAACAGTTTTCCTCTTCTTAGTTGTGTAAGCCAAAAGAACTCAAGTACAAAAGAAATAGAAAAACCCTATATGTGGGTCTCAAACCAAACTCAACTAACTAAGGTGGCATACTAACTGAGCCACGAACTACAGTGGATAAGGATAGCTGTCATCTAGCTATTATTCATGGGCGGTGTACCAACCGCATCTACAGCTAACAAGTCGGTGACATAAATGCACAACGGTCACCCTGGCATATCACGAGTGGAGCTCGATATCTCAACAGATTGGTCCATCCGGTGGTGCTAGTAGGTGGACCTTGCCCCTCCTTGACTTACGAACCACGAAGATCCCCACCTCTAGAGGTAGTGGGAACTCTCCGCGCTCCGCAACTCGCAGGTAGGACCATGGGCCAATGCGGAAGAACTTTTGTAGCAGCAGCTGTGCCTGTCTTGGGAAAGTGTGGCGGGGGCGGATGAACTAGTGGTTGTGTGGGAGGGGGAAGACTGCTGGTGTGCAAAGGAGGTAGGTGTGTGTGGCTCATCACCTCCTGTGGGAGGAGGGGGGCTGGGTCTATCCAATCATTGCCATGGGAATCCAAACCTGAAACATCCAACAAATGCTCCCAATCAACATCCTGAGAATCCACAGAATCAGAGGCAACCTGAGCATAAGAATATTCCTTATGATCCATTGTCTCTTCCAAAGTATGCTTGGTGTGTTTGCCCGCAGGCTGGAAGTCAGGACCAGGAGGCATCTCCTCTGTGCAAGGAACCATATCCTCTGGTTCCTCTGTATCAGACTCTCTCTCTCTCTCTCTCTCATGTCCTTGCTAAGTGTACGCAAGGGAGACTACCATGTGCAATGCCACGAGTATGGTGGATTTAGAGATGACCACTCAAAAAAACCAAAAAGTGATAAATGCACACAAATGCATATTTACGGAACAAATGCCAATGCACCAGAGTTATGCGCAAGAGGCAATGCAGACATGATCATGCTAATGCAAAATGCTATGCAATAGTGCCACTTGGAAAGTGCCCTCATAGGGGAATTATTCACTTGCCTAAGTGCCCTTTTATAATTATCCTGATGATGAAGATGAAGATACAAAGTACAATATACAAAATTTCTAAAAAAAAGTTGCAAACATCCTGTCACCAAGAGAAGAAAGCTGGCCCCCTCAAACTGGAAGGGAAAGTTGGAGGAAATCATCCACTCATACCCTATGAACTCAGTCGCCCGTCATCGCTGACTGCCACCGTGTCTTTGGCTACCCCCCGTCTCTTCCGTTGACTTGTCGCAACGCCCCCCAGTGACCCAACCGTTTTGCCTGTATGTTCCCCTCCCACAACGCGCTGTACCTCTTCCCCCTGCTAGCTTGTCGCGCCATTGAGCTGCCTCCCACAGCACTGCCCACACCCATCAACCCCTCCCACCTTGGCTCTGCCAATAAAACCTCTCCCCGTCACCCCCCTCTTCCCTGGCTCCGCTCTGACGCCTAGTCCCCCTCCCCCAATCTTGCGATGTCTCCTAATCAGACGCCCAACCTGAGGCTTTTCTTTTGCCCCCCATTCTGCCCCCTCTGCGCTTCCCCAATCTGACGCCCAGCCCCCCCCACTCCCGCGCGGTCCCCCGTTCCATTCAACCGGCAGCTCTCGGCCCCTCACCCGCATGACTCTAGTCTAGAAACATCTCTCGTGATGCCCATTGCTTCCATCATCATCAAAAAACAGAATAGAAACCCCCCCCCCCCCCCCCCCCCCCCCCTTTCGGCAATTTCAACAGTGTGATCGGCATGTTTCTTAGTAGGGATGCGCAATGGAAACCTCTGGTCAGATGCCAGTGCATTCTGCGAGTGCCCCCTAGTCAAACACCTTGTGCATCATCCTCTCTGACGAACAACTCTTAGCCGTCTGTGCCACAGAGCTAGAGTTGAAAGAAATAGTGATCTTTGGTCAGGTCATTGGACGCTCCTCATCGAGGGCCCAACTTCAGGATTGGCTCCACTCCACGCTGCGACTTGGCACAAAGCAAATCACGGAGGCAATCCTCATGGGCCAAAGGATCTTGATGGTTCGACTCACCTCTGCGGACGCAGCTCGTGAGTTAGTGGAGAGCTCACCCTATGCCTCCACGAAGGGGGTCCTTTACATGGTTCTCTGGTATAGCGGCTTCACAGTGGAGACATTTGCACTCCATAACAAATTTCTCAAACATCCAATCACTTTACTTTTCCCCGGACTGGCGATATAGTACCGCCAGTTATTAGTGGAGGACTTTGGACTGCTCTTCGGCATAGTTCTTCCTGCCTCCTTCGCGGACGCAATGATAGCTGCAGGAGTCCCAAAGGTACAAGTGGTTGTGAAAGCCACAAAGAGTATACCAAAGTTCCTAGAGATTGAGGCAAGAGACCACTCCTTTAGGCAACAGACCATTGTGACTAGGTAACCAGACCAGTGCCTACGCTCCCACGACTTTGGGCATTAGGCAACAGATTGCAAGTGTTTCGGAGCCAAGGCAATTCCGCCGACAAGTCCGCAGGTGGACACTGACGACTTTACACGAGTCCAAAGACGACAGAGAGAGAGATGGCAGGGGGGCCGCAGCCAGGTCTTCAAACACAACCACGATAGCAGGCAGCAAGAGGGCGAGCAACGGCCCCTCGGCAAAGCACTCCGCAGCCCACCCCACCCGGCAGAACCGTAGTCCCCCACATCCACCACCCGTGCCACAAGCTACCTCACCTGAGATCCCACAGCCCCCACACCCACCCCTCCCCCCCCCACCTCCCATGGATCCCCCACTGACCCTGGCCCACAACACCCCCCCCCCCCCCCCCCCCCCATCTAGGGCCACCAGCTCCCCACACCTGCCATGTACCTCCGACCACCCCACCATACCTCGATCTTCTTCCCCCCCACCACCTCCCTAGCCGAGCACCCCCCTTGATCCACACCTAGTACAGGTGATCCCCCCTCCCCCCCCGCCTCCGCGGCCAACCCCCCTCCTCCCACAAGAGATGATGAGCCACACATGCCTACATCCTCCTCGCACTGGCAATCTTGCCCTCCCCACACAGCCACCAGCTTATCTGTCCCTGCCGCCCGTCACACTTTCTCGAGACAGGTGCAACTATTACCACATGAGTTCTTCCACAATGGCCCGTGGTCCTACTTGAGAGTTGCGGAGCATGGAGAGTTTCCACTACCTCTGGGGGTGGGGATCTTCATGATATGTAAGTCAAGGAGGGGCAAGGTCCATCTATTAGCACCACCGGATGGACCAAACTACACCTTCTTCCTTTAGTCCTCTTATCAGGAGATTGGACAACAACACAGATAGAGGAGGTGAAGAATCCGGTGGCAAACCACATCTCCCAGTGGATGGGAGAAGGACTAGCTCTGTTTGCACAACAATGGCTAGGTTTGCACAACAATGGCTAAGTTGATTGTTCGACAAGAGTTGCAGCCGCCCCTTGCTGGATACATATCCTACTTCTGCACGAGCACAAGCTCACCGCCGCCTAGGCCCATCGGGTAGGGAAGGTTCTCCCAGGCAAGTCACACACCTATTGGGAGTATGCCATCAGTGCCCACGGTAGGAGTGGAGGCGTATGCACCTCTATTGGCCCGAGCCTTACTGCCTGTGTACGGGATCATGGGGCGATTGTGGCAGGGAGGGTTCTTTGGATTAGGTTGGATATTGGGGACTCGTGCCTCGGAGTCCTCAATGTCTATGCCCCCATTGAGGTCAGGGCACGTAGCAGGTCTGGGTGGAGATTGTAGTAGGACTCCAAGAGGTGGACTCCTGGATTGTTGGAGGAGACTTCAACAACTTGGAGGCCTTAGAGGACTAGCAGGGTAGAGACAGAAACTACTAGGGCATGGTTGGGGAGGAGAGGAGGCATGGGAGGTCTTTCTACTGGCAGTAGGAGCTCGGGATGCTTGGGGATACAGTCTTGCCAGAGCGCTTGGACAGGTTCTATGTGGGGGAGTGAGGATGCTCTCGTGGAGGCCAGATAGGGCAGTTCGCTGGCACCAGTCTGTCTTCCCGGTCCTCTTGACACTTGATCCCCCAGCATCTTCCCTAGGTACACAATCCTGTCGGATCCCTGACTCGATCTACAGGGAAGGGAGGAGGTGAAGAGACATTTTGGGCAGATTTGGACTAGGAAATGGGGCAGGAAGGACTGGATTGCAGAGGAGGTCGCAAAGGTCCTAAAGCCGAGTTGAGCACGATTTGCCAAGAGGCAGCCCTACAGGCCAAGTAACAAAGCTGGGAGGAGGAGAGAGCACTCCGGTGGGACCTAGCAGCCACACAAAGATTATTATAGGAGACACTAGAGGATCCCATCCTCCACGCACAGGAGCCATCGCTCGAACTTCTCATTCCGCACCTTAGCAGCCTTCTAGGCGTGGAAGGGGGACACGATGTGCAGGGAGTTTTTTCAGGCACACCAGCCCCGCACCTTAGGAGAGTAGATATGCAGCCTTCGGGATCAATATGGGAGGATTCGCTCTAACCAGACGAGGTGATAGAGATTGCCACCGACTACTAAAGACGCCTTTTCGAGCAGGAGACAACCTCAGCCAGAGGACAGTGTTGCGGACAACAAGACTGGGATCACATCCCATCCCTTGTCACACAGGAGATGGGAGGCTCCCTCCTAGACCCCTTCACAAAGAAGGAATTAGAGGAGACTTTCCACACATAGGACGGGCAGAAATGCCCACAAGAGATGGCCTTTCTAAAGCCTTCTTCACTACCTACTGGGAGGTGGTGAAGGACCCCTTACTAATGGCCTTCCAGGAGATTTTCACTTCAGGACAGATGCCAAGGAGTCTTTCGGCAAGCCTCATCAGTCTTCTTCCCAAAGGGGGAGACCGGTTCTAGCTTTTCCCGTGGAGACCGATCACTTTATTGTCAGTGGCCTATAAGGCACTGGCAAAGATGATTGGTAGGCGACTAGGTGCTGTGCTTCCAGACATCATTCGTGACACACAAACAAGCTTTGTCTAGGATGATAGGAGCATCCTAGACAATGTATTCACCTTCTTTGAGGTGACAGAGTGGGGTCAGCATAGTGGGCAAGGATTGGCCGTACTACTTCTGGATTTCGAGAAAGCCTACGACAGGGTGGATTGGGATTTCCTAGAGGGCACCATGGTGAGGCTGGGCTTCCCCCAGGCATGGATCTGCAAGGTCTCTACACTTTACAGATCGGCTACCAGCAAGGTTCTCATAGGCGGCAGGCAAGGAGAGGAGTTTCGATTGGAGAGATTGGTCCGGCAGGGCTGCCCCCTGGCCCTGTACCTGTTCTTACTCTTTGTAGAGGCGATGTCTCACTTCCTCAGTCACGCGTGAGCGGTTTATGTAGCCTCCGACTTCCAGTGAGATAGGAGACGGAGTTGTTAGACTCAGAGTATGTAGATGACACAACACACTACATAGAGGACGATGAGTTGATGCTAAAGAGAGTGAGACTGGCTCTTGATGTGTTTTGTACTGCAACGGGAGCGAAAATCAATTGGCGAAAGTCAGTTGGTTTCCTCACAAACCCGAACTCTAGTACGGAGTGGGGCGTCCACTTCGGATTTAGATGGGTGAGCATAGGGCACACTGTCTGTTACCTAGGGTTCGAGGTGGGACTCAACATCACCCGCGATTCTTCCTGTTCTCGACTCTATTCGGAGGAAGCTGACCTACTGGAGTATTGATCGCCTATCCCTAGTAGCCGAACCTTGGGGTGAACCAGGTTCTCCTAGCGACGGCCTGGTACATCGCCTCGTGTTGTTGCTTCTCCTCATCATGTGTAGTGCAACTTCACCGCCTAGTGTGGAACTTCCTTTGTTTTGGGTTAGACGGTTCCAAGGATTCCCAGGACAAGGTGGCATGGGCGACCATCATCCGGCATTGGTCAGAGGGAGGGCTTGGAACCATAGACTCAGAGTATCAGAGTATGGCCCTCTTGGGCAAGCTAGTAGTCCACGGCCTCACACCAGGAGGGCAAACGTAGAAGGTCCTATTCCAGGAGGGTCTTCAGGATTGTAGACCGAGGCTTGGTGGAGAATGGAGGCCGTCCCTGAGATGGATCTTCACGACAGTCCAGATCAGTGCCCCCCCCCAGATCCCCCTTCCTACGCAGCTTGCTCTGTGTGTGGCAAGGCTTCCGTAAGGCCCTAATCCAGAGCCCCCTAGGTTGCCAGGAGGAGATAGACCATTAGCCGGTTATCCGGAACCCCCAGGTTAAAGTTTAGGAAGGGACACAGATTGGCGAGCGGCCCCACATCCAATGGGCTGGTTGGGAGGCCAGCCCGGCTCGTACCATCAGGACATGGTAGGAGATGTACAAGATGGTGGAGGAGAAGGTGCTACAACGAGTATTAGGATGCCAGAGAGGAGTGGAGTTGAGGAGAAGGGAGATAAACCCAGCAATACCTCAGGAGTGGCTTGATCAACCCGATACGAGAGCCGATAGAGCCCGAGAAGGTATGGGCCGCTAGGTTGTCACCAGCAAGTATCCCCCTACAGGTGGCAGGTAGAGTGGGCGGCGCTCCACCTAGGACCTTCCTCACCATGCAGGAGGGGGGGCGTCTCGCCCTTGACAAAGGGCAACAAGATGAGGGGATAATTATTCTTTCATGGAGGAGGATTCTGGTGATTGGCCTTCAAGGAAGACATAGCGAGTGGACCCTTATGTCTTCTAAAAGGAGCTCAGGAAGTGGTGCCTTTAGATCTGGGAGGGCAGGCCACTTGATGAGCTGGAGTGGGATTCGGGGAGAGTGGCTATGGCCGGCCACTGTGGTCGCCAAAAAGCCACCGAGGTTCCTAGAGTACACCGCCAGGATTGGCAGACATGTACTGATGTAGGAGGACATGGATTGGTCACCATCACGTAGTATGTACTGGGCGGAGTGCAACTTCAGGAGCACACCGCCAGGATTGGCAGACACGTACTGATGCAGGAGGACATGGATTGGTCACCATCACATAGGAGGCACTGGGCGGAGCACAGCATCACGGAGTCTTTCCGACGGACCTTCTGGCGGCATTATGGGATAGCTGAAGGCCGAGGAGGGTATCGTATTTCTTATGGCTGGTGGCACATGGAGGCTTGGCGGTGGGAAGTTGGCTAGCCCAGATGTAGAAGGGCGGTTGTAAGCACTGCACACAGCAGCCTCTGGAAACCCCAAAGCACTGCCTTTGGTCGTGTGAGGCGGCGCAACTCGTGTGGAGAGGAGTATGCCGCATCCTTCGCCGTATTGCACCCAGCCTTGGATGTATCTCATGGGGAGATTCACATAGTCAACCAGGGCCATCACCTTCTGTATGAGGCCAAGATACCGGACACGATATTCATTATTGAGGCAGGGTTGCGCACAATGGTCGGTTTGGAGGCCCTACCCATCCGCCAGGTACTGGAGCCCATAGTAGACCGCTCTCAGGTTTGGGAGATCATAGGGAGTATTAGTGGATGGCATATCTAGAAGGCGCGATGTTAGGATGCTTTTGGCAGAGAGAGACTTTCAGTACAGGCGACCTTAGCAAAGCTTTGGACCTCCATCATCCACTCCCTCCGCGGTCAATGGGACTAGGTGCAGAGTGAGTCCAGGGCTCGTCAAGAGCTCCGTTGTCATTTCATGCGCACTTGGGGCGGCCAGGACCTGTTTTTCATGATGCAGGCAAGCAGCCCCAGATGGCGATACACCTCCCCTCCATGGCTTCTTGCTCCTATCCTTCCTAGACTGCTACATCAGCTCCCCAGCTAGTCTGTTGAGCATGAGCACTTGTATTTAGGTTTTTTTCTAAAGTAATATAATTAGCCACACTTTATTTGCAAAAAAAAAGGAAATCACCCACTCCCTATCAATTTGAAGAAGTAGGAGAGGATGCACACAAGCCGATCCTGGAAAGAAACTCCAGCATCAGCTGATTGACCGCCTTGGTGAATATGTCTGCAAAGTTGTCGGATCAAGGCACAAACTCTAGGCATATGGTGCCTAGCTCAACATGCTCTCTCATGAAGTGGAAGTGGACCCCCATATGTCGCATCCGTGGTGTAATGATCGGATTGCCCACAAGGGCAATGGCACTTTGATTGTCACAATAGACAACGGTTGGAAACGAGGATTTGTGGCAAGGCCCTTTTTAGCTATGGGTGGGGCAGCTAGGGACTTGGATGAGTGTATGCAAGAGATCAACTCTTTTTTCAAAGAGGAGGCTAGCAGTAGAAGAGAGGGTCTCTTGAAGAGAGGGAGCCCTACTAGAGCTTCATTGGCAGCACTTCGAAGAGAGGAGGAAAGACAACTAGAGCTTCATTGGCAGCACTTCGAAGAGAGGAAAGACAACTAGATTTTCTCTCATGTCTTGTAATAGACTTTACATTTTGTTGTATATTTTGTGCTTTGGAACTCCTCATCTAAGCAGATGCCAATGTGATTGTCACAATAGACAACAGTCAGAAACGAGGATTTGTGGCAAGGCCCTTTTTAGCTATGGGTGGGGCAGCTAGGGACTTGGATGAGTGCATGCAAGAGATCGACTCTTTTTTCAAAGAGGAGGCTAGGAGTAGAAGAGAGGGTCTCTTGAAGAGAGGGAGCCCTGCTAGAGCTTCATTGGCAGCACTTTGAAGAGAGGAGGAAAGACAACTGGCTTTTCTCTCATGTCTTGTAATAGACTTTACATTTTGTTGTATATTTTGTGCTTTGGAACTCCTCATCTAAGCAAATGCCAATGTGAATCTCAACTTTGGATAATTCTAATATTCTTCACTTTGGTTTGTTTATTTGTTTGGTGTTTTCCAGTAAGAATACCTTTCATCAGATATTGCTGAAATGAAAACATGGTGTTACTGTAAACTAAATCAAGTTTTATTTGCCAATTTATTTTTATATAAATTCCTACTCGAACAACAGGTAAAGCCTATGGCCAAATCAAGTTCCTATTCTGAAGAACAAAGACTCCATACAAGTTCTCAGGTTCCAATTTCTTTTTTTTAATGAATTTCTAACACCAATTTGTAGTAGTATAACTCTGCCACTCAAAGATCATGTATTTTTGCTGGTGGTTGCAGGTTGAAACTCAATGTGGTGTGGCAAATGCAGCACATGTAAAATATTTCAGATTTCCATTCAGTTTTTAATGTGATAGGCTTTTCAATATTGTGTTCGAAGTGTTGCTCCATAATTATTTCCAAAGAAGTGCAAGTGTGCCTTTAAAGTGCATAAATTTTGTTCTTTCGCTCTTTTAGACTGAAAATCTTTAATAAAAATATAAATGTTTTGATGGAGCATTCAGAATCACTTATATTGGAATGCGGGGTAAGTGGAATCAGCTTACCTTCATCCTTAGGGAGGACAATTGTCTTGCCAACAGCCCAAGGGATACCCGACACTGCCACAAGGTATGATCAATCCCTGCCATCCCAGGTACCAAAAATCTGGTTCAATGCAGCTGACAAGAGAGGACTTCACAGCATTGGCATGAAGATTGGAAGCATGACCAAAGAGATCCCAAACATCCAATGCCTTACGAATATTGTCTCTTTCTGCATTAAGGATCATGAAAGTGTTATCAGCCAAAGACTTAGCAATAAGATATTGTCCAAAAGGAAGGAACAAACCAAACAGCTGCCTAATGGCCATCATATGAGATAACATAGTAAGGACTAGATGAGTTGCCAAAGAAAAAAATAAAGGAGCTGAGGGCAGATTGCTGCAAGTTTATCAGCTATGGAGAGTACTTCTTCGTCTCTGACTCATATATGGAGGTAGAGCTTGCTCCCTTTGGTCAACTCTCTCTCTATTCTCAGAGGAAATGCTCTGCATGATGGGCTGATTCCATTGAAGGTACAGTTCTGTGTTTTCTTTGCACTTCTGCTAAGGCAAGACTCCGAAAGAGTCTCACTGTCCAAGTTCAGGAGCAGCTGATGGCTTCTCCAATGCAAGAACTAAAGAAAGTGATGACCATGCCACACAGAAACAGGGTTTTTCAGCTCTGATTTAGTGCTGTTTGTGGGACTGTTTTACTGCTCGAATGATGCCAAGGTAAAAGGGATGTTGTTCTAGGTATGATGAACAGTAAGAACAGTAAATACAGAGTTCTGCAGACTGCAATTCTGCACATGAATCATTGAGTTATGGTCGCAGAAAATGCTTTCCTAAAAGGGATGTTGTTCTAGATATGATGAACAGTAAGAACAGTAAATACAGAGTTCTGCAGACTGCAATTCTGCACATGAATCATTGAGTTATGGTCACAGAAAATGTTTTCCTAAAAGGGAGGATGTTCTGGATATGCTGTACTGTCCTTATGCAGCTGAGATTTACTCAGAAAAGATGAAAACCAACTGTTCACAGGTTATGTATTTTGGAACATTTCATTTTTGTAACTTTCCATCTTCTAATTGATAAAGAAATACCGAGAGGGGCGCCGGTCTTCGGGGCCAATCTAGTGTTGAGCAAGGGAGTGAGGTCTTTGTTTGTGTGTACTGTTCACAGGTTATGTATTTTGGAACATTTCATTTTTGTAACTTTCCATCTTCTAATTGATAAAGAAATACCGAGAGGGGCGTCGGTCTTCGAGGCCAATCTAGTGTTGAGCAAGGGAGTGAGGTCTTTGTTTGTGTGTGTATGTGTGTGTGTGTGTAAAGACCAGGTGTTAATTGAAGGAACTACTGCTTTATGTGAGTCATAGACTGGTTTCATGGTTCCATCCCCGGGATTTGAATTCTTATCTGTAAGAATTTAAGCTCGAATAGTTTTGGGTGAAAAGGCCATACACAGGTTTTACAGAGATTACAGGACTATAGAGATGGCAGGCATGGATAAAGACAAAGGAAAAATCCCTCATGAAGAAGAGAGTTCTTCTTCTGCTCATAGACACCAAAGAGAGAGTATTGGTGCACAAGTGTTAGTACCTTCTAGAACCGAAATTGAACCATAGGATGAGAAGCAAGAACAAGAGGACTTGTTTATGTCACAACTCCTCAATATGGTTGGCTCTTTCGAACAGCTTGTAAAGAATCCTCGGATGCAAAAATTTTTGAAATCACATAATGAGGATTCTTAGGCTGAGTCATCACATCAAACCATGGAGTGCTCAAAAAGGCAAACCTCTAAGGTATGTGAGCATGTGGAAAAGACGCCAAACATGGAGACAGGTCTAGTGCAACAAGAAGCACAAGCACAGAACCAGGGAGTGAATGGTCAAGGCAGTTATGCACAAGTGGCAAAGCAGACTATTCCTCCTCAATTTGCTATCTATCCTAGTTACTTTGGTGGTGGGTGAGTTTTTCAAGCAAGGATACTTGCCTAGAGGGCCACCAAGAATGATGCCTATTGAGACAGTGAACCCACTTTATGCTAATATTGGTCTACATTCCAGTTATAAGACTTTGCAAAGTCCTTATTTGATGCCTGGAGTACAAAATGCAACGGCTGGTTTTTTTCAGCCTAGTGGGCATATGGCATTTAAGTCAAGTGAATTGAATGCTAATAATGCGCCTAAGGGACTCCCCTTTTTACAGCCACCTATCTATGACAACTTGACACCAAAAAGTGCAAAGCCTAAAAACTATGAAGAGGGTGGTTAAGCATTAAAGTTTGAAACCTTCGGTGGTATGCAAGATAAGCTGAAAGCTTTGACATTTATACAACAGTTTGATGCAACTTACATTGGAGGGAATTTTACTGTGACTTCTAAGGTGCAGAGGGGTGCAACTTTTTTGAAAGATAATGCTTTGCAGTGGTGGAACATATTGTTGATGCAAGGATATGTGCGTGCCACTTGGGTCCATTTCAAACAGTTATTTGCAGCCTCATGGTTAACTAACACGTTTAAAGTAGATGTCATGACTGCATGGCATATATTGGACGCGACAAATTGTGTGGATTTAGAAGAGTACAATAAGAAATTTTGGGAAGCACTTTTGCCCGTGAGTTCTTACAAGACAGTGCCCCTATCAAAACAAATTGAAAAGTACTATTGCGGTTTGCCTGAAGCCATCATGGATTATTATACCAAGACCAGGGTTACAAATATGGTACAGTTAATTGAAAATGTTGGTGTGGCAAATGCATTGTTGAAAGGAAAAGCTGACAACTTTAAAGGCACTGAAAAGAAGGATTCTCAGTTTAAGCAGGATCCTGGCAAGAAGAAGAAGCAATTTCCAGAAAAGACCAGCT
The DNA here is from genome assembly GCF_053477565.2 of Lygodium microphyllum. Lineage (NCBI taxonomy): Eukaryota > Viridiplantae > Streptophyta > Polypodiopsida > Schizaeales > Lygodiaceae > Lygodium > Lygodium microphyllum. Next base: position 58,677,162 of record NC_141163.1, read on the forward strand.
TTACAAAGAAGTCTTTTTGGAAAAAAAGATTTCAGTAGCAACCTCAAACTTCTTTTAAACAGGGCAAAGGACAGAAGAGGCCACTTTTTGGTAAATCATTTGAAGAAAGAAAGGCTTTAATGATGGTTGGGAAATGCTTTATATGTGAACAAAAAGGCCATATTGCTTCTAAGTACCCACAACAATCTTCTAAAGATGCGCCAAGTAAAAAGAAGCCCAGCATTGGCTTAGTGCCTGATATGGTCGGAGATTAATCAGTTGATGATGCTACAGAATTGTGCAAAGCTTGGGGAAAGATCAAAGATTCCACAATGCTTATTTTCTTTGATCCTGTAGCTCATGCAAACTTTATCTCACCGGCATTGGCAGCTAAGCTGGCTATGTCCGGAGGAAATGGAACAAGTTGGACAGGCTGATTTGGCATGCCCAGGACATACTAAACCTTTCATCCCCATCCTTGGCAAACTCCGTATGCACATTCAGAGCTATGTCGACAACAGAAGAGTTCCATATTATGCCTTTAAAGGGCTGTGATGTTTTGTTAGGTATTCCATGGTGCCACAGGAAGCATGCTATCTTGGATACTTACAACAAAACGATTACTCTTGTACATAGGGACAAAACTCATGTGTTAGATGTGAAGCTTAAAGGAGAGTCTGCCCCAGTTGTTTCTGCTTTTGCAATTACTTCTGTAATGAAAAATCATATTTCTACGTACTTGGTTTTTGCAAAGCAAGTTAATGAAGTTGACAATAATGTGTCTGTACTAGATGAAAGTAGAAGGGCTTTCTTGGATAAATTTAGTGACTGTTTCTCAGATTCATTACTAGGAGAGTTATCCCCTGAGAGGCCTGGAGATCATACCATAGATCTTATTCCACGGACTAGTCCGCCCAATAGGCCACCGTACAGGATCAATGCAGTGCAGCAGAAAGAGATTATGTCACAGGTTAATGAGCTTTTAGAGAAGGGACTAATTCAGCCCAGTAGTTCTCCGCATTTTGTTCACCTATGTTGCTAGTTCAGAAAAAGAACGGCTCTTGGCAAATGTGGATTGACTACAGAGCCTTGAATAAGAACACGATCAAGAATAGGTTTCCGATTCCGAGGATAGATGACATTCTTGATTGATTACAAGGAGCAGGAATGTTTAGCAGGATAGATTTGAAAAGTGGGTACCATCAAATCAAAATCAAGCTAGAGGATATCCATAAGACTGCTTTTAGAACGACATTTGGTCTCTATGAATTTTTAGTCATGCCGTTTGGATTGACCAATGCTCGTGCTATGTTTAACAGGATAAAGAATAGAATTTTCCGCCCTTAATGATATGATTATCTTTTCAAAGAACGAAGAGGAGCATAGAAAACATTTAGTTACAGTCTTTAATGAGCCTAAGCATAACAGATTGCTCATTAATGGCAAGAAGAGTGAATTCTTTTTGGAAGTGTCCATATTAAATCTTTTTGTTCTTTTTGGAATGACATCCATCCAATCATGTTTTGATTGATCCTGGGACTACATAGGTTTTTTTCATTTGTCCATGTTGGTGGGTGCTGGAACATCCTCATCATGAGGGCCTTCAATCATGAGATCCTTCTCAGCCATTGGAATTCCCACCTCTAGAATTACCTTGTTATTTGGGCACCCAGTCACATAACATGCCCTGGTTGCTTGCAAGAGAAACAATGACCAGCAAAGGTGTCCCATTTCAAACGGTAATGCAAGCATGAATTTCAAGATAGTTTAGCCTTAACCAGTTTCCGTGCTTGCAAGCAGTATCCCATAGCATACACATTTGATTGTGATTACTGTCCCTCAAGCTAGGGGGCACCAAGAGGGTGCCAATGGCTGCCGTAGCTTCCTTAAGTAAAGGCAGAGCATGCCTCCACTTCCATCCAAAGCGGGCATTCTTGTTGGAGTAGGCATTAAAAGTTAGCCATTGGTCTCCATGGTGCCACATGAACAAGGCGTCAATAGAAAAACAGAGGCACCTTTGCCAAGTGGTTGTCACGGAGCATTGTCAATTTGAGCATTACTTCATAGAAGCCTTGTGGTCCCATGAAAATTTCCTCCACATAGTCACACAATAGCATTGAGTTGAGCCATTGGCAGATCCATGAAAGGATTGGGATCCTGCCCATGAAAAAGAGGACAATCCCTCTTTCATAAAATGTCGAGAAAGAATGTAGCACTATCTTCGTATCAATGGTTGTATCTAAAACATCATCGTGATCTTGATTAGAGAATGCTTCATAATTTTTTTGAACATAATCACCTAGGAAAGTATTGACAAACTCCAATAGGTGTTCCCAATCAAGGTCTTTAAGAGTCTTCAGTGATGGATGTGACCTGGGCATAGGAGCACACTTGAGTATCAGTTGGCAGCATTCCATCAGTTTTCTCCCTCAAGGCATTAGATGCTTCTTTGCTGCATTTAATCGGTGGTTGTGCAGGGCCAAGTGGAACCTCGAAACAGGGGACCTCCATCTCGGTACAAGGAACCATGTCTTCCCCTTCCTGAGTCTCCAAATCATGTCCCAAAGCATCCACCACTTGGTCAATAAAAATAGTGTTTAACTTAGACATGTCTATTGCAAATCAATCTCTCTTTTTTTAACCATAAAAGGTAATTGTATTAATTATGAAAAAAGTACAAGATTACATGATTACAAAATACAGGATGGCTCTAGGCAATCATGCGTAAAATGTGAATAATCACAACAAGGGAAGTAGAGTGACTAAAGGGGGGAAGAAGAAATTGCAGAGTGCCAAGCAAGCAAATCTTGTCTAGGGAGAATACCTGTTAACTCAATCAAGTTAAGGTGCCAATGAAGAAGTCCTTTCAAGCATGCTATATGACTCTACATACCTGATGAAGCATAAAAAATAAATGTGTTTCTCATGGTCTATATATGCCAACCCCAAAAACGTAAGAAAGGAAAGAACACTTTCATATCAGCCTACATGGGGTCACAAACTTGGATGTCCAAAGACCCAACCCTTTGGAAGCATCGATAGCCCAACTACTCAGAACCAAATGGCCAACAGCAGTGACCAAACCTTCCGCTTCACTGACAACAAAGACCAAACCTTCCGCTTCACTAGGCAGGTAAGAAACCAATTAGGGGGGGTGGGGGGGCGGGACTTTATTGACATTTGACAAAAGAAGTGGCAACCATTGGAAATTTTTGGCTTAGACAGCATAGAGGCAAGAGGGAGCACACCAATCAACATTTGCCAAATGAAGACCCTGGATCGCAAAGGCATTTTGTTAAGCTAGCCTGTCATTACCATAGATTTCCACCATGCTTGGCCTTTCTAGAGACCCTAAGTGGTATTGGCTTTCTAGATAAGTGAGACCTTATCTCGAATAAGCAAATGATATATTTGATTGGTGAAGGGAGAAAGCCCGCGAGTGGAAGCAAGAGAGCAAGAGCAAGAGACACAAGATGTGGGAATTCCAATAGTCACAATGTGTAATCGGCCTTCCCTTATTCAAATATCACTAAAAGAATCAAGAATGAAGTGATAGTGATGGGTGGCCACCACCTCTAGTGTACAAGTGTGCAAGTACTGTCAGTGTAATGAATACACAAGCGGTTGACACAAGTGCCTTTATCCCCAACCACCTCCCACTTAAAGGCGAATGTGCCCCTAGTGAGATGAGAATAAGAAATAAGTAAGTACAAGTGTACATAAAGTACAGTAGGATGAGGAAATACGTCACCTCATCCAATGCCCATCAACTTCCTAAGGAAGGCAAAACGCTCCGTTGAGAGATTTTTAGTGAGCAGATCTATAGGATTTTGGTCAGTTGAGATCTTGACAAGCTCAATAGACTTGTCCTCAACAACCTCTCGAATAAAGTAGTAATGTACCTCAATGTGCTTGGTCTTTGCATGGAAGACTAGATTCTTGGCCAACTGAATAGCACTCATAGAATCCAAATGCAAGGTAGGGACCACATCAGAAATACCAAGGTCTATGACCAGACGTCCCAACTAGAGAGCTTTCTTGCAAGTCGTCCATTTTTGCACCTTGGACATCTAAGAAACAACACCTCCAGCAAAGGTGAAGACATAGCCAGAGGTGGTTCTACTATCTGCATGTCGTGCATAATCAGAGTCAACTCCTGTATCCTGGCCACCATAACATATGCATATATCTATAGTACCCTTAAGATATCTCATGATATCCTTTACGACATCCCAATGCCGCCTGCCAATTATAGCCATATAGCGCACCACAACTCCCATTGCAAATGCTATGTCAAAACAAGTAGCTATCATGGCATACATCAAACTATCCACTATTGATGCATATGAGATCTTGGTCATCTCAGCCTTTTGCTCATCAGAATGCGAACAATCAACTTAACTAATCTTCACATGAGAAGGTAAAGGACTGTCAATAGGCTTCAGATCTTGCATGTGAAACCGCTAAAGGATCTTCTAGATGTACTCCTTGTGTGATAAGTTAAGGATCCCCTTAGAGCAATTCCGCGTGATGCGTATCCCAAGCATATATGAGGCCTATCCCATGTTCTTCATCTCAAAGATCTTCTTGAGATGACCTTTCAAGGTATCCAACTCATCATGAGCACTCTCAACAATCAACATATCATCCACATAGAGTACTAAAATCATAAGGCTACTATCACGTGTCTTTCTTGAGTATAAACACAGATCCATATCACTATGGATATATCGTGCCTGCTTAAGGTCATAAAGGCTCTTCCTTAATTTGCACACTAGGCGTTCCCTACCTTTATGCCCTTAGGCTACTGCATATAAATCTCATAATGCAAGTCCCTATGTAAGACAGCCGTCTTAACATCCATCTAATAGAGATACAAATTTAGCTATGCAACTAAGGCCAATACCAAGCGTAGGGTTGTCATCTTGGCTACAAGAGAGGACTTCATCGAAGTCAATACCATGCTCTTGCTTAAAACCTGTAGCAACCAATCTGGTCTTATAGGCTGGCTTGGGATGTCTAGGGGTACTTTTCAACTTATACACCCATTTGTATGGCAAAGCACACTTTTCACTTGGCAAAGGAATCAAATTCCACATATAATTTTTTAGCAATGAGTCATACTCTGACTACATGGCCCTCTTCCGAGAGTGACTTATCACCTCTATATATGGCCTTATCATAGGTAAGAGGCTCACCGACATTTGTCACCATAACATAGTCCATAGAGGGTGCAAACTGATCAAGTTGACATCTATATCTAGTAGACCATCAGGCTATGGTGCCTATACCTCCAGTTGAACATCATGGTCCTGGGCCACTAGAGCATCAGCTGCTGCAGGTTGTCTAGTTGGCTATACAGTAATAGGAGGCTCCTCCTAAAATATCACCCTATGTGCCCAATGATCTACTCAAGTTGCTTATGCATTTTCTCTTCATGGAAAATATCATCATGGCTACGGATAACCCTCCGAGCTTGCAGATCCCATAGGCAATAGCCCATCTCACTTACATCTCCATAACCAAGAAAGATGCATTTCATGGACTTAAAATCTAGCTTGTTATGCTTGTCCTTAGGAACATGGCAAAAAGTCTCACAACCAAAGAAATGTTTTGCAAATGAGCATATGATGGCGGTCTTCCAAACCATACCACCTCTCCAACCTAATAGTTAAGAGCAGTGCATGGGGATGTGTTAATCAAATGTATGGCAGCAGTAATTGCCTCAACCCAAAAGTATTGCGGTAAGCTTGCCTGGCTAAGCATACTACGAACTCACTCCTTAAACGTCCTATTCATATGCTTAGCCATATCATTCTAGGGTGGGGTGTATGGGGTAGTCAACTAACACTTACTACCTCTCTCATCACAAAACTGCTCGAATGCTTTAGATTCATACTTGCTTCCATTGTCAGATCATATGCATTTTAGCTTATACCTAGACTAGTTCTCAACAAAAGCAAGCCAATGGTGAAAGATAGCTATAAGACTTCCGATTTCTGCTTGATGGGGTATGCCTAGACCTTATGAGAGACTTGAAGAGCAAGCTCCTGCCGTCGCATGTGCTGCACTGTCCCCCCGCCATTGTACATGTTTCCCCCCTCTCTAACTTTCCGTGGCCGCCCCAACGCTCTCCCCTCGATGGCACAGCATTCTCTGCCCCTCCCTCCTGCCTATCACTTCAACACTGCCCCGCCTATCTCCCCCCCCCAACGTTTTGGCCCATTACACTTTCCTCACCTGTCAGCGTTCGCCCATCCACCTTCCGCCTTCAGTTCAGTCCCCTAGCACCACCTCTGTTTCCCTCGCCACTGCTCGCCAGCAGAGTACTGGCAGTATATCCCCCCCCCCCCCGGTCTTTGGTCCATCTACTCCCCCCTCCACCCCGCCTTCTTCTTCGCCCTCCCCAATCCTATCTCTGCCTCAAAAACCCCCACCTCCCCCGCTTGCTATCCCCCTTGCTATCTCTATCTCACATGTTCCGCCCCCCCCACCTCCTCCGCCTCACTCACCATCTCTCCTGCACTTGTGGCCCTGGCCCCGCCTGTGACAGGCCCAAACTTGCACTATGTCTGGCCTCCAGCAGTATTCAACATCCCCCCACCACGAAAAAAGAGAAATCTCCCCCCTATTTGCTCCCTCCCTTTGTAGCAACCTCCCCCCCAGTAGAACAGCAGCGAGATTGGCAGGTCCTTAGCAGGAACACGCAATGGAAACCTCTGATGAGACGCCGGTGCATTCTACAAGTGCCTCCTAGTCAAACACCTTGCATATCGTCCTACCTAAGGAACTGCTCTTAGCCGTTCGTGCAATAGAGCTGGAACTAAAAGAAGCAGCGATCTTTGGTCAGGTAGTAGGACATTCCCCATCCAGGGCCCAACTTCGGGATTAGCTTCACTTCACGCGGCGCATCTGCACAGCACAGATAGCGGAGGCAGTTTTAATGGGTCAAGGGATCTTCATGGTACAACTTACCTCAGCAGATGCAGCACGTGAGCTACTGGCTAGCTCACCCTATGCCTCCACGAGGGGGGTCATCCATATGGTTGCCTGGTACAGTGGCTTCACAGTGGAGGCATTTGTGCTCCACAAGAGTTTCCTTAGACATCCGTCACCCTACTATTCCTCCCCGGACTGGCGTTAGAGTATTGCCAGCATGTGGAAGACTTCGGACGACTCTTCGGCACCATCCTTCCCACTTCTTTCACGGACGTAGTAACAGCTCTGCAGGAGTCCCAAAGGTATGGGTGGTAGTGAAAGAGACAAAGAATGTACCACAGTTTCTAGAGATTGAGGCAAGCGGACACTCCTTCAGGCAACATGTCATTGTGACTGGGCAACCAGGGCAGTGCCTGCATTGCCATGACTTTGGGTATATGGCAGCAGAGTGCACGCGCTTGGGAGCTAAGGTGGCTTCACCAACAGGCCCACATGTGGACGTGGATGGCTTTATACGGGTCCAGAGACGACAGCAAGGGAGACGGCAGGGGGAGCCGTAGTCAGCCCCTCAGACACAGCCATGGCAGCAGGGTGCAGGAGGGCGAGCGTCGCCCCCTTGGCTGGGCACCACGCGGTCCCCCCTCCCCACCCCACCCGATGGGACCATAGACCCACACATCCACCCCCCACAGAGGCGTCACAGGCCGCCTCACCCGAGGGTCCACATCCCCCCCCCCCCCCCCCCCCCACGACACCCCCCCCCCCTTCCTCGACCCTAGCCCATAGTCCCCCCCCCTCCCCCTCCCCCCCCCACCCCCCCCCCCTCCCTCCCTCCAAAGCTACCGGTCCCCCCCCCGACACCCACCAGGTGCATCCGACCACCCCACCATCCCAAGATCCTCCCTCTCCCCACCATCACCCCCGCCGTCCAACCTCCCTGATCCCCACCCAGCACAAGTGACCCACCCGCCACCCATTCCCTCCCCACAAGAGGTGAGGAACCCCAAACACCGTCATCCTCCACTCGCCGGCAGTCTAGGCCCCCTTCTTCTCCCCACACAACCACCAGTCCATGTGTCCATGCTTCTCGTCACACTTTCGCGAGACAGGCGCAGCTTCTACCATAGGAGTTTTTTCGTAGTGGGCCGTGGTCCTACCTGAGAGTTGCGGAGCACAGAGAGTTCTCACTACCCGTGGAGGTGGGAATCTTCATGGTACGCAAGTCTAGGAGCGGCAAGGTTCACCTACCAAACTACACCTTCTTCCTTCAGACATCTCACACAAGAGACTGGACTACGTCTCAGATAGAGGAGGAGGTGAGGAGCCAGGTGGCAAACCACATCTCCCATTGGATGGGAGAAGGTGGACTGGCACTTCTTTCCCAGCAGTGGCTAGGTTGCATGATGGACATTAACTGGTGGGCTGGGGCCGACATCCCTCATGTGAGCATTATCTTTCGAGCCCCTCCGCAGAGTGGAGAGCGTTGATGGATGTGATTGAGTGGCCCCTGGTACAAGGGCCCGTTTCTACCAGTGTAGTACCGAGTCTCGCCTCTCAACCTAGTTGATAGATGCCCTAGTGGTAACACCAGGCGTATCCATCACCCCCATGGTCTGCCCGAGGGCTACCATGGGGGAATGGAGTTCACCTTCCAGGCCAGCAGTAAAGCGTATATGTATGCCTTATAGTTCCTCTTCTTCGTCAGCAGCTTTCACACTGAACAGATGCTTGTTCGGTCAGCCACAAGTCTCCCTATGAGCTTGCACCTTGCATCTTGGAATGTGAATAGTCTCCACTATTGTGGGGCACATGGTTCCAAGAAGTTGATTATCCGGCAGAAGCTGCAGCTTGCCCTTGCCGAACGGATCGACATCCTACTTCTACAGGAGCATGATCTCACTCTCGCCCAGGCCCAACAGGTAGGGAAGGTACTCCTAGGCAGCTCACACACTTACTAGGAGCACGCCATCGGTGCCCACGGCAAGAGTGGGGATATTCGCATCTCTATTGGCCCGAGTCTCACTGCTTGTGTACGAGACCACGGGACGATAGCAGCAGGGAGGGTTCTATGGATTAGATTGGATCTTGGGGACTCGTGCCTTGGAGTCCTCAATGTCTATGCCCCTACTGAGGTTAGGGCACGCAGTAGGTTTTGGGTGGAGATCGTAGGACTCCCAAAGGTGGATTCCTGGATTGTTAGAGGAGACTTCAACAACGTGGAGACTTTAGAGGGCCAGCAGGGCAGAGGTAGAAACTACCAGGGCATAGCTGGGGAGGACAGGAAGCATGGGAGGTCTTTCTACTCGCAGTAGGAGCACACGATGCTTAGAGAGACCCTACCTTCCACAGGAGAGAGAGGTCGCTAGACTTCTCTTGGGGATAGAGGCGGGTAGGTAGAGTCCTGCTAGAGCGGTTGGACAGGTTCTATGCACGAGAGTTGGGATGCTCTCGTGGAGGCCAGGTTGGGCAGTTGACAGGCACCACATTGTCCGATCATTGCCTAGTTCTTCTGACACTTGATCCCCCAGCATCTGCCCTAGACACACGATCCTATCAGATCCTTGACGTGATCTATAGGAGGAAGGAGGTGAAGAGTTAGATTGAGCAGATTTGAACCAGGGAGTGGAACAGAAGGGACCGGATCGCAGAGGAGGTTGGAGAGGTCCTAGCCAAGTCTAGCTGTATCTGCAGGACCTTGTAGCCATGCAGAGATTATTACAGGAGGCACCAGGGGATCCCACCCTTCACACACAGGAGGTGCGTGCATGAGCAACCATTGCCGGACTTGAGGACAGGCGCTCGGAGTTCTCATTCCGCACCTTAGCACCCTTCTGGGCACGGAAGGGAGACACAATGTACATGGAGTTTTTTTAAGTGCACCAGCCCCGCACCTCAAGAGAGCAGATATGCACCCTTCAGGATCAGTATGGGAGGACTGTTGGGTATCTCACACGCCTTACTTACGCCTACGCTCATATGGGAGTGTGCGGGTGATCACTAGGACACTGGGGCACTTTTTACTCTCGGTAGGAGAGGTTTTTTCCCCCAGATTATGTGTACTATTTTGTATGTGCTTGTGGTGCACACTTACGGGCACTTACTGTGTTCGGGTGTGAACAACCCCTTATAACCCTAAGGTATAAGGGTTATCATTTGTACTTTCAGCTGACACTCTATTCAGTACTATTGCATTGGGTATCGTGCTCAACTCTGTCTCTCACTCTCACACTGTCTACTGCACTTCAGCTGCACCTCGATCCTCTCCCATCTGACATTTGGTATCAGAGCTCAGCTCAGAGCAGTCTTCAGTCTGCAGTCTGCAGCCCCCGCCAGTTCTGCCCCAGCCGCCTGTTCCTGCCCAGTCCTGCCTGCGCCTGTCAGTCCGTCAGCGCGCAGCACCAGACGACTCCTCTGCCCAGCGTGCAGCTCCAACAATCAGCGCGCAGCACCGCCCTGCCCAGCGCGCCACCTGTACCTGCGTGCTGCCACCTCTGCCCAGCGTGTCCTCTGCCCTGTGTCTGCCCAGCGTGCCCCTTCGCCTGTCAGTCTGCCTGCGCAGCCTCCCTGCGCTGAGCTAGCCTGTGCCGTCAGCTCCAGCTGCCAGCACGCCACCTGTCTCCACCAGCCAGTCCTGGGTGCCGCCTCCTCTGCCCAGCGCGCGCCCAGTCCTGCCTGCGCGTGTCACTGGACCTGCACGCCTGTACCTGTGCGTCAGTCCGACTGTACCCAGCAGTCATTACCTCGGGAATCGTGCCCGTCGTCAACACGCAGAGGTAACATTCTGCACTTTTCTTTTACACAGGAGTTCCTGCAACAGGTTCAGGTTCAGCATTGGGAAACGTGCTGTGTCTGTCTGTGACACATTGAATGCACATTTTGGGGCTTTTGTAACAGACATTTGTGACAGAAATTTTGGGCAGAAAATTTTGGGGCTTTTGATGTTTTAGTGCTGCTGAGCACTAATTGCACCTTGGGAAGCGTGCATCAGTGACAGTTTTTTGACAGAGTACCCTTTGCACATTAATTGCAGACTTGTGTTTGCTGCAATTTCTGGAAATTTGCAGATTTCCAGCCCGTACTGCATTGACATTGCTCTATTGCCTTTTGGGAAATAATGGCAAATCAGGGAGGAGATGTATTCACCTATGTGTCCAAGGAAGACCGATTGGATGGGAACAATTATTCCCTTTGGTCTTTCATGATGAAGAATGTATTAGTGGCCAAAAATTTGTGGGATTATGTCAGTGGAGAGGAAGCACGACCGGGAGTTGTGGCTCCCGCTACTCCTCCTCCAGGAGGACGTGCAAGAGGGCAACCTCAGCCCCCTCCACCTCAGCCCACTCAGCCACTTCCCCCAAGAACTGCAGCTCAGAAAGCTTGGGATACACGGGATGCACAGGCTATGTCGCTGATTGCATTGGCAGTTCAGCGTTCTATCATTCCTCATATTCGTTCAGCAGCTTCTTCACAAGAAGCTTGGTTGACATTGGAGCAGATGTTTGCAGGAAAGAATGAGACTCGCATCTCTTTCTTGAAGAAAGAGCTAGAGACTCTAAAGATGAATGAGGGTGATTCTATGCAGGATCATCTCAACAAAATTCAGGACTTGCGGGAGCAACTCATGAATGTGGATGAGTACTACTCAGATGCGCAGCTGATTTCTACGACATTGAATTCACTGCCTCCCTCTTACTTGGCTTTTCATACTGCCTTGAACCTCACTATGAGGATTTCGAAAGAGCCCATCACTTTCATTCAGCTTGTCAGTTTGCTTCTAGAGGAGGAGCAAACTAGACGGAACAGTGGTGTGGATGGTATAGCCTCTGAGCAGGCTTTTATGTCAAGGCAGAAGGGTAAAAACAGCCAAGGGAAAAATGCTTCGCAGAGTTCTGGTAGTAGTAGCACTTCACAGACAAGTCAGAAACAGGGGGGCACGCAAGCCAAAAAAGGAAAATGCCATTACTGCAAGAAGCCTGGCCACTATATCACTGAGTGCAGGAAGCGCATCGCCAAAGAGAAGAAGGAGTCAGGGATGTCTGTTTCTGCAGCTCCTTCCACTGCTAGTGAGTCCGCGTCCTTTGTTGCAGACAGGGACTATTGTTTTTACACTTGCAGTTATGATGTCTCTTGGGCTGATAGAGCATTTAGCTCTACAGAAGATGCTGACACTTGGTTCTTTGACAGTGGTGCTTCACGGCATATCACATCTCGTAGAGATTTGTTTGCTTCTCTTGGTGCACCTCCCGTTGGGAAGTCTGTTCAGTGTGCTAATAATGCATCATACCCTGTTCGTGGTATTGGGGAGATTCAGCTTACAGCCATTGATGGCTCTATTCTCCGCCTACAGGATGCTTTGTATGTGCCTGGCATTAAGAAGAATCTGCTTTCCATTTCTTCTATGGCACGTTGTGGTTTGCAGGTCACCTTTGATGATGACCGTTGCATGGTCCGTGACAAGGAACACATGACATTGGTCTTGACAGGTTCTCTGTGTCATGGGTTATATGAGTTGGATGCTCTTTCGGTAGATCAGTCTGCATATTTGACATCCACTCTTACTCCTGCTATGTTAGAGGCAGAGTTATGGCATGCTCGTTTGGGGCATGTAAACTATGGCAGCTTGATGCTATTACAGCGTACTAAGATGTTGGATGGATTACCTCTCTTGGAGAGACCTCCTGAGCATTTATGCGAGGGTTGCATTTTGGGGAAAATGCATCGTTTCTCTTTTCCCCGTGATGTTGCTTTTAGAGCAACAGCCAGATTGCAGCTTGTGCATTCGGATGTTTGTGGGCCCATGCAGACACAGTCATTGGGTGGTTGTTACTATTTTGTAACATTTATTGATGACTTTACACGTTTTTGCTGGGTCTACTGCTTGAAAAAGAAGTCAGAAGTGTATGATGCATTTTTGGCTTTCAGTGCACTTGTGGAAACTCAGTCTGGTTGCAAGATTAAGACTCTCCGTTCGGACCGAGGGGGGGAACACATGTCCTCTATGCTGAATTCTTATTTGCAGCAGAAGGGCATTATCCATCAGTACACTACTGCATATACTCCACAGCAGAATGGGGTAGCAGAGAGGAAAAATCGGTCACTCATGGAGATGGCCAGATGTATGCTGAAGGCAAAGAGTTTGCCTCATAGTTTTTGGATGGAAGCCGTCATGAGCGCTTGCCACATTTTGAACAGATGCCCTACCAAGGCCTTGAAAACCGTCACACCTTTTGAGGCTTGGCACAACCGCAAACCTTCTGTTGGCCACTTCCGTACTTTTGGGTGTCTTGCATATGCCCATATTCCACAGGTACTTCGAAAGAAGTTGGACAACAAGGCTGTAAAATGCATCTTTATGGGATATAGCAGCAAAAGCAAAGGCTACAGACTCTATGATCCCGTGACCAAGAAGGTTTTTGTCAGCAGGGATGTTGTATTTGATGAAAAATCAGAATTATCCTTGGCTGGTTTTGATACATATCAGGCTGCCCGTGATGTCTTTGAAGGGCTGCTGCCCATCACATTTGGTGATTCAGCTGGTACTTCAGCAAATGAACCCAATGTTCAGCCAGCTGCTCCTATGGAACATGCAGTAAATCAGCACATTGCTGAAACTGAAATTCAGCAGGAACTTGTACACAGTCAGGAAGCAAGACAGGTGCCTAGATGGTACACGCAGACTATGAGAGATAGTCATTTGGAAACACCCTTGGCTGGTCGTACTCGAAGGCAAACTCGACTGCATGATTCAGCACATTCCATGGAGTTTGTTATGGCAGCATGTACTCATGATAATGAGGAGCCTGAATGTTTTGAGGATGCACGACATAGTGTGCATTGGATGGCAGCCATGCAAGCTGAATTGGATTCTATTCATAAGAATCATACTTGGGATTTGGTGTCTTTGCCAGTTGGCAAGCGTGCCATTGGTACGAAATGGGTCTACAAATTGAAAAGGAATGCAGATGGATCCATAGATAAGTACAAGGCACGGCTGGTAGCTAAAGGCTACGCACAGAAAAAGGGCATTGACTATGAGGAGACCTTTGCTCCTACCTCCCGTATGACGACCATTCGGTCTATGATTGCCTTGGCTGCACATTTTGGTTGGAAAGTGCATCAGCTGGATATAAAGACTGCATTCTTACATGGGGAACTTCAGGAAGAAGTGTATGTACAGCAGCCCATTGGTTTTGCAGTTGAAGGCTCAGAAAATTTAGTATGCAAGCTGAAAAAAGCTCTATATGGTTTGAAACAAGCTCCACGAGCTTGGTACGCAAAGATAGATGCTTTCTTGCTTAGTCAGGGGTTTGTAAACAGCCCATCTGAGTCTACCCTTTATGTACATAAAGAAGGGGGATCCATGCTGATTTTGTGTCTATATGTAGATGACCTTTTGCTCACTGGAACACATGCTGATCAGATTTCAGCATTCAAAAATAATTTACAGCAAACTTTTGACATGTCTGACTTGGGTATTTTGCATTATTACTTGGGCATCCAGTTTGTACATGATGCTAGAGGCATTGGATTATGTCAGTCAAGGTACATTGGGCAACTTCTTGAGAAGTTTGGCTTACAGGATTGCAAGCCAGTTTGTACACCCATGGAACCTGGGCTCAAACTGTCATTACATGATGACAGTGATTTGTTTGATATCCATACTTATGCTCCAGCAGTGGGATGTCTCATCTATCTATGCCACACTCGGCCAGACATACAGTTTGCCGTTTCAGTTTTGAGCAGGTACATGCATCAGCCTCGTATGTCGCATTGGCAAGCTGTGAAGCGTGTGTTTCGTTACTTGCAGGGTACTAGAGCTCTTGGATTGCTTTATGCCAAGGGGGGACCACTGCAGTTACATGCTTACAGTGACTCTGATTGGGCTGGTGATTTTGATACTCGTCACTCCACTAGTGGCAATTGTTTCTTTCTTGGCTCGTCATGCATTTCTTGGGTTAGCAAGAAACAATCCACTGTTGCCACGTCGTCATGTGAAGCTGAGTACAAGGCAGCCTTCACTACTGCAGTTGAGTGCGTATGGCTTAGACGCTTACTTGCTGATTTGGATGTATCTGTTACGGAGCCTACTCCTTTATATACTGACAGTCAGAGTGCCATTGCAGTGGCACGGAACCCTGTGTTTCATGCTCGCACGAAACACATAGAGATTCACTACCACTTTGTCAGAGAGAGGCTACATGCAGGTGATATCAACCTTGTCTACTGTCCTACCACCAGCAATGTGGCAGACATCTTCACCAAAGCTCTTCCACGAGACAAATTTGAAGCATTTCGCGATGCTTTGAATTTGACGCCCTTTGGTGGCGGATGATCCTTGTACACTTGATCACTCTTCACTCCAGGGGGGTTTGTTGGGTATCTCACACGCCTTACTTACGCCTACGCTCATATGGGAGTGTGCGGGTGATCACTAGGACACTGGGGCACTTTTTACTCTCGGTAGGAGAGGTTTTTTCCCCCAGATTATGTGTACTATTTTGTATGTGCTTGTGGTGCACACTTACGGGCACTTACTGTGTTCGGGTGTGAACAACCCCTTATAACCCTAAGGTATAAGGGTTATCATTTGTACTTTCAGCTGACACTCTATTCAGTACTATTGCATTGGGTATCGTGCTCAACTCTGTCTCTCACTCTCACACTGTCTACTGCACTTCAGCTGCACCTCGATCCTCTCCCATCTGACAAGGACGCGTTCTAGCCTAGACAAGGTGATGGAGATTGCCACCGACTACTACAAGTGCCTTTTCCAACAAGAGTCAGCCTCAGCTAGAGGACAGCGATGTAGACAGCAGGTCTGGGATCACATCCCGTCCCTCGTCAGAGAGGAGATTGAACGCTCCCTCCTAGTCCCCCTTCACAGAGAACGAACTAGAGGAGGCTTTCCATACACAAGATGGGCGGAAATGCCTGGGAGAGGATGGCCTTTCTAAGGCTTTCTTCACTACCTACTAGGAGGTGGTGAAGGACCCCTTAACAATGGCCTTCCAGGAGATTTTTATTTCAGGACAGATGCCAGGGAGTCTTTTGGCAGGCCTCATTAGTCTTCTCCCCAAAGGGGGAGACCGGTTGGAGCTTTCCCAGTGGAGACCGATCACCTTATTGTCAGTGGCCATAAGGTGCTGGCAAAGATGATTGGTAGGCCACTATGCCCTATGCTTCCAAACATCATTCATGACACACAGACAGGCTTTGTCCAGGATAGGAGCATCCTGGACAATGTATTCACCTTCTTTGAGGTGACAGACTGGGCTCAGCACAGTGGACAGGGACTAGCCGTACTACTCCCGGACTCCGAGAAAGCCTATGACAGGGTGGATTGGGATTTCCTAGAGGGTACCATGGTGAGGTTGGTCTTCCCCCAGGCATGGATCCGCGGGGCCTCTGCACTTTACAGATCAGCTATCAGTAGGGTTCTCATAGATGGTAGGCGAGGGGAGGAGTTTCGGCTGGAGAGATCGGTCCGGTAGGGCTGTCCCCCTGGCCCCGTACTTGTTCTTACTCTTTGCAGAGGCGATGTTTCACTTCTTCAGGTCACGTGTAAGCGGGTTATGCGGCCTCCGACTTCCAGTGAGAGAGGAGACGGAGTTGTTAGACTCAAAGTATGCATATGATACAACACTCTACATAGAAGACGATGAGTTAATGTTGGAGAGAGTGAAACTGGCTCTTGAGGTGTTCTATATTGCAACGGGAGGGAAAATCAACTAGCGAAAGTCGGGTGGATTTCTTACAGACCCGGAATCTAGCATGGAGTGGTGTGTCCACCTGGGATTTAGATGGGTGAGCAGAGGACAAACCGTCCGTTACCTAGGGTTCCAGGTGGGACTCAACATCACTTCTACCCAGGAGTTTCTTCCTATCCTCGACTCTATTCAAAGGAAGCTGACCTACTGGAGTACTGCTCCCCTCTCCCTAGCAGGCTGAGCCCTGGTGGTTAACCAGGTCCTCCTAGCGATGGCCTGGTATATCGCCTCGTGTTAGTGCTTCTCCTCATCCTGTGTAATTCAACTTCGTCACCTAGTGCAGAACTTCCTTTGGTCCGGGCCAGACGGTACCAGGGATTCCCAGGCCAAGATGGCGTGGGCGACCATCATCCGGTATCGGTTAGAGGGAGGGCTTGGGATCATAGACCCAGAGTATTAGAGTATGGCCCTCTTGTGCAAGTTAGTAGTCCGCGGCCTCATACCAGGAGGGCAGACTTGGAAGGTCCTTTTTGCAGGAGGGTCTTTAGGATTGTAGACCAAGGCTTGGCGGTGAGTGGAGACCATCACTGAGATGGAACTTCACTGCAGCCTAGATCAGTCCCCCCCCAGATCCCTCTTCCTACGCAGCTTGCTCTATGTGTGGCAAGGCTTCCGTAAGGCCCTAATCCAGAGCCCCCCAGGCTGCCACGAGGAGATAGACCGTCAACTGGTGATCTGGAATCCCCAGGTCAGAGATCGGGAAGGGGTACAGATTGGCTAGCGCCCCCACATCCAATGGGCTGGTTGGGAGACCGGCCCGCTCGTACCATCAGGACATGGCGAGAGGCAGGAGGGGGGGTGTCTGGCACAAACAAGCCTTGAAGCCTTGGAGCAATGAAGGTCAATGCTTACCTCAAATGGAAGGAGCAATGGCTGCCAAGAATGTGAACTGCTGTAGGTATTCACAGGCTAAATCAAAACTGAAGAAGAAGCTCCTTGAACCAATGTTCTGATACGAGTTGAAGGGAGAAAGCTCGCGAGCGGAAGCAAAAGCTATGGTGGAAGAACAAGAGAGCAAGAGCAAGAGACACAAAATGTAAGAACTCCAATAGTCACAACATGTGACCGGCCTTCCCTTATTCAAATGTCACTAAAAGAATAAAGAATGAAGTAACAGTGATGGGCACGTGCCACCTACAGTGTACAAGTGTGTAGGTATTGTCAGTGTAATGAATACACGGGCAGTTAGGCTTAGGCGCCTTCACCCCCAACAACTAGTTGAAGCACAATCCAAAAGCAGTTGACTGTTAATCTTCCAATCTTGCCAAGGCAGCTCCTAGTCCAAAGAGGGAAGAGGCTACATGGCCCGTAAAGAGGTGGAGATGGCATTAGCCTTTTCTCTTTCAATGGTATTTTGCCACAAATTGTGGTAGCCTTAGGAAACATTAAAGTGGCGTCAAGCTGATCTGAAGGACATAACAACCCCATTGATAGGTAGAAGAGTATCAACAACAGTGAGGAGTCCCAAGCACACCATCCTATTCAACATTGGCCATTGTTTCACTTTGCCTTGCGAGGAGAGAAGCTTCGAAACCGCTGGCACTTGCACTCTCAAGGAGTTTGGCGCCTCCCAATCTGGAGTTAGGTGCGAGTAAGATTTGAGAAGGACCGATCTCTAGGAGTGGACCAAATGATTCAACAGTATAGAAGACTTAAGATGGATAGACTATTTAGCATTAACCACATGCCACTAGAAGGTAAAAATCCTAGTGTTCCCATGGTTAATATCTTGAGTCTCAAAGGACAAACCTAGCAATCAAAGACCAAGGTTACCTACCCTCGCACAAGGCCTAGGAGAGTGACCAACAAAAAGCAATTGTATGTATCTCCAAGTTTAGGACTGTTCCACTTCCCATTCTTTTGGGAGTGCAAACATGGTGCTATTTTTAATCTTAAGTGAAAAGGCTAAGCTTGTGATTTCCAACACACAAACTTATCCATAATACTCAAGGAGATCCAATCCATTAGCACTTAAGGTGAAACGTGCACTCCCAAAGGATAGCACAAGTGCATGAAAACTGAGCCTTTAAGCACCAGCTTGCCTTGCCATCCCAAGGCCCAGAGATCACTATCAATGTAATTGATAAGGGCCAATTTAGATGCATTAATGTGTAGTCCCAAGGCAAGGGTAAATAAGTCCCATGTGGCCATTTCTTTTTGTATATTATCCGAATCATCCTTGAGAAACATGAAGGTGTCGTCCACTAAGGCTTACCCCACCAACTGTTCCTATGACGGGAGGGAGAGTCTAACCACCTCACCATTGGCTGCTAGACAAGACAGCATTGTGAGAATGGGGTGAGTGGCCAAGGCAAAGAACAAAGGACTCAGTTGGCAACCCTACCTAACTAATTGACAAAGGGGCAAGGGTGTCATGACACCACCATTGAACAAAACTCTTGAAGAGGAAACCTCGTTGATAGTATTGATAAGTCCAGACATCGTCATGACCAAAACCCATGCCTTGCATCAACTGACCCAAGAAGGACCATTCCAAATGATCGAAGGGTTTTTCAAGGTCTAACTGAACCATCATCATTCCCTATTTTGTGTTTCGAGTATAGTCTATACTCATTTGGACATTCTAGATGTGCAAAAGATTGCGCCTTTGATAAATCCATATTGGGTAGGGTGAATAATGTCCGGAAGGTGTTCATGCAATCTATTAGCTAGGACTTCGGTAAAGATCTTATACATAAATCCCATCAACGAGATTGGTTACTAATGCTTCATGGCTAAGTGGGATGGCACTTCAGGGATAAATTTGATCAAACCCTACTTCCAAGAGGGCAGCATGTGTCCAATTGTCCAAATCTAATGGTATAAGGTTGTCGAAGGTGCAGCGGAGTGACATAGGTCTCAAAAAACTCATTGATGATACCATCTCTCCTGGGCTCTTGTCTTTAGGCAAATGTAAGAGGACATCCATGTCCTGATCTTGTGTAATGTCCATATCCAAATGGTTGGCAAGATCTGATGGAACTTGATCTTAAACTAGATCACAAAACAATAAAGAAGCCACACTGACTGCATGAGAAACAAAGGATTACGATCCAAGCAAGTCCATGAAATAGGTTCTGCACATTTGTACAATTGCTTGCGGATTGTGACCATTTCACTGTTGGAGGTGCTCAGGTAGACCACATTTTCCCTAGCAAAACAAGCATGCAAGCCATGATAAACTTGTGTGACTAACAATTATTTGTCCTGCAATCCCTCTGATAGTGCAACAAGTTTGGTTTGCTAGTATGATCTCTTTTGAAAGGTATCAACAAGCTATGCCAATCTTGTAGAGACGGAAAGTAAAAGTGGATCTTGTGGTGAATCCATCAAAGTAAAGTGTGTTAGAGCTAGGAGTTGGCAGCTCACAATTGTTGCATGCGTAGGGTAGCATGATGTATTCCATATTGACTAGCGATCGTTTGCACATTGCATATCAACTAATCGAGCAAAGCTGCCCCTTGGAATGGAAGGTCCAATGAAAATTGATGTAGCAACTGTTGCATATAGCGGAAAGAGGAGTTGAAATGCAATAGGAGCTTTCTCAAAAGCATATGCATCTCAAATACCATGGGGAAGTGATTAGAGAGGAACCATGATTCCCAAAACCTCCAGCAAGAAGGATTCATCATGCATAATGTAGAGCGAAGGTGTAGCCATGGTCCAAGGGAGATAAGCAAGATCACATATCGTGCTTCAAAACTATTGAAGCAAAGGCGTTCCACTCTTGGGATTCTAGCCCATCCATGAGTCCATGTCTGGAAGTCAAATGCGATGGTTCAACACATATTGAAATCTCCCATGATAAATCCAAGCCTTCCAAGGGAGAGGCATGCTCTCAACCGGTGCCATAACTCGTGATGACTAGGAACATCATTACAAGCATAGAGACCCACCATCCATAGCACTTCCCCTTCATGCGTAATTTCCGCAACTATGAATCTATCTGATATATCTCTCTTGATCTCTACTGGTTAAAATTTCACTTTGACAATTAGTAACATGCTAGCATGGGTTCCTATTGACGTACCAGTATAGAAAAGCTTGAAGCCATGATAGTGTAGGATTTTCTCTGCTTCTTTGTGACTCTTGTGCTCCGTTACACACACAACATCCCAGGCATTAGAATGCAAGGTTTTCCACATAGCACACTACTTTCCATGGAGCAAGTAGCTCAAATATTCCATGTAGCGATTTTCATGATGAGATGGGAGATCAAGGGTGGGGTTGGAGCTACCTTGCTCTAGCTTTATTTGCCAAAACAGCAAGAACATCTTCATCCAGAAAATCTACCAACACAGTGAGGGCATTTGTCCCATTACCATGTGCTTTTGAAGCTGAGGGATGATCCGCATCCACTATGCTACTATGCGGGTATCTACGCTTCCATGGAGTAATGACCTTTTAGCGCTCAGTGGTGGCTCCAAGCAAAGGATCAGAGTAGTGGCACACTTTGAGAGGAAGTGGCACATAGACCCAGACCTAGCCACTTGTCTTGTAGATGGATGGAGATATCGAGCATACAAGAGGAGGCCTTTGCAGAGACTTTATGTGGGATCTGTGAGAGTGGGTGTGGAAGGATCCCTTCCTTAGACCATGTGACAATCCAGGATGATGGATTTCTCGGATCAAAGATGTCTCAAGCTCTTCTTACTGGAGCTATGCCGCCACAGAGAGCACCTCTTACAGACCTAGGAGTAGAGACACAGAACCACACACCAGCGCACACTCACTGAGTTCTACAGAGCATTGACTACTCCCTCCACCACAGAGCCCCTACTAGAGCAGCTGGCGGCCCCACCACGGGGGACCACACTAGACACAGCCACAAAAAGATGCAAAGCTGGTCGCCCAGGCCCAACTGGTCCATGCCCCCATAGGAGACACTATCTGCAGATGTAGAAGATACTTCAGTGCCATTGGGGGAACCTAGCTCATTGCTCCAACTTCTCTATGCTAGATAGACCCATTTGAGATATCTTGGGATGAGAGTGCCTCCTCAGCAATTCCACATTGTATCTGTCTTAGATATCATTTTGTACTCATAAGCTATGTATTGCTTACTATTTATTTTCCATTTAGTTAGTCGTAGCATTAGATGACATCTATTTTGGGACTTGGAAAATTCCTTGACTTTTCAAATGTAACATTTTGGTCTTATAGGCCAATTTGGCCTTTTGTAGACGTTAATATAACTTTCTTTCTTTCTTTCCCATATTCTCAACTCAATCCACATTGTATCATATTTGTCACTTTTTTGGGTCATAGGAATTCATTGTCATACACCTCTGTCATTGTTGATTGTATTGATGTCATTTTTGAAATTGTTGTGAATGATTATGTCCTTTCAATACACATTCACATGAATGTAGTTCACAATATATGAACCCTTGATAAACTACTAAAATTTTATAAACAATATAGATGAATGCCCAGGTAACTTCCTTACAAATCGCTCTTAAGGAAAGCAACGAAAAGTTGAAGGATGTGCAGCAGCAGCTAGACAATCTTCAAAGATATATTCAAAATCCTGTATGTACACTGAATGAAAGCTGCTAATTATTTAGGTAGTTTATTAATGCAAGATCTCTTTATGCATATTTGAGCACTTACAAAAAGCTCAAAGATTGTGAGATGGGATAACATGCTGTTGGTTTTGCTTCATGCCATGCCTACGAAGGCTGTCCGCTTCCTTGTGTCTCCCTCCCAAGCTCCTCCTACTTAAGCCCTAATCTCATCTTCTCCATCAGTCCTGCTATCTTTTTCTTCTTCTTCCCTGCCTGCAGCCCCATCCCTCAAGGCCTCTTTTTCCATCTTCAATTTGCCACTCCACCCCTATTCTGTCCCACCCCTCCTTGCTCCCTGATATGTACTCGTCAAATTGTGCCTAGACTCCACCCATCAGTCCCCACAATTATTCCTCCAGCTCTCCCTACCTCTATACATCCTTTCTTCTCAATCATTTCCCGAAAAACACGGTGTGTCATGTAGATCAATGGCATTACTATATCTCTTTGGCCAAATGGACAAAGTGATAGTAGTAACAACCAACTCCTGTTTGTGACAATTTCCTGGAGTGTAGTTTGTTCGTGAGAAGTTTGGCATGGGAATCATGCTCAAGAACTGTCCACAAATAACAAGGGACATTTGTCCTCATGAACCAAACTGCTATCCCCTGTGTCATTATTATCATTGTCTCAGCTGTATCATTGAAGAATATCCTTGGGGCTCTCCTCCACATCTCCTATGCCCTAGTACAATCTCATAAGTAGTGCATGTATATCTCTAGTGGATCTCACATGCAGCAAGCTATTGGAAATGTTCCATTAAATAGTCATGTTTCAATTGCCAAGCTACTAACCACACGAAGAGTGAGATCTAAACTGTTACTTGATCTCCTTCAAAAGTAGATGCGAAGAGTGAAGAAATGCCATATCTATGCCCGTGTTAGGTAGCAGCTGGCAAGGCTAATCCTGTCATGTGAATCTTCCACCCCAACATAATTGTTTAGGTAAAATTCAGATGTTGCAAGGTCTATTGAGCAAAAGGATTCCTCTGCCATATCCACTCCCCTTGATCCCATTGTAATCTCTACAAAGTCCACCTTTGACAAGGGAAACTTATGTTGATCTAAATCGTCTCTCATAAGTCTACTAACCTCTAAATTCTCTATCATAAGTTCTCTGATAAGTCTACTAGCCTCCTCTATTGTAAAAATAAAAGCTCTAGCTATGTTTCCCACCCTTTATGTTTATCATGGTCTTGGCAATACAATTATTTAAAAAGAACAATAAATGAAAAATGTAATAAACAAATAGTATCAGAAAGCTAAAAGCTATAAGTAAGAACTATAGCTAACAAACAACAAGCTCTAGTTGATACAATCTCATGGAGGTGTAGAGGGTCTAGCCTACTCTAGCTTGAGCAATAATCTCTTGTATCTACCTATGAAAGTGCGGCCGTCACTTGTGTCAGGGTTCAAGATATGTGGATCAGCCAAGCCTTACGGCTCAATCAATCAATATCCAACATGTATGTGTAGATGATTGAGGCTGTGAGTGTCTCAACCCCCATCCATCGTAAGTGTAACCTAATTGACTATGGTGATCAAGACTTGGCCCCCATACTTGTACTCCATAGAGTAATATGAACGTGACCAATGTATCAACGAGCCATGCGGGATTCCTAAAACTGCACCTATGAGCACATCCTCCCCAAACCACTACTATTGTGCACAATCAAGTGTTTGCTGCTTCTCTCATAAAGAAAGTGGGACTTGTAAATAATACTCCCAGATATGTATAGGATTCCACATACTCCAACTCCTATTGCTCATATGTGAGTTTAGGTGTTGATCTCCTAACTCACTGTGGTGTAGAGTTGAACACCATCACGTGGGTTTTACCGAGGTTCACTAAGAGCTCATCTCTAATGCATAAGAGTGTAGCGCATCCAAATGTCTCTATAGTCCCTATGGAGAATCAGCTATCAATACAATGTCATCTACATATAATAGGAGAGGTATCCAAGGTCCATCTAGTGGGACTCCTCTACCTCCTCCCTAAGATATGTAATTAGTTATCACATCAATTTATGGGCTAAATAGTATTGGAGAGAGGGGGCATCCCTGACCCCAATGGTGGAGTGAAGAGGTGCTGAAAGGCCCTCAGGAGTCCACACTCCGCCACCACCAACCCTCTCATATAGTGCTAGAATTCCCCAACTAAGCTCCTTAGGCACTCCCATAGCATGTAGTCTATGTATCAACTCGTCTCTCATTATTGTGTCAAGGGCTTTTGCGGAAATCCACAAAAAAATAGTACATCCATTGTCCATGAGCTCTACCTTGCTCAATGATCACTTTGAATGTCGAGAAACCTCTCCTAAAGTCAGTCTATCCGTGTGCTTTGAGACCCCCTATCTCTTCCCACCTGCTTGACTCCTACTCAAGAATGGATGCATATAACTTAGCCAATGTATGTCCCATCACAATATTTCAATAGCTACTAGATAGAGTAGGATACCCTAACTTGAGGGTAGGTACAATAGTGCTTGTGCTTTAGCTCTTTGGGACACCTTCACACATGGCTCTGTAAAACATGTAAGCCAGGAACACTACCACCAAGTCCCTAGCATGAATTAGGTGCTTGGAGAGAGAGAGAGAGAGAGAGAGAGAGAGAGAGAGAGAGAAAGATAGAATCCATTAGCGATGGCGGGGAGAGGGATCGCGATGGCGCCGCCTGCTCATGCCGCCCTGCCGACGGTCGTCTGACCTGTCGGCCCTGCCCGTCACTCTTCGTCGTTTCGCACTCCAACTCTTCCTGCGCCCGTCTGGCCCGTCGGGCGACTTGTCATCAGTCGTCTGCCCCGTTCCGCTGTCGCACGCTTGACCTGCGGGCTCTGCGCCTGGTTTGCGCCCGTCCGCCCTATGCGTTAGGGTTTCTTCCCACGCCTGATTCCTACCCTGCGCCGCTGCTGCCTCTCCAGTCCTGCCGTCGGACCTGGGCCCTGTTGAACATCGCCTCGCCTGCCTTGGTTCGCGTCGACTGTCCAGCCCTGCCGTCCTCTGCCCCTCCTGTGGTTCGCCCTCTTGCACGTGCACTGTCAGGGTTGTGCCCTGTCACTCGCGTTATTGGGACAGGCTACGACTGAAGCTGCTTCTCCAGTGCATTTCCTGTTTTGCCTGAGAGAGCGAGAGAGAGAGAGAGAGAGAGAGAGAGACGCTGCCCTCGCCAATCAGCCACCGTGGTGGTCGCCCCAGACTTTTAACGCCTGCAACCTGTCCGTGTGACGTCCTGAGGGTCGTCCTCCGCCGTGTGCGAAACCAGCTTACAGGGGTGCAGATTCCTACCTCAGCCGACAGTGATCTGCACTGTGCGTCAGTCCTCCTTCGAGATCAGCTCGTCATACAAGATGGCTGGTTTGGATCTGGATTTCATCGACCAAACGGTGGGAGCACTTGGCCCGGATTCTGATGCTGAGGAACCGGAGGATATGGTTCCGTGCACTGAAGAGATGCCCCTGGGTCCTGACATCCAGCCTGCGGGTAAACGTACCAAGCATACCTCGGAAGAGATAGGTGTTATTCAGGATCGTTCCTATGCGCAGGTTGCTTCGGATTCTGTGGACTCTCAGGAGGTGGACTGGGAGCATCTGCTGGAATTTGCTAACACTCTGCTTGGCGAATATGTTCAACATAATCAGGAAGCCTTCTCTGACTCTGCACCAGACGATGTTCTGGAAGCTACCGTCGACCCAAAAACTGTCCTACGCTCCTTTTCGGTGTTTTATGATCGCGCTGTGATACTCTTCTTCACTGGTCGCATCCCGCTGCTTTCCCGTATTCGCCAATGGCTGCAGAGTCTGCTCCAAGGGGAATGTGTTGAAGAGATTTTTGTTGGGTCCCGAGGTTTTTTTGAGGTCCTCTTGAAAACTGAGACGCACCGTGCTGCTCTCCTGTCTAAACTGCCTTTGTTTTTTGATCGTCGGTTGGTTCATATGGTTCCATGGCGCCCGATGGCAGATTTTCAGCGCCTCCTGCAACATGAATGCCCTGTGTGGGTAGAAGTGGAAAATTGTCCGGCTGTTTATTGGCCGCTATTGAAGGATGCTATGGCCGCTGTGGGCACGGTTCTGGTCCCTCCCAGTCTCAGGGCTGTGAATCGTAACCGCTTGTGCATGTTATGGGATACTGCAAGGAAAAGGCCTGCTTGGTTACGCCTCAATTGCTCTGGCATGCATCCGTTACACTTTCGTTTGAAATGGGGCAATTTTGCAGGCCATTGCTTTTCCTGTGGACAGTTGGGGCACTTTATGGCCGAATGCCCAGAGCAGCAACACATTTCAAATGCGGGCCCTGTTGCTCCGCCCATGGAGGAGATGGTGTGTGATGCTCCGTTGCTGGATACTATCCCCCTGCCCCAAGTTCTGGCCAAAGGTAAACAACAGGTTTCGGGTCTGGATTCCCGTGCCACTGATTGGATTGACGTACATGCCAAAAAAGGCAACAGGATTGTTGCTGGCATGGAGAGTACTGTGCCTACTACCTCACAAGATTCCATGCGTACATATATGCGCAAGAAGAAACTGTTGTCTTCCGAGCACTCTGCTCCTGCTATGGTTTCCTCAGCCCCCCGTCCTCAGCCCACCAGGAAAATGTATTCAGATCGTCTAAAGGGTCCACCTGCAAAGCTGGCTTTTGATACCAGAGGCAACGTCATTACCCCGTGAGACCGTCGTTACCCACGTTCCAACTCCAAGCAAGCAGATATACCGTCTACTTCCAAATCTGGTCCTCAGAACTCTTTTGCGGTGTTGGCAGATTTCTTGGATGAGGGAGTCCTGGACATTCTCGCCGACAAAGTCAAATCGAGGCAAGCTGTGCCTCGTACCTGATTGTGTTTTGCATACACATGAAAATAGCCACGTGGAATGTGCGAGGAATTTGTTCTCGACACAAGCAATATGCCATGTGGACTGCATTGTATGAGAATCAGTGGGAGGTCCTATGCGCTGTTGAGCACAAGAGTCACGGTGACGCCGGAAAAGTTGTGGATTGCCATGGCTTTCGTTTGTTCTATGCAGGAACACAGGCCATGCATTATTCGGGTATGCTCATGATTGTACATGCCAAATATCAGCCTGTTCTTATTAAAAATGATGTTCATGGCCGCTTTTTGGTGGTTGAAATTTATTCGAAGGGGAAATCTTATGGTTACTTGGCCTCTATGCTCCGAATGATTCGTTATCTCGCCGGGAGCTTTGGCAAACTTTGCAGACTTCCTTGTCACTTGGCAGACGGGGCTTCTTCATGGGGGATTTCAATATGTGTGTTGATTCTTCCCAGTCTACATCGGAGCACTCGGTTATGGATGCGCCGGAAAGTCGTATGTGGCATGAATTGGCTCTTGCTGTTCTTAACCAAGATCTCTGGTCCTGGCTACACCCGTCTTCTACAAGCTTTACTTTCCATTCGGCCCAGTATGCAACAACATGGTCGCGGTTGGACCGTATATATATCATGCAGAATGATGATTTTCTGCCTGAGATGCTCGAAATAAAAGTGTTGCAGCAATATGCCTTGTCGGACATTTCCCTCTGCAGTTCGAGTTGCTTGCACAACCCATTGCCCCTTTCAAGCAATTTCTGGAGAGACTCCCTTTGCGTTTCAACTCGTCCTACTTGAAGCATGCAATTTTTCAGGGCTATATGCAGCAATTGCTTGACAGATTCTTCTTGGACTTTTCCTCTCAGGGCACTGCGTCATTTGAAAGATTGCTCTCTAATGTGCAGCGGGTTGCTCGGCAATATGGGATCTATCATGCCTCTCTTTGTCAGCGCCGTCGACAGGCAGCGAAGGACCTGCTGGTTTTGGTTCGCTCCCTGCTGGTGGACACTCCGGATGATGCATTTCTGCTTGCACTGGCCATGCGGGTGGCCGATCTTATTAAATAATTCCAGTTAAAATCGTATCAACAAGCCAAATTGCAATATCTGACAGAGACTTTGCAAGATAGTGCATGTCATACCCATAAGTTTTCTTTCGAGCTCTCCATGCCTCTCCTGCTCGAGAGAATATGACCAGACTCGAGGATGCA
Source organism: Lygodium microphyllum (assembly GCF_053477565.2). Lineage (NCBI taxonomy): Eukaryota > Viridiplantae > Streptophyta > Polypodiopsida > Schizaeales > Lygodiaceae > Lygodium > Lygodium microphyllum. The sequence continues at coordinate 58,705,444 of NC_141163.1, forward strand.
CAAGGCCACCTTATCCTGGATCCACAGACTATTGTGCATATGTGCAGGAATTATTTCCGTGACCTTCTCGGTTCCGCTTCTCCACCTTCAGCCCAAATTACTCAGGCCCGTTCGGTTTTTTATGACCTGGTCCGCAATCAGCTTCCGCAGGACATGCAAGCTACTATGGAGTCGGATATTGGTGAGGCAGAGGTTATGGACGTCTTGTTACACTTGCCCAAAGATAAAAGTCCGGGTTGGGATGGTCTCACCAATGAGTTCTTTGAAGCTTTCGCTACCCAACTGGCGAAACCATTGCAGGCTTTGTTTCAGCAGGTGTGGGAAACGGGGATCATGCCTCCCTCATGGAAACAAGGACTTATTAAACTGCTTCCAAAAGTTCCTTCGCCATCTAAGTTGACACAGTGGCGCCCAATTTCTTTGATGGATTCAATCTACAAAGTCTTTTCCAAAGTAATGGCGAATCGTCTCCATAAGCATCTCCCTGCCCTTGTGCACCCTCTCCAGTATGGTTTCATTAAGGGCCGAAATATTCTACACAATGTTTTGAATGCCCAATTGGCCATTGATTATGCCAGGCATTCTAATCAGGAGGTAGTACTGATTCAACTGGACCTGGAAAAGGCTTTTGACTATCTGGACTGGTCTTTCGTTGCTGACCTTATGTCTGCTATGGGCTTTGGTGCTCGGATGTCTCGTCTGATCTACACCATTAGTGCTGCGGTGTCTTCGCGAGTCATGCTAAACGGAGGTGTTACTGAGCCATTTGTACTTGCCCGTTCTGTCAGACAGGGGTGCCCTTTGAGCCCTTTATTCTTTGCCCTTGCGACACATCCAGTTCTTTCCATGTTATCCCATATGGCCGCCTCTTCTCAATTGGCCGGATTGTCGCTTCCTACAGGACAGCACTTCATTAGCCAATCCCTGGCGGATGATACCTTTATGATTTTGCATGCGGACAAGGATAACCTTCGAAAAGCATTGGATGTTTGGGGTCTCTTTGGTCAGGCGTCAGGCCTTCGTATCAATGCGCTCAAATCAGCCATTCTAAGCTGCACGGAGTCGGATTTGCAGTCCTTGGACTGGCAGGGTCTGGTTGTTCCTCGTGGCTCCATTGTCAGGCATCTTGGATACCCTTTGGGTGTTGATGTCCCCCCAAAGCAGCTTCTGCAGTGGATTTCTCAGAAAATGGTGGCTAAGTTTATGTATTGGAAGTCTCAGGCCTGGCCCTTCCATGTTCGCCTCAAAGTAGCCCAGATAATTATGTTGCCAATGCTCACATATTTCTTGCCATTGTTGCCCTGGACTACTACGACTCTGAATGCTCTTACTCAGTCTATTCGCTTCATGCTATGGAAGAAGGACCCATTGCATGCAGGTATTTCCTGGATCTCGTGGTCGCATGCGTGCACCCCCAAACGCATGGGTGGCGGAGCTATTTTAGATGCCCAAACTCACATGCAGGCACTTCGTTGGTCTCTTTTCCGCGCCATGTGCTCGGATCATCATCCGTGGGTCGCTATAGCCCGTTATTTCCTTGAGGGCCATGGGCTTCTGCATGGCAATACCCAACTCCGGAGTTCTTGGTGGCATGTTCTTAATGCTGATTCGCGGTTCTCCAGTTCTTCTTCATCGCTGCTTACTCATTTGGTATGTTCCTGGAAACACGTCCTTCAAAAGGCTCAGTGGCATCCAACGGAGGATCGCTTGGCTACTAACTCTTTTCAATTGGAATTACTGGCAGTCTCACGTTTACTTTCGTGGGAAGGTAAACATGAGCTTAGACCACAATTCAACCGGATGGCACGTCTGGGCTTGTCTTCGGTTGCGGATGCCACCCTTGCCAGTCGCAATGTGCTTATATCGTTTCGTACAGCTAGGAGGCTTTTCAGGATCCCTCGTGGATATAGGCCTTTATGGGAACAGCTTTTGACGGTGCTCCAGAGCGGACAACCCTTTCCTGCTCTTGCTTCGGATCATCCCTGGCAGGATTGGGACCTACAAGGCCGGCTGAATTTGAGCAAAGCTTCTGCTAACCAAGTGTATCATCTTCTGATTAAAGATCATCAATGGCTAGTTACTAAAGTGAATGCTTTATGGGGATTGCGTAAATCCCGGTCATGGTGGAGGGCAACTATGATGGAGGGCTGGTTGAACAAGACACCCTTTAAATATAAAGTCTTTCTTTGGAGAGTGATGATTGGGGGTCTTCCGCTTGCTTCGGCTCTTTCCAAGCGACGAATCTCCAATGGCATCTGTTTCTTTTGCACCACTACTATGGAATCCGCCCGCCACCGATTTATTTCTTGCCCCGTCGCTAAGAAAGTCTGGTTATTTTTGTCGGCTGTTTGGCGAGGGGTGGTTGGTATCACCCTGCGCCCCTTTGATTGGGTTTTTGGCCAGCCCAAATACCCTACTCCCGCACAGCCACATATGAAGCTCATGTATCACTTTCTTCGATACTGGGGCTGTTGGCATAACTGGACCATTCGGAATGCTTTTCTGTTTGACTCCGCCTATAATGTTCAGCGGCATATTGTGAGGCTTAAGGGCCTCTTGTATTGGCAGTTAGCTCTTCTCCATCGTTCTGATTTGCTCTCTACGGAGGACTTCCGTCCCTGGCATATGGCAATTTCCTCCGCATCCTTGCCATGACATTGTAACTTGTAGTACTTAGAACCTCTTCACATGATGGCTTGGATTGTCGTCATGTATCTTGTAATCAAGTAATCTTGTATTTTTTTCGTAATTAATACAATTACCTTTTACGAAAAAAGAGAGAGAGAGACAAGAAAGAAAGAAAGAAAGATCTATTAACGTCTCTAAAAGGCCAGAGTGGCCTATGAGATCATAATCAATACAATTGGTATAATCATCTTTCATCAAATAAGAAGATATAAAATTTATGTGTAAGTTTACATGGTATATTGGAATGAGAAGTATGGAAACCGAAAAAGTTGAAAAAAAAACTGAGTTTAAAAAGATCAAGAGTGTAGGGCATCTCCCCCTCAGTCTATGGAATCCACCAAGACTTTGCAAGCTACCTCCAACTGAGTCACCGTGCCAATCTCCCTCTGTAAGGAGCAATCCAGATGCGAATGTGGCGCATATGGGCACACCTATGTTGCCGACTAGGTACTCTAGGGCGTTGTGCTCTGCGTAGCATTGTAGGTTTGTCAACTGTGATGACTCTTGATGCTGTATCTCGGCAACACCTATCAGTAAGAGATGTAGTCTCTGGGGTGGTCATGGCTGGGGATTCAGCTACGCTAAAGTAGTCTGTAACTACTCTTTGGAGGGGTGGATGATGTTGGGGTCGCCTCCTATCCCGTGACAATAATGCTCTGCGTCATTGGAGCTCCAACAAGAAAAGGCCCAAACATCTTTGGTCCTCAAAGTCCATCACCCATCTTAGTGGTCCAAAGCCCTCCTTAAAGAGGCAATGATAGTGGCCTTGGATATCATAGTATACAATACATCTACAATTGTAGTGCTCCTCCGTCTCTGGCTCCCATCCACAAAGTTGGCACATCCTCTCATTGGCTGCAATATGTCTCCGTCGACCTGTCTCAATCATCAACTGATGCGATGAGGTGCGGATCTAACCAATAGCAACTTGGAGTCCTTGGGAAAGTTGAGCATCCATGTATCTTGGTCTCACTATGAAACCATCATGAGAAAGCTACAAGAGCTGACATTGGTATTGTGTTGTTTTCGTGCCTAATGGGAAAGGGGGCTTGGACCAAGTCCTTTCTATCTCCACTTTAGTGATGTCTGCCTTGACCATACTATTCAGCTCTCCACAACTAAGGCTCAAAGTAGGGTAGTCGAGGCTGTAATCAAATGGTCGTAGTCTATCTATACTCATGCCATGTAAATTCAGCCACATGCTCATATGTGCATGCCAACACTGTCTATCTCCCTCTGTTGCAAGCTCTCTTGAAGACTCCAACGTTAGTCTAGGATATCGGTCTTTAGGGAGCTGCCATATCCTCTGGAGGAAAGTAATTGCTTGGAATAATGCCTCAACTACCATGGATGCAATGCCTAATTCTGCCTGGATGATCTCCTGTGGTATTGAGGCTTTTGCCCTTACCATACCTACTATCATCATGACTAGCGGTCTTTCCATGTGTTCCCAGCCATCATAATGTTGTGCTTTTGGTCCTCCATCACAATCCATAAGTGGCATCCGTCTAGTATGATAAAGTTGGGCCCCAAATGGCTTCCCCATAGAGTAGTGTGGGCATAACTAAAGTGTCAAAAAACCACAATTTGGTACAATGCTCTTGAAACTGTATGTGTGCACACTGCCGCTCTAGAGTACCCAAAGTTGCATATGCCCGTGCAAGCCTAGCCTCTGAAGTCTCCTTCCATGAAAACTGTGGCCCCTTGAAAGTGACCCGGAGATATACATATTGTCTAACCATTTCCACAGGCTGACCGTCATACATAAAGTGGTGCTCTGAGTGTGTCACCCAAGCTACTAAGGTGTTAAAGACCATAATTTTAGTCTTTCCAAGATTAACCTTGAGACCTTTATCTTCACAGAACACATGCAATGCATCCAGATGCCGCTGTAGTCCCTCTCGTAAATTTGAGATAAGCACCATATCATCAGCATATAACAAAATTGGTATCAGTACCATAGCAAGGCTGGCTCCCATACCACCCCTTTCTCTGCATGTAATCAGAAATCTCGTCAATGTACAGTCCAAACAGCAAAGGAGAGAGGGGACAACCTTGCTTTACCCCCACCATGCTAGAGACTGAGTCTGTTGTACCTCCAAGCACTCGTACTCTCCCTGTCACAATTTCATACAATGCATAAATACACCACTGTATATCCTTTGGAACCCCAATGGCTCGCAACTTTTGCATGAGTCTTACACGTGGCACAGTATCAAAGGCTTTGCGGAGGTCCACAAAACAACAATAGATTTTTTGCCTACGTGATCGTCCCTCCTCAATCAAGGCCCTTAGCATGAATATATGGTCTAGTGTATTGTATCTGTGGCGGAAACCAGCTTGTCCTGTAGACCGTATTTTCTTTGTTTCAGCCCACCAACTCAACTCATGCTCCACAATAGAGGCATATATCTTTGCTAGCATATGGCCAATCATAATAGTGTGGTAGTTGTTAGCCACCAATGGGTCTCCACTCTTAAAAAATCGGCACTATTGTGTGGTCACACCAACTTACTGGAAACCCCTCACATACAGCTCTATTGAAGAGATTTGCCAAGATGGGGGCCAGTGCATAACATGCATGTGTAAAATGCTCTGCCAGAAGGCCATCTTGATCATGTGCTCTCCCATTCTTCAACCTCCAAATGGCATATCTCACCATCTTTTCCGTAAAGAAACCACACTGTGTTGGCCTAGAGTTTGATGGACAAGGTATTTGCTCTTGTGATGGAACATCGTATAGTGCCCTTCATGCCAAACCATAGGTGATGTCAATTGAATTGGGGGTTGTCTCCCATGAAATTTCCTCCATGCCCTCTTGTTGTCTCTGCTCAAAAAGAGTTGATACATCTCTGACTCTAGTTTGGCTAAATAATCTCTCTTTTTTTCCCGCACAAGACAACGAAAGACATTCCATGCCTGCTGATGTGTGCATGTCCCTAGTATAATATCCCTCTGTAGGCAGGTCCTAGTCTATCTGCACTCATCATCATACCAAGCATTTTGAGGGGCAGTACAATTGCGTATTGCCATAGGGCCCATCTTACATGGTAATGCCTCTGAAGCTACAGCATGTAAAACTTTCACTAGGGATCTAGTGACATCTTCCAATGGTTCATGTTGGTCTAGGTGACTTAAGCCATCTCATACCACATCACTATAGATATGCGACGTTTGCTCTAGAAATTCTAAATGCGAGAATGTGTGTGACTGTGTGCATGTTTCTTGTTTCTGACTATATGCTAGAGTAAATTCTAGGATCGCATGGTCAGCCGCTATACCGATCGGCTTATCAAATATCTCAAAATCCTTAATTTCTAGAATTAACGCTGGTGAACCCATTACATAGTCCAGCACATTGACCCCTTTTTTGTTGTTCCAACAAGTGAAAGCATCCACTCTCGGCCATCTTAATAGGCCATTGAATATAGCCAATCCGTGAGCACTTCCCAAAGCTAGCAAATGGGATCCATATGCTGTCACCTCCTTATCTTGAGATGTCCTAGCAAGCCCTAGTTCATCCAATGCCAATTCCTTAAACATTTCATGTTCAGTATCATAAAAGGTAGACTGCTCACTTCCTGTTCGAGCACTAAAGTCTCCAACTAGTAGTATGTCCCCCATACTTGCATATCTCATAATACATTCATGTAGTACTTCAAATGGTGATCCCTCCCCAATAGCAAATGTTGAAGAGGCAGGTGGGAAGTAGCATACCACAGCATATAGATCCTTTGCATGCCCTATCCTTAGCCTTACCCACATGTATCTAGTATTCACATCTCGTGCCACCACATGAATCATGTCTTGGAGGCTCTCACAATAGAGAATAGCCACCCCTCGTTCCTCCTAGTCAACGGGGTTGAGGTCTGTGTATGCTCTCCTATTTGTATCCCCCAACATCTGGTAATCTAGAATTTGTACACTAATGTGTCTCTATATACATAGCCATATCTATCCAACGAAAAGTATCCTCAAAATAACCTGCATCGAGTCTCATTGAACCATTACAATTCCAAAGGGACATCTTTAACGTCTCATAGGCCTTGTATCGTCATTGTGACCTCCGTTCCGCTATGATTACTATACCATCTCTATACACAGCATACTTGCCTTCTTTACGTGCCTCCAGCACTTTTGGCATGCAAGCCCTCCTGTGCTCTAACTGTGCAAGTGTGAGATCCTCATCGAGGTAAATATTTTCACCCTTCAAAGCCTTTCTTTTTTATAAGAAGGCCCTTTTGCTATCCATGTCCCTAAATTTCAGCATGAGGATCCAACCTCTTTGGTCATTTGGATCACCTATCCTCCAAGCATCCATAATGCATATCTCGTCTGCACCCATCTTAGCACAAAGTGTTTTAGCGTCCTCTTGGGGGTTTCCTTTTTTAGCCCACCCCACCACACGTACAAGCAATGCATGGAGTTTCCTCTTTGCTTCCTCCTCTAGTGTTGTGTTCATCATTTCTACTTTGTTCTAAGGCACCCCTTTGTTTCTTCTGATTACCTTGATCCATTGTGCATTTTCATTCATTGTTTGCTTAACATTTTCTACTTTCTTTTGAGCTCCCTCTACCACATTTACCCATTTGTGCGTCTTTTTTTTAACTTTCCACCTCTTTCTTTAATTCTGGTGCATCTGGTATTGCTACTTGTGCATCCATCATTGACTTGTATGTCACTAATTCATTCTTACATGACTCTAACTACCTTTTGAGTTCAGCAATCTCCATGTCCTTGGCTGCTATGTATGCATTTGTATCAGATTTCAATGCATCCATATCTACTTTCCAAGCGTCCCATATTTTCAATGCATCCATATTTTGCATCATCCCAGCCGTTAGAGCATGATTTCCTATTTGCTTCTACAGCATCACTTAGTTCTTCCTTGAATGTCTCCTACAATTTTTCATATACATCTTTTCGCTTTGTATCCATGTCATTCATGACTTTTTGCTACATGTTGCCACACACCCTCATGCACACTTTCAGGTTTGCATCCATTTTAGCATTTAATTCCTTTCCCCATGTTTCATGCATCGCATTCATGTCACTTGTCACCTTGTCAAACATTGGCATACATATTGCTGCAATCTCAGCTCTTATGAGGGCTTTCATGTCATCCAAACCATTTGTTGCAATCAGCCTTTGCATCTTTGTCCATCGCCTGACACTTGTGGGAGTGGCATTTTCATGAGCTCTCCTTCTGTTTTGTCTATAGTAGAACTTTTTGTCCTTAGTGGGGGTCTTGTACCGCCCTTCTAATGCAATGCCTCCTGTGGTTGGCGTGATTGGTTGTATATCAAGTTCAGTCTCTTGTCCACTAGTTTCTTTGTCAGTAGTCTCTGCCATCTCACAGTTTAGGACAGCCACTCAGTGTGCTTGCATTAACTCTGCAAACCCTTCCTAAACCACTGCCAATACCTCTGCAGCTTCCAAGGCAGCCAGAGTCTCCTTGTGCAAAGCAGGACTCTACATGTCAGTGACCATCTCTCTACGCAGAGACGTGCCCGTGCAGAGCAATGCCTTCGTGTCAGCACTCACGTCAATGCTGTCGGAGCTCCCACCAAACACGTCAGGACAGGTCTCATGCCAGCGTCCAATCGGGCAATCTCCACGTCAACATCCTCACACCAGCATCCATTCAGGCAAAGAGAAAGTAACATCCACTAAGACCAAAGTCCACATTAGTTGTGTCAGGCATCATTCGTCAATACATCCGTCAGTACAAGCGTCAGGCGTCATCCGTCAGGCGTCATTCGTCAGGCATCAAAGAGGCGTCCTCCATCAGGCATCATTCGTCAGGTATCAAGCGTCATTCGTGAGGCATCATTCATCAAGCATCAGGTGTTGAGAAACCCTTCACCCGTAGCTTGCATTTTTGTGTTTCTGCATTTTGCGTTTAGGGTTTGTAGCCCCAAAAAGAGGCACCATCCTAGACTAACAATGCCAATTTATTGGCCACTCTCTCATTCATTCCTCACGACTGAATCATTCAGTCCATCACCTCTTCTCTCCAGCCTCTCCATTGCCCTCACACCCCTTTAGGAGGACATTGTGGTTCGTGGTTCGTAGTTGTTTTCATCATCTTCCTTGTGCTATAGCACCCTTGTTCCTTTGTATCACATTCACTCCATGATTGAGAACTTCATCATTCCATTCATCAGAGTTTCTTCTCTCTTCTCTTCTCTTCTCCATGTTTGCTGAGTTCACTCCATGTTCCTTCCCGCAAACCTGACTGTCTCGCTGGTACGTCATCTTTTGAGGTGGTATCAGAGTTGGAACTGCTCAAATAGCAGCAAAGATCCTCCACTCCAGTGAGAGCAAAGACTAGTGGCAAGTTCAGCATCCACTTCTCTTCTTCTTCCGCTACATCAAAATCTCGTTTTTACAGGTTTCAGGTGTTTTCAGGTTACTGCCCACACCCCTTTTGTGAAGGACATCGCAATCTCAGTTGTCCCTTGCTGTCATCTATAGCCTGGCACCTATTTCCAGCCTTCCACCTGCAGTTTGCAGCTGTTAACAGCAGAGTGACTATGCTGATCACTTTCCATTCAAAAAACTATCTCATTTTTACAGATTTCAAGTATTTCAGCTTACTGCCCACACCCCAAATATAGAGGACATTGCGGTCTAAGCTGGCCATTTCTATCTACAATAGTCTAGCGCCTGTTTTCAGCCTATCACACACTGTTCGGAGCTGACTTTAGCATGCTAACTACTACTACTGGTTTTGCCTACGTTTTTAGTCTTTCTCTCTCCTACAGCCTGTGTTTTTAGTATTTCTCTCTCCTCACCTGCGTTTTAGTCTTTCTCTCTCCTCACCTACGTTTTTCTACTGGTTGCCTTCTTACTACTGGTTGCATCCTCCTCCCACTAGCAATTCACTTCCAGCCCTTCCACTAGCGTTCTAGGCCTTGAGGTGGACATTGCAGTTCATGGTTCATGGCTGACCTCTTCCTTCTTCAGCAAGGCACACTGGTACCCAAGGCTTCTTTACTACCAACAAATGACCACACTACTGGGTGCTCCTACTGTGGCATCACGGGACACACCATCGATGCTTTCCAACTTCAACCTTTGCTCCCTACCCCTCTGGGGTATATGCATCTTCCACCAAGCACTCCTAGTGCCACCTCTCCCTTCTAGGCCACAGAGATCGTTCTGCATCCGCTATCAAAGTACTATGCTCAAGGCAATAAGATGCATCTGATGAGCACTAAGTCCTTTTGAGCCCATGGAGGATTGATTGGCGCTATGACCTCCTGGAGATCGTTGCAATGCCACCGGCAGTCTTCTCTCACCTATTTTCGCGTACAATGGCTTACCACGGCCCGCGATTCTACAGTCCGCCCCATTGAGAGACAGTGATTGTTTAATAGCGTCTCCTCATCAGTCCGCTTCTTCAAGGGGCAGTGGTTGCTCGTCAACTCCTTCCTCTTCTTCGGCTTCTCTGTTGCCCATTCATTGCTCAGTTTGAGCCCCACCCTTCACCCTCGCCTACTCAAGTTCAAGAGGCCACCTTTGGGAATTCTTCACCACTCCAGATACCTTCTTCGGCACGACTGGCGGCACTCCCTTTATCCTCAGACATTTGGAAGTCCGTGATCATGAAGTTTTGGATTCTCTATCTACCTCAGAGGGGGATGAACTTTCTTTGCCCTCCGAGGGGGCATCTACATCTATTGCGACTTCAAAGGGGGCTCCTATTCCTCTAGTTTCAAAGGGGGTCCCCACTCAATGCTCAATCCTTCGCACACCCTGGCGGAGGCCTTTTACCTTCTTCTTCTACCCTTGGATGGAGTGGCTTCCTTCTAGTGGTCATCTCACCTATCGATACCCAAGATCTCAAGGATCTACCTAGATCGGGTACTTGGAGGTTCAGCCGCAACTTGGTGACGAGGCCTTCATATTCCTTCTTGCATGGATGCATGGAGCTAGTGACTTCTCTCCCGAGGTTGAGTTTTGGGTTCTCCAGTTCACTCTGCCTAGTGTTATTTACTACAAGTTACCTTTCAGATGGAAATCTTGGATCTTAGGAATCCTCTACATCTTCTTCCTCCTCTTCTTCTTGCCTTGGTCACTTGGTCAGCATGGAGCCAACTCCCGAGATCGAGTATGGGCATATCCTTATGGTTCTCGGTACCACACAAAGTCCAACATTCCTCCTATGCGTTGCATGATTTCATCATCTTTGTACTAGGGTGCTTGGACAAGTGAACAATTTCCCCACGAGGGACATTGCCCAAGTGGCACTTGCTGCATGAGCATTCTCAGCACGTAGCATTCCATCTCCACCTCACTCTTCTCTTCTTCCCCTTTTTGGGCCCTTTTGCAGGCCTTATGTGTACAGAGTCATCCTTGGTCAGATATTGCTAAATTTTTCATAGAAAAGGTTGAGGCAGACCTTTCTCTTCAAGAAGCAAGCCAGTTCTCAAAGTGGGCATTTGCTAAGATCAAACCTTTTCTGGGGCAGACTACCTTTGTTGGGCAGCTCTCTATACCTCACAGGCTTGAATAGGGCACTTCTTGCAATTGAATGTGTTGTTGTTGGTGATAGCTATATTGAGACAGGAAACCCTCCTCTTCAATGTTGAGGAAGATGGCAGAGTCACAAGAGAGGTCGATTGACCAATTGTTTTGGCTGTAATAGGCACATGATCATGTTAGTAGCGCGTAATAACTGGAAGAGGTATATTGATCCAGATTGTTGTTCACAGAAGGAGTGGATAGATTCCATTCAGGACTGAGATCCAGACATCCTTTCTTTCCAGTACCATACCATGTCAGGAAGGAGAATCCAAATGAGTAGGAACAGGATGATCCCTGTACTCAGCACTGGTTTAGACATGGCATCTCTTACCCATTTTGATAGAGTTCTAGAGACAAATGGAGGACAATTTGAGGCCAATCAAGATCTCACTCCTCATACGGCTTATGGCACATAGGAGTCTTGCAATAGGCCATTGCTTGAGGGCTGGCTGAGTTATTATTCAAGATGCAGGGCAGAAGAGAAGACAGAAAGACCTTCAATTTGGGATTGCTCAGGCCTCAGGGGTTCAGAAGGAGAATCCTTAGGTTGGTATCCTATTGCACTCATGGTGAGATCGTAGAGGCTTGGGACTAGTAGTGTGGGTTACAGACAGAGGGCCTTATAGTGGATATGAGGGTTTCCAGGAGAGTCTAAAGCCTTTCAAACAGACCACTAGCAGTGCATTGTATCCCCACTCCCAACTTTTCTCAGACAGAGTGGACAGCAAGTCCTTGTTACAAATGGGAACTCATTGGTAACATCATTGCTAGGTACATCTGGGTATTGAGATGCAGCAGGCATATAGAGCAGCACCTTTACATCAGAGTCCCTTTCTTGCATTTGTCATGACATCATTCAGACTCTCAGAGGGTGGAAGGGAGAGGCTGTAGGGAGATTCCAAGCATATGAGCAGGAGGTGAGAGACAGCTGGGACTGAACCATGTCAATATTCCTATTATATGCTGGGGTGAACTCAATTGACTGGAAATTGAAATATATTTTACGTCGAACAAACAACTTGCAGGGCAATCTTATATATGTAAGATTTACGCGAGATGTATAGAAGTCATTCTTCCACACAATATGGGGTAGTGGTTGCTATCGGGTCACAATTTCAGCCTTTGATAGCCATGCAGCACATGCATGGACTCTTTATTATGGATTGTTTAGCTTTGTTTTGGGCTCACTCACAGTTTATCCCAGTGTGTGCACATTTGAGACACCTCAAGGCATGCTATTATTGCATATTCACATCATTTTCACCTGTAGTCCAGTTATGCTCTTCATTGAGTTGAGATCAGTTGGCACTTAATTGTACCTCTTCATTTCTTACTCTATCTTTGTGAGTGTGTGAGTAAGTGTTCACACATCCAGTTTTCTTTCTCATCCATCCTGGAGTAATCATTTATGTTGGCAGTCTTTTCACGTTTTACACTTCATTACAACTTGGCTTTCTCTTGGGAATGAAGTGAATGAGTCAAAATATAACGATTGAACTACACAGTACAGTACTTAGTTGAGGATGACTTATTGAAGAGATTTCCAGCCAGAATTCCACAATGTTTTTAGAGTCATGTGATCTTGTGATCTTGTGAGTCATGTGAACTCAATTGACTGGAAATTTTGCTATTTTTGTGCACTTACGTCACAAGGCTAATGTTAGTCATGTGAACTCAATTGTTTTTAAAGTCATGTGAGTTCCACAAAAATAGCAGCTAGTGATCATGTGAAACTGTTAGTCATGTTTTTAGAGTTCCACAATGAATTCGGATGAAGTTTTTGAATAGAAACTAATATTCACTTTTTAAAGACATGATTAGAAGCCATTAAAAGGAGAGATTGGGGACAAAATAGAGGACAAAAAGGCTGTTGCAGCTCAGCAGGTAAATTCGTCCTCAAGCCATTCATAAATAAGCAATTTATCTTGTATTAACAATATTAAAATAAAGACAAATAAGTCAAGAGGCTGTTGCAAGACTATGATTCCAGTATATGAACGTGTGGTTCAGCTCTAGCAGTTGGGAGGACCATATTAGGTCTCCAATCTTGAGAGTCTATGTTTATTGTTGAAGAATGGAGATATAATGTGACTCACCTGGTCTTTCTTGCTGGATGTATCCAAATAGTTGGTTTACTCTAGAACCTTTTACTTGCCTAAATCTATCCAAAGAGTGGCCTGTTTTCCAAAGTAAATTAATTTTCTCTAGTGCAAATGATGTTGATGTGGGCTAGAAGGATGGACAGCATCACAGTACACGAAAAAGATTGCATCTTTTCACAAGAGAAGTGTTTGAATGCAACAATGTTATGTCAGCATAGAAATGTGTCCGCCCAGTTGTAGTCTCTTTTTAGATCTGAGCTTTCTATAGTTGGATCACACTCTAATCCGGGAGGCATCCACCCCCCTGTTTGTGGCACTGATCCGGGAGGCCATCCTGTAAAATTTTGCTATTTTTGTGCACTTACGTCACAAGGCTAATGTTTTCCTGTTGAGAATTGTTTGATTACTTTGTTGATATGCTTGGTAACTTTGCAGTCTTCCTGTGGGTTGTAGAAACTGAAGGAGCTGGAGGTAAAATTTGGGGATTTTGAGCACCAGATAAAGCAGCTAGGTCAGGTGAGTAAGGAGTAGAACATAATGATTATTATGCACAATGTATTGCGGTGGTGATAGAGTGTTTAACTTGCAGTTATTTACAGGAAAATGCAAAGCTTTTGAAGGAGCTCAATGCTGCATACTCTGAGGTATTAAGAAACTCCTGAGCATATATTTTGTTCAAACATAGAGCATCCAGTTGTATTTTGAGTGAGAGAAAATGGAAGGACTCAGAATTTATGGAATGGTTAGTCATCTTTAATCAATAACTTATTGAACAGTGATACAGACTCTTAGTATCATCTTTATTACCTTCAATTATTTGCTACATCCTTTGTTTAGTTGCCTCCTTTTCTGACAGTTTAAGCTCCCCATTGCCAGTTTCCAACTACCATCATAGTTACAACAATTCTTGCTACTTTCATGGCAACCACTATCAAAGTCCAGTTTCTTGTTCTTATGAAAAGTGCTTTTTGTTGATCTTTAAGACAACTCCATAGCATGGTAGCTGTTCTGACTCCAACAACTTAATACCATGTTTTCTAAGATTCTATCAGATGGGAAGCAGCAATTGGCTGAAAAAAAAAACACCTCAAGGCTTAATTGGATGTGCAAGTTCACCAGTTCCTTCCACTCTCATGGACTTGTGAATTAGATTTCCTGAGTCATCTTAGTAGGGAACCTATTCTCATTTACTCATGTCCTCTTTCTTGGAAATGATTACAAGCATGTTGAGTTCACTAGATCTCTAGGCAATGGGATTGTTTTTAATTTATTTTTTTTGCAAATAAAGTGTGGCTAATTATATTACTTTAAAAAAACCTTGAATACAAAGAAGTGCTCATGCTCAACAGACTAGCTGAAGCTGATGCAGAGTCACAATTTTCTTATGCCCCCAAGGCTTAATTGGATGTGCAAGTTCACCAATTCCTTCCACTCTCATGGACTTGTGAATTAGATTTCCTGAGTCATCTTAGTAGGGAACCTATTCTCATTTACTCATGTCCTTTTTCTTGGAAATGATTACAAGCATGTTGAGTTCACTGGATCTCTAGGAAATGGGTTTTTTCTTTTTTTTTTTTGCAAATAAAGTGTGGCTTATTATATTACTTCAAAAAAACCTTGAATACAAAGAAGTGCTCATGCTCAACAGACTAGCTGGAGCTGATGCAGAGTCACAAATATATCAAATATACAGGCCTCTCAGGCCAGTCTAGGGGGGGGGATGGGGCCAAGAAGCCATGGAGGGGGGGGTGTATCGCCATTTGGGATTGCCTGCCTGCATCACGAAAAATAAGTCCTAGCAGCCCCAAGTGTGCATGAAGTGAAAACAGACCTCCTGACGAGCTCGAGACTTGCCCTGCACCTGGTCCCATCGGCCGCAAAGGGAGTGGATGATGGAGGTCCAGAGCTCTACCAAAGTCACCTGTACAGAAAGTCTCTCTCCTCCAAAAACCTCCTGACACCGCACCTTCCAAATATGCCGTCCAGTGAAACTCCCTACAATCTCCCATACCTCAGAGCGGTCTGCTGTGGGCTCCAATACCTTGCGGATCGGTAGAGCCTCCAAGCCGACTACTGTGCACAACCCAGCCTCAATAAGGAAGATCGTGTCCTGCATCCCAGCCTCATATAGAAGGTGACGACCCTGGTTGACTACTTGCCAATAGAAAGCTCCCCATGAGGTACATCCAACATTGGATGCTTTGCGGTAGAGGATGTGGCATGCTCCTCTCCATACTAGCTGCGCCGACTCACACGACCAAAGGCAGTGCTTTGGAGTTTCTAGAAATTACTGTATACAACGTTTACATCCTCTGTCCTTCTGTATCTGGGCTAACCAACTCCCTACAGTCGGGCCTCCATGTGCCACCAGCCATACAAAATACGATACCCTCCTCGGCCTCCAATTGTCCCATAGGTGGTGCTAGAAAGTCCGTCGGAAAGCATTCGAGATGCTATGCTCCGCCCAGTACCTGCTACGCGACGGTGCCTAGTCCATGTCCTCCTACATCAGCACGTGTCTGCCAATCCTAGCTGTGTACTCCAAGAACCTCGGTGGCTTCTTAGTGACCGCAGTGGCCGTCAATAGCCACTCTCCTGGATCCCACTCCAGCTCATCAAGTGGTCTGCCCTCCCAAATCCAAAGGCGCCACTCCCGGACCTCCTCCCAGAAAACATAGGGGTCCAAACACCATGCCTTCCCCTAAAGGCCCACCACTCGAATCCTCCTCCATGAAAGGACAGCTATCCCCTCATCCTGCTGCCCTCTGTCAAGGGCCAGACGCCCCCTCTCCTAAACAGTGAAGAAAGTCCCATGCAAGGCACCGCCCACTCTACTTGCCACCTATAGGGGGATACATGTCGGTGAAAACTTGATGGCCCATACCTCCCCGAGCTCTACCGTCTCTCATACCGGGGGGCCAAGCCACTCCTAAGGTATTGCTACGTCGATCTCCCTTCTCCTTAACTCGACTCCTCTCTAGCAGCCTGATGCCCAAAGCAACACCTCCTCATCCACCAACCTATACACCTCTTGCCAGGTTCTGATGGTGCGACGGCCTCCCAACAACCCACTTTATGTGGGGGCCCTCACCAATCTGTATCCCCTCCTGATCTCTGACTGGGGATTCCAGATCACCATCTAGCGGTCTATCTCCCCTTGGCAACATGGGGGGCTTTGAATTAGGGCCTTACACCCCTACCACACACAAAGTAAGCTACGTAGGAAGGGGGATCTAGGGGGTGTGATCTGGGCCATCGTGAAGTTCTATCTCAACGACAGTCTCCAATCCTCTCCAAGCCTCGATCTACACTCCTGGAGACCCTCCTACAATAGAACCTTCCAGGCTTGCCTTCCTGGTGTGAGACCGCAGACTACAAGCTTGTCCAAAGGGGCCATACTCTGATACTCTGGGTCAATGATCCCAAGCCCTCCATTTGACTGATGCCGGATGATGGTCGCCCACACTGCCTTGGCTCGAGAGCCCCTGGAACCATGTGATCCAGCTCAAAGGAAATTCCGCACTAGGCGGCGAAGCTGAGCAACACAAGACGAGGAGAAGCACCAACATGAGGCGATGTACCAAGCCATCGCTAGGAGGACCTAGTTGACCACCAGGTCTCGGCCTGCTAGGGAGAGGCAAGCAGTACTCCAATAGGTCAACTTCCTCCGAATAGAGTTGAGGACTAGAAGAAACTGCTGGGTGGGGGTGATGTGGAGTCCCACCTAGAACCCTAGGTAACAGACGGTCTACCCTCTGCACACCCATCTAAATCCCAAGTGGATGCCCCACTCCATACTAGAGTCCGGGTCTATAAGGAAACCAATCGACTTCTGCCAGTTGATTTTCGCTCCCGTTGAAGTACAAAACACCTCCAAAGCTAGTCTCACTCTCTCTAGCATCAACTCATCATTCTCTATGTAAAGTATTGTATCATCTGCATACTCTGAGTCTAACAGCTCTGTGTCCTCTCTCACCGAAAGTTGGAGGCCGTGTAACCCACTCACACATGATCTGAGGAAGTGAGACATCGCCTCTGCAAAGAGTAGAAACACATACGGGACCCATGGGCAGCCTTTCCGTACCGATCTCTCCAGTCGAAACTCCTCTCCTCTCCTACCACCTATGAGAACCCTATTGGTAGCCGATCTGTAAAGTGCAGAGACTCCATGGATCCATGCCTGGGGAAAGCCCAACCTCTCCATGATGCCCTCCAAGAAGTCCCACGAGGCCTGTGGGCAACCTTTCCGTACCGATCTCTCCAGTCGAAACTCCTCTCCTCTCCTTCTACCTATGAGAACCCTGTTGGTAGCCAATGTGTAAAGTGCAGAGACCCCATGGATCCATGCTTGGGGAAAGCCCAACCTCTCCATGGTGCCCTCCACCCTATCATAGGCTTTCTCAAAATCCAGTAGTACAGCCAATCCCTGGCCACTGTGCTAGGCCCACCCTGTCGCCTCAAGACATTGTCTAGGATGCTCCTATCCTGGACAAAGCCTGTCTGTGTGTCATGAATGATGTCTAGAAGTATGGGGCGGAGTTGCCTACCAATCATCTTTGCCAGTGCCTCATGGACAACTGGCAATAAGGTGATCGGTCTCCACTGGGATAGCTCATCCCTAACAGCACTTTTGAACAGGGAGAGCCTTCACATAGACAAGAGGAGCCCATGAACAATGCAATGAGGAGTAATTTTCAGTCATCACAAGGACCCATGCCATCTATGCGAGTTCAGCCATCTTTTGGCAGAAATTTCTCTAACAATGGTTCATTTTTTGGTAGCCACGTGGATCAGCCTCAGTTTGGATATATGGGACAGCCGCCTAATCATGAAAGAGAGCTGAGAGACAAGATTATTTTCTCAAAATTCAATGGTCAGTCATCATCTCCAGCTGAACTCGAAGAGTGGCTCTCCAAGCTTGAGGATTATTTTGACATCTTGCCCTGTAGTGATGACCAAAAGATCCATTTTGCAACAATCCACTTGGAAGGATTTGCACATACATGGTGGAGGTACATTAAAAGAGAAAATCAGTAAGTGAACTCGTGGGAAGCATTCAAGGCACTCATGGTGCAAGTATTTGTCTCACTGGTGGAGAAAGAAAAGCTTGCCCGCCAATGGTATGGCCTTGAACAGCGTGGTCTTGCTGTTAGAGAATACACAAATCAATTCCTCAACCTTACCATGTATGTTGATTCGATTAGTGATGATGCCAAGTTACACAAGTATGTGTATGGGCTAGATCCCCAACTCTCGGCTAATGTTTCAGCTTAAAATCCATCGAATTTGTTCCAAGCTATTGAATTGGCTGAGAGGTATTCTCGCAAGTATCGCCGGGATGCTTCATTTCAGTATGGCCAGTAAAGAGGGCATCTCAGCCAGTGTTTGGGCAACAGAGAGGACATATGCAGTCATATTTTGGATAGCAAAGAGGTGCTATAAGGCTGGGGTAGTTTGGGGCCAGTTATGGTGGTGGTAACATGCCATTCATCACTTCAAAAATCCCCACATACCCCACTTTTAATGCCTCAAGACCACAAGGTAATTAAAGGACAGCAAACAGCCCAAGAATGGATAATAGGCAAGGGGACAACAGAAATATAAATGCTTCAGCCTTTTTATTTCAGCCAGTGTTTGGGCAGCAGAGAGGGTCATCTCAGCCAGTGTTTGGGCAGCAGAGAGGACATATGCAGTCATATTTTGGATAGCAAAGAGGTGCTATAAGGCCGGGGCAGTTTGGGGTCAATTATGGTGGTGGTAACATGCCATTCAGCACTCCAAAAATCCCTACATACCCCACTTTTAATGCCTCAAGACCACAAGGTAATTTAAGGACAACAAACAGCCCAAGAATGGATAATAGGCAGGGGGACAACAGAAATAAAAATGCTTCAGCCTTTGGTAGTCCAAAGTCCATTCCCATGGATTTGTATAAAGAAAGAAAGGAAAAAGGGCTTCGTTTCAAGTGTGGCAAAAAATATATAGCTGATCATGCCTCAAAATGTGCTTTTAGAAATGCTAAGGCACGGGTTCACAGCATGTTGGTATTTGAGGACTTAGAGGAGGACCCTGAGGATACACATGCTTTTATGATGACTGCTGAAACAGATGATGTTGATGAAGAGTTTGGTCAAGAAGAGTTCTTTGACCTTGCTGACTCTTTTCCTTTTAACCCTGGTGGCCATGTATCATGAGGTATGGGTAGAAGCATTGAACCACATGCTGAAATACATGCTGCCACTGCTTATACCATATCTATGGATGCTTGGACAGGATCCAGAAGCCCTAATACATTGCGTATTAAGGGCCAAATTCATGGGAAGGATGTGTTTATACTCGTAGACAGTGGTAGCACTCATAGTTTCATTAACAGAGCAGTCATGGACAGGCTGAAGTGTTTTCCCACTGATTTACAGCAGCCATTGAAGGTGCAAGTTGCCAATGGGGATGAAGAAATTAGCACGCAAGTATGCCCTGCTGTTCATATTCAGCTTGCTGAAAATTTTGGACAGCAATTGGATTTAATTGCATTGGAAATGGGGCCTATAGATGTTGTCTTGGGTTGTGATTGGCTGAAAACTCTGGCCACTATAACCATGGAATTTTCCCTGCCGTATATGGAGTTTGTCAGTGCGGGACAGCTCATTCACTTGTAAAGAATTCAAAATAATAGTGAATTTCAGCTCATTACCAGCAAACAACTCAAGAAAGAGTTCAAGAAACGGTCCCAAATCTTTGTATTGCAGTTAAATAAAGAAAATTCAGATCAGTCCACTAAAACAGTAAAGAATTCAGCATTGAGAACTCTTTTAGAAGAGTACAAGGACCTCTTCCAAGTACCTAAAGCACTACCCCCAGTCCCCCATGGTGGCCCTCGGGCGGACCGTAGGGGTGATAGATGCTCCAGGTGGTACCACCAATGCATCTATTAGCCAAGCTGAGAATCGTGACTTTGTACACTAGTAGAAACAGGCCGCCTGTGCCAGGGGCCACTCGATCACATCCATCAGAGCTCTCCAGTGTGGAGGGACTCGAAAGATAATGCTCAAGTGTGGGACCTCGGCACCAGCCCACCAATTAATGTCCACCATGCAACCTGGCCAATGCTGTTGTGCAAATAGTGCTAGTCCTTCTTCTCCTCTCCATTGGGAGATGTGGTCCACCACCTGACTCTTCACCTCCTCTATCTGTGTCATCGTTCAATCCCCTGAGTGAGGACTGGAAGAAGAAGGCGTAGTTTGGTCCATCCGGTGGTGCTAGTAGATGGACCTTGCCCCTCCTTGACTTACGTACCATAAACATCCCCACCTCTAGAGGTAGTGGGATCTCTTCGCGCTCCGCAACTCTCAGGTAGGACCACGGGCCACTGCGGAAGAACTCTTGTGGTAACAGCTGCGCCTATCTCGAGAAAGTGTGACGGGCGGCAGGGACAGATGAGCTGGTGGCTGTGTGGGGAGGGCAAGACTGTTGGTGCGAGGAGGATGTAGACGTATATAGCTCATCACCTCCTGTGGGAGGAGGAGGGGTGAGCCAAGGGGGATCACCTATACCGGGTGTGGATGAGGGGGGATGCTCGGCAGGGGAGGTGGTGGGGGGGGAGAAGATCGAGGGATGGTGGGGTGGTTGGAGGTACGTGGCGGGTGTTGGGGAGGGGGCGGGGGGGGAGGGTGTTGGTGGCCCTGGAGGGGGGGGGGGGGTGTTGGTGGCCCTGGAGGGGGGGGGGGGGGTGCTGTGGGCCACGGTCAGTGGGGGATCCATGGGAGGTGGAGGGGGTGGGTGTGGGGGCTGTGGAATCTCAGGTGACGTAGCCTATGGCGCGGGTGGTGGATGTGGGGGACTGCGGTCTTGCCAGGTGGGGCGGGCAGGGGGGGCTGTGGAGTGCTCTGTCGAGGGGCCGTCGCTCACCCTCCTGCTCCTTGCTACAGTGGCTATGTCAGAGGAGCTGACTACAGCCCCCCTGCCGTCTCCCTCTCTATTGTCTCTAGACCCCTGTAAAGCCGTCAACATCCACCTGCGGGCATGTTGACGGAGCCAACTTGGCTCTAAAACACGTGCAATCTACTGCCTGATGCCCAAAGTCATGGTAGCGCAGGCACTGCCCTGGTTGCCCAATCACAATGACCTGCTGCCTAAAGAAGTGGTCTCCTGCCTCAAACTCTAGGAACTTTGGTATACTCTTTGTGTCTTTCACGGCCACTCGTACCTTTGGGACTCCTGTAGCTATCACTGCATCCGCGAAGGAGGCAGGAAGAACTGTGCCGAAGAGCCCTCCAAAGTCCTCCACTAACTGGCGATACCCTACCACCAGTCCAGGGAAAAGTAAAGTGACTGGATGTCTGAGAAATCTGTTATGGAGCGCAAATGTCTCCACTGTGAAGCCGCTATACCAGAGAACAATGTAAATGACCCCCTTCGTGGAGGCATAGGGTGAGCTCTCCACTAACTTACGAGCTGCGTCCGCAGAGGTGAGTCGAACCATGAAGATCCCTTGGCCCATGAGGACTGCATCTGTGATCTGCACTGTGCCAATGCACAGCATGGAGTGGAGTCAATCCCAAAGCTGAGCCCTCGATGGGGAGTGTCCAACAACCTAACCAAAGATCGTTGTTTCTTTCAACTCTAGCTCTGTGCCATGGATGGCTAAGAGTGTTCCTCAGAGAGGATAATGTGCAAGGTGTTTGACTGGGGGCACTCAAAATGCACCAGCGTCTAACCGGAGGTTTCCATTGTGCATCCCTGTTGAGAGCCTGCATACCGTGTTGCTTTGCTACCGGTGTGGGGGCAAGTTGTTGCAGAGGAAAGGAGCAACTTGTGTGTGTGTGTGTTGGGGGGGGGGGGGGGGCAAGTACGGATGGTGGGTCTGTCAAGTGGGACCGTGTGCTGCAGGGTGGAGGCAAGAGGGGCAGTGCAAGGGGTTCTTTAAAGCCTCCTTCAATCTCTCAGCTTTGCAATCAGCATAGCCATGGCATCTTGGTCCACCTTTGGCAAGGCAGGCGCTCCATTGATCCGCAAGCGGGGGGAAAACCTACACATCAAAGGTCCACCTTTGGCAGGGCAGGCGCGCCACTGATCTGCAGGTGGGGGGAAAGCAGGTCGGGTACAGCTGCAGACAGGGGCGCAGGCAGGGGGGGTGGGCGGGCAGTTGTTAGGCAGGCAGGAGTGCAGGCAGGGGGGGCGACAGGGCAGCGGCAAATGGCGAGGTCAAGGGCGACAGCCAGGGCAAGGTAACGGGCCCCGGCAGGGGGGGGGTGGAGGGGGGGGGGTTCTAGCGTTGGCGATGGAGAGGGCACAAGCGGGTGATCGCAATTGACTGGGCGATGGTGGCATGGCAAACAGTTGGGGCAGGGGTAGCTCACGCGACACGATGGGCAGAGTTGCTTTCCTAGTCTAACTAGTCTAATGCTAGGAAACAATGGATGGTGAGGGAGCAATTATGGATACAGTGGCAATGGGATATAATGGAAGCTTGCACTCAATCTTCTCAATGGGGGACTGTCTATCTTTGCTCCCTTGGTTCCATCCTTTGATCCTTTTCAATTTTAAGTACAGTTTTCCTGGGCCTCTAATCAAAATATTTTCACCTTCTTGAGGCCATGAGCTTTCTGTGGCCAAGAATTTACAATCCTGCACAATCTATATACTACCTTGTCACAATACTGAACATTTTTAGGAGTTCTAAATTTGGCTTGCTCACATCAAGGAGTTTTGGTGTCTAATGTTCTAGGGTATTGTCCCACAAGCAAAGTAGATGAGACATGTATTGCAGGATTGCCTTAAATATTACCCTTATTCATCATCTATGAAAAGGAAATGCTTCATTTTCCCCTCCAGGAGTTCCTTGGATGATGAATGGAAACACTATGCAGAGTCCTAGACATAACCCATTGCTTCTATATGCATCTGAAAGATCATCCTGATCTACAAGGGGTAGCTTGACACCTCTGATACTATCACATCTATCTCTAATAAATATTTCATGGTTTCCATTACAAACAAAGAAGAAAGGTGCTAGGGGGACACCCTGCATGACTGAGAACTGAATATTGAATCTCTGTTCTCCTCGGATAAGAATATTTCCATGCAGAGGAGTATAAGGCTGTTACCACTAACAGGCCGATTTGAGAAGGCCATGGTCAGCATGGTGCCCTTGAGAAACCTTGTCATGATCCTTCTTAAATTCAAGAAGGAAAACAATGAGGTGCTTGCTGCTGGACCTAGATGGACCTAGATCCAGCTCTTCCTCCCCAAAAGTCAAAATTTGTCATGCATTTGAGTCCAACAAATGATCATAGCTTCTCTAGATTGAATATAGTGAATGACCATACTTTATTTCCACATAGAAAATTTTAATGTGTACAATTGGGCCATCTCATTATGTAGAGGTGTACAGTAGGTATGTACGGTGTGGATGGGTTCCTCAAAGCAGTATGCTCTCTCAGCTGTGCCAGACCTGCTGTGTTATTACATCTTCACACCCTACAATGTTGCATTGCCCCCTTCTTATAGAAGCAAGAGAGGCAATAAGAAACCAGATTTCTCGGTGTGAACATACGGGCACTGTCACAAATGGGAGCTCATAGCTAGCGTTATGACTTTGTACATAAGATCCAACCATGCAATAGGTTTATTGGACGTATCTACTGCAGAGACTTTCTCTAAGATTTGGAGAGAGATTGTCCACTCTCTCCGTGGGAGATGGGAGAGCTTACAGGTCAGTTTGGAGACTATGAAGAGGAGGAGATATACTTTTCTCAAGAGCTTTGATTCTGACACTTACTTCTATTGTCAGCTCGATATAGTTCAGCACTATATACCTCCTAACTGGTTATTCATTCGCTCTAGGTTCTTTAGTTCCATTGAAAGAAGGGCATTACCCTTTTTAGGACGTGCCGTCCAGTCTTGAGATTTCTTGCCACCTCTGAACTTCCCATGGTAGGCAATGACAAGAAGGGAGACAATGTGTTGTCCTTTTGATTGAGAAAATAACACCACCTCAGGGCCTCCAATGAAGGAGAGACGCCTGAGCACACACAAAAGGCTCCCAAGAAAGAGGTATCCAAGATATTGAGTTAGTTGCATGTTGCATGGGCAAACCAAAATTTTCACCAGTTGTATAGGATACTCTTTAGAAGATCATTCGCTCTAATACCATGTGAAGGTACACTAGGGTTTGCAGAGAAGAATGAGAGTATGTGAACACGACTAAGATAGAGATAACTCAGGTGAGAACATGAAATGCGAAAGGAGAAGAATATAATCTAATGGATGAATGCCATAGAAATGATGAAGATTGTAGAGATCTCTAGATACTCAAGGACCAGAGGTGTCCAACAACCATGGACTCTTGTAGGAGTTTGCTGAGGAAGAGTGTTAGAGAGTGTGGTTGTGCATGTATGGATCCGGAGTGTAGAAAAACCACCAAAGATGATGTCAATGCAGTAGACTAGAGCTGAGGGTGATGAAAATGCGATACCCGAGGGCCAGTCAATGATGAAGATGCTGAAAATTATGTCATGGAGTAACTAAGAGCAAAAACACAGCTATCTCGAGGTTCACGCTATTAGCAGTCATGTTTGTCATGCACTATCATCCCGTGCCAGTGAGCCTCAACCTGAGTCAAACAGGACATTAGGAGATCTAACATGTCTGTCATGTGCTTTGATAGAGGAGGCAACTTATTCTAGAGTCTGCATTTCCTCTTTCAATCAGTTTAGGAGTGTTTGTCTGGCACCTGTGCAGCCCCAAATGGCTGCGAACTGCCACATCAGCATTTATTGTGCAGTCGCCAGCATTTATTACTGCCATGTCAGCAGTTGTGCACATCAGCCAGCATTTTTGGCATATTTTATTGCTGGCCAGCTAGTTTCCAGCATGTTTGGCTATTTATATCTGTACCCAAGTAGCTGGTCAGTTATTCACTTTCTGACATACAAGTGCTCTAATCTTCTCCGTCTCCATCTTGGACAGCAAGCTACATACTCTCCGTCACCATCACCGTCTCCATCACTATTGGCGATGCTGTCATTATTATTCAGCCTGATCTGGTGACCTCACTGATGCCTTGGGCTGCATGTAGGGACTGATCAGTCCTCACTATATTCAGCCTTCTTCTTTGTTTAGTGCAGATCATTCTTGTCTTTCTACTTTCTGTTCTTCTCTCTTTTTCTCTCTATGTTCATGATTCTCTTCCTTTGCACACTCTCACATGGTATCATCGCCAAAGCGAGGGTAGAGAGGTTCCCCCATCGAGAGAAGACCCCTCAACTGTTTAAGATGTCTTATCATCAATTCCGAGGCTTTGATGACTCAAATGAGAAGTCTATTCATACTCCCTTTGAGAGGCAGCGTGATCATCACAAAGATTGGAGGTCCCACCCCTGTTCTAAATGGGAACCATCTCATCTCCTTCCCCCTCTCCTCATGTCTCCCATAGGGCATGCCCTAGGATGCCTATGATGGCACCATCAGTGCAGATGCCTATTCTTCCTTCTCTCCCCGAAGAAGATTGTTTGGATGGATCAAATTATTCGCTTTGGTCTTGTAAGATGGAATGTATTCTTGACACCAATCTTTGGGAGTTTGTTACCCACCCTATTCCTCATCCCGTGGAGGATCCCAAAGTGGGATTAATGATGGATTATGCAACGCTATGGG
This sequence comes from Lygodium microphyllum, assembly GCF_053477565.2. Taxonomy (NCBI): domain Eukaryota; kingdom Viridiplantae; phylum Streptophyta; class Polypodiopsida; order Schizaeales; family Lygodiaceae; genus Lygodium; species Lygodium microphyllum. The sequence continues at coordinate 58,731,420 of NC_141163.1, forward strand.
ATCAGCTTAATTCTAAAGCTTGATCTTTTCTCTTTATGAGCTTGCAAGATTCTATCCTAGTGCATATGCATAGGTTGCAGTAAGTAGTGAAAGTGTGGATAAAGCTTACTTCTTTATGTCATTAAAAGTCATTTGCCCACTGGATTACTATTGAGAAGAAATAACAAACGCTCACTATTGATGACTCTCCTTCCATGAAGCATCACATCAACAGGTTGGAGGACATGAGGAATGAGCTTTCTTCGCTCAGCAAGATCATCTCTTTGGTAGATGTGGCCATGATTCTTTTGACTCAAATACCATCTCTGAAAGACAATGTCTTTTACACCATCCTTCTTACATCAAGGATCCAAGAGACTTTTCTATGGGAGGAGCTTTCTCCGCTTCTCTTGGAGCATGATGAGCATCTAAAAGAGGTAGCAAGTGAATCCAGCTCCACAAAATCTTTTATTGCAAGTATGGGATGTGGGGAGCAAAAGGAGAAAACAAAGGCCAAGCCCAAGAAGGAGACATAGGAGCATTCCTTAGGATTTGACACAGATTCAGCAAAGCCACGATACCAGCATTGTGGGAAGGGGACACTGTGAAGGAAACTACTAGGGTTTGCACTGAGGACACACAGAGTGTACGACCATAACAAAAACACAAAGAGACAGACATAGACACAGAGAGCAAAAATCAAACCCTAAACGCAAAACTCAAAAACTCAAACCCTAAACGCAAAACTCAAAACTCAAAACTCAAACACAAACAGAAGAAGGGAGAGAGAGAACACAACTCTGAAGTGAATGAATGCTGTAAATGAATGAGTGTACAGTGTGCTCAAGGGCAGAGCAATGTCAGGGTGTGACATCCACCGAAGACGGATCCCAAGTCTGTGACCACTAGTCGGAGTGTAGGAGTACTAAATAGTGAATGGCAACAGGCTGGTCATCAAACCCAGCAATCTGGAGGCTGGAAATTGGTAAACACAGCAGTGTACCACCGATCGGAGGCTGAAAACTGTGCACAGTCTACTGTAAACACCAGGCTGAAACAGTGTCGGAGAGTGTCAGGGCCTGCAATGCTGAAAACGCAGGCTGGCTAACCTTGGAAATGATGGACAGCAAGCTGAACAAGAGTCTGGGACAGCCTGGAGCAGTCGCCAACAGCTGAGAGCTATCGCCTACAGCAATGGATAGGCTGAAGATAATGTGGCTGCAGTCGATGATGGCTGGACAGCAGATGGAGGCGAGCTGCTGGCTGGAAACTGGCCGCCAACAGCAGCAAAGGGTGCGTGGGCTGGTGTAACCTGCAAACAAGGATGATGGCTGAATGGGGGCAGTCTATCTATTTATAGATGTGGAAGGGCACCCCAAAAATTAGGGTTTCCACTAAACTCTCTCGAACTGCTCCCCATTTTAGGGTTTCCACTGAACTCTCTTGAACTGCTCCCCGTTTTAGGGTTTTACTCTAAAAGAGCATTTTTATTGTGTTTTGGGGCTATTGACGAAGAGGCTGATCAGCAAGTAATGCATATTTTAGTTCAACAAACACATCCTAAGGAGAAGTGTTGGAAGAAGTACCCTCACCTTCATCCGGCCCTCTAGGACTAAAACCTGGTTGGCAAATTGTCCCCCAAAAGAATAGGTATTGTCAACATTGCTAAAAGGCCAACCATTTCGACGACAAGTATCACCCAAAGATCAAGGACAATCCGCCCACAACTAGACCCTCTTCTGCACCTAGAAACTTAAGCATATTAGGCGAGGATACACCACTTCCACAGCCAAGAGGGGGTCATCCTCCACCTCATTAGGGTAGATCCACTACTCACATGGTGGCAGGACTATCTACCCTTGCTTCACCAAAGAGGTCATCTAATTAGTCCGCCCATACCACTACTATGGACTTTGGTCCTTATGTACTCTGTGTCTCCCTTGATGATGGACTTGATGAGTCCCTATCCATATCTTAGTTATCATGTTCATCAAGTATGCAGCCAAAGTAATTAAGCCCACTTTTCCTACTAGCGATGTTCTACTCTAGCAAATTTTGGAGTCTTCTACCAGTTCAAATTTCGGTGACACAATCCACAATCCTAGCACACTTTCCACCTGTGTATCAATTGATTCTTGCAAGGGAAGCTCTAGCCTAGCTTCTCTCTTCCATTGCACATTCCTACTCTTACTTTCCTACATCTTTAGCATACCTACCTTTTGGTAGTGGGACCATATTCAAACCCAACACATTGCACTCACAAGCACTTTTCATTGAAATTGCAGTATCCATGTTTTCTTATGTGGTATTTTTGCTCCTAACTTCTCTTTTGAAGGTTGGTCCTAACCCTTAAAGGACCTATCGGTTGATCAAAGTGAAGACTTGGATCATTTGGCACTTTTTGGTTTCCCTTCCTTGATGGGGCTTCCCACTCTGGACTAGCATGAAGTCTTCCCCTCCTGAGGCTGAGTTCTTCTCTTCCTTGAGGCAACCTTGGAGGCCATTCATTTCATAGGTTTTCAGGTAGATATGCAGTTCACTCTACTTCTTTGGGTGTTTTTCCTTTCCTCCATCAATATCAACACCAATATCAACATCGACATCTTGAGGAGTAAGCAGCATATTCATGATAGCTACCATGGCAGTCTCCTAGGCTCGTATCTTGCTTGCATTCCCTGAATACTCCCCACATCTTTTCTTCATCAACAATGGTTATTTCTTAGCCTTACGACTAATAAGAAAAATGAAATCATACTACTAAAGAATGTCTTGAGTGAAGATTCTTAATTGTTTTTTTTGCATTAAAAAGTAGAAATGTCAAAGGCATAAAGATGACATTAATGTGAAAATACTTTAGACTGATGTGCATAATCAGACATTTCCTGTTTAGGTCTCTGGCCTTAAATCTGAAAAGAGGCGCTTTATCTTGTCAATGGATCGGCATGATGAACAGGTTTATACATTCATTCTTACACACTAATGTAATGATAATTTTTTCAAATCATGGTACATGCTTATTGATGATTCCTTTTCTTCTCATCCTTACATGTAGAAACATATGTACACATGTACTTATGTATTTCAACAGCTTACGTGCCTTTTTCTGATTTTGAATTTTCTACAATGCTTCCATGTCATAGGCATAAACATAATGATCTGTTTCCTTGGCCAAATAAAAAGCAGCCAAGAAAGCTCATGAGACTGGATTGTTCTATCCTTTTGGAGATTTTGACTGTTCTTACTCTCTTGTTTAGTTAAGACTTGTCCAAGTACGTACCATTTTTCTAAAGGGCTTTGCTGTGGTATCATCTAAATCTCCTTAGAATATCTAAGTTGTATAACAATATCGATAGGTAGAAGAATTTGTCCTAGTCATATTGTTCTAGCTTGTGGCAATCTAATGCCACTAGCATGAACTGTTTTGGACTGGGAGTCACTGAATAATTTTGAACTGTTTTGGACTGGGAGTCACTGAATAATTTTGAATAGTCCCAATTAGAGTTTGCAACTTCTAACTATTATAGACATTAAAAGGAGTCATCAAAATGTGTATGCACAAGTAAAGGCCAAAATAATGTGAATCTGGTACATCCAAAGCCTAGGTTACAATAAGTGACCATATAATGGACTTGCGACTCAGTGGATCCTCTTAGACCATTGCGGCCATTCGGTCTTGGTTAATTGTCTTAACTTTGGACTTTTACATGAGGGTTCTAAACCACTATGAAATGCAAACCCAAGACTGTGAGATGGAGAGAGGATCGAAGCTCAACTCAAAGTGCAATAGACAGTGTGAGAGTGAAGCACGACACCCAATGCAATAGACTGAAAGAGTGTAAATTGGAAAGTACAAAGTACAACCCTTAAACCTTAAGGTTGTAGGGGGTGTTCACACCCAAACACGATAAGTGCCCGTAAGTGCGTGACATAAGCACATACGAAATGAGACAATAATTTTGGGGAAAAAAACCTCTCATACTGAGAGTAAAAAGTGCCCCAATGTCCTACTAATCTCCGACTCTCCTATGTGAATGTAGGCGTAAGTGAAAACCCAACAAAACCCCCTAGAGTAAAGAGTGATCAAAAGAACAAGAATCATCCGTCCAGCAAAGGAGATCAAATTTAAAGCATTGCGAAATGCTTCAAATTTGTCATGAGGAAGAGCTTTGGTGAGGATGTTTGCCGCATTACTAGTGGTAGGACAATAGACAAGGCTAATATCACCTGCATATAGCCTCTCTCTGACAAAGTGATAATCTATCTCAATGTGTTTCGTACGTGCATGAAACACTAGGTTTCGTGCCACTGCAATGGCACTCTGACTGTCAGTGAACAAAGAAGTAGGCTCCGTAATAAATGCATCCAAATCAGCTAGCAAGCATCTAATCCATACACACTCAACTGTGGTGGTGAAACCTGCCTTGTATTCAGCTTCACATGATGATGTGGCAATAGTGGATTGTTTCTTGCTAAGCCAAGATATACAAGATGAGCCAAGAAAGAAACAATTGCCACTAGTGGAGTGATGTGAATCATAATCACCAGCCCAATCAGACTCACTATAAGCATGTAACTGCAGTGGTCCCCCCTGGGCATAAAGCAATCCAAGAGATCTAGTACCTTGCAAGTAACGAAAGACACGCTTAACAACTTGCCAATGTGACATGCGTGGTTGATGCATATATCTGCTCAGAGCTGAAACTGCAAACTGTATGTCTGGCCTAGTGTTGCATAGGTAAATAAGACATCCAACTGCTAGAGCATATGTGTGTATATCAAACAAATCATTGTCATCATGTAATGACAGCTTTAGTCCAGGTCCCATTGGTGTACAGACTCTGACTTGCAATCCTGTAAGCCAAACTTCTCAAGAAGTTTACTAATGTATCTTGACTATGATAAACCAATACCTCTAGCATCATGTATGAACTGAATGCCCAAGTAATAATGCAAAGACCCCAAGTTTGGCATGTCAAAAGTTTACTGCAAATTTTATTTGAATGCTAGAATCTGATCACTATGTGTCCCTGTAAGCAAAAGATCATCAACATATAGACAAATGATCAGCATGGATCCCCCCTCTTTACATGCGTAAAGGGTAGACTCAGATGAGTTGTTTATAAACCCTTGGCTAAGCAAAAAGGCATCTATCTTTGCATACCAAGCTCCAGGAGCTTGTTTCAAACCATATAAAGCCTTTTTTAGCTTGCAAACCAAGTGTTCGAATCCCTCAACTGCAAAACCAATGGGCTGCTGTACATATACTTCCTCATGAAGTTCCCCATGTAAAAATGCAGTTTTAATATCCAACTGATGCACAGTCCATCCATAATGGGCAGCCAAAGCAACCATAGACCTAATGGTCGTCATTCGGGAAGTAGGAGTAAATGTCTCCTCATAGTCAATGCCTTTCTTCTGTGCATAGCCTTTAGCTACAAGCCTTGCCTTATATTTGTCAATGGATCCATCTGCATTCCGTTTCAGCTTGTAGATCCATTTTGTTCCAATAGCTTTCTTCCCAAATGGCAAAGGCAGTAAATCCCATATTTGATTCTTAGTGATAGAATCCAATTCATCTTGCATTGTTGCCATCCAATGCACACTTTGTTGTACATCCTTAAAACATTCAAGCTCCTCATCATCAAGTGTGCTTGCTGCCATAACAAACTCCATGGTATGTGCAGTATCATGCATACGAGCTTGCCTTCTAGTACAACCAGCCATGGGTGCATCCAAATGACCATCTTTCATAGTTTGTAAATACCATCTAGGCATTTGTCTTGCCTCCTAACTGTGTATGAGCTCTTGCTGAATTTCAGTTTCAGCACTTTGCTAATTATTCTGATCAGCCAATGGCTGATTTTTTGCATTTTCTAATGGAGCAGCTGGTTGAACATTGAGTTCACTTGCTGAAACTCCAGCTGAGTCACCAAATGTAATGGGCAGCAGCCCTTCAAATACATCACGGGCAGCCTGATATGTGTCTAAACTAGCAAGGGATAATTCTGATTTTTCATCAAAGAGTACATCCCTACTGACAAACACCTTTTTAGAGACAGGATCATAGAGTCTGTAGCCTTTGCTCTCACTATTATATCCCACAAAAAGGCATTTGACAGCCTTGTTATCCAACTTTTTTCTAAGTACCTGGGGAATGTGTGCGTATGCAAGACACCCAAAGGTACGAAAGTGTCCAACAAAAGGTTTCCGGCTGTTCCAAGCCTCAAAAGGTGTAATTTTATTTAAGGCTTTGGTGGGGCATCTGTTCAAAACATGGCAGCACATATAATGACTTCCATCCAAAAACTATGTGGCAAGCTCTTTGCTTTCAACATACATCTGGCCATCTCCATGAGTGACTGATTCTTCCTCTCTGCAACCCCATTCTACTGTGGAGTATAAGCAGTAGTGAACTGATGAGCAATGCCTTTTTGCTTCAAAACAGAATTCAGCATAGAGGACATATATTCCCCTCCTTGGTCCAAACGGAGAGTCTTTATTTTACAGCCAGATTAGTTTTCAACAAGTGCAACAAAAGGCAAAAATGCATCATACACTTCTGACTTTTTTACCAAAGAATAGACCCAACAGAATCAGGTAAAATCATCAATAAAAGTCACAAAATAGTAACATCCTCCTAATGACTTTGTCTACATAGGCCCACATACATCCGAATGCACTAACTGTAACCTGGCTGTGGCTCTAAAAGCAACATCACAGGGAAACGAAATCAGATGTATTTTTCCCAAAATACATCCTTCGCACAAGTGCTCAGGAGGTCTCTCCAGAAGAGGTAATCCATCTAGCATCTGTGTACACTGTAAGAGCATCAAGATACCAAAGTTCACATGCCCCATGCGAGCATGCCATAACTCTACCTGTATCATAGCAGGAGTAAGAGTGGATGCCAAGTACACCAACTGATCAATTGAAAGAGCATCCAACTCATATAACCCATGACATAAATTGCCAGTTAAGACCAAAGTCATGCGTTCCTTGTCTCTCACCATGCATCTGTCATCATCAAATGTGACCAACAATCCACAACGTGCCAAGGAAAAAATAGAGAGCAGATTCTTCTTTATACCGGGCACAAACAAAGCATCTTGTAGATGGAGAATAGAGCCATCAATGGCTGTGAGCACAATCTTCTCAATACCTCTAATAGGGTATGATGCATTGTTGGCACACTGTACAGACTTGCCAACTGGAGTTGCGCCAAATAGAAGCAAATAAATCTCTACTAGATGTGATGTGTCTAGAAGCACCACTGTTAAAAACCAAGTGTACATATCCTCACTAGAGCTAAGTGCTCGATCAGCCCAAGAAGTGTCATAACTGCATGTGTAAAAGCAATAGTCCCTGTCTGCATCAAAGGACGTGGACTCAGTAGCAGTGGAAGGAGCATCAGAAACAAACATTCCTGACTCCTTCTCCTTGGCGATGCGCTTTCTACACTCAGTGATGTAGTGGCCTGGCTTCTTGCAATAATGGCATGTGCCCTTTTTGGCTTCCGTGCCCCCTTGTTTTCTACTTCCCTATGAGCTATATGGAGCATTTTTTACTTGGCTTCCTTTGCCCTTCTGTCTAGCCATAAAAGCCTGCTTAAAGGCTATGACATCCACACCACTATTTCTTCTTGTTTGCTCCTCCTCTAGAAGCAAACTGACTAACTAAAGAAAGGAAAGAGGCTATAGGGCTATCCTCATTGTGAGGTTTAGGACAGTGTGGAAAGCCAAGTACGAAGGAGGTAATGAGTTCAATGTAGTAGGTATTAGCTGTGCATGTGAATAGTACTCATCGACATTTATAAGTTGCTCACGCAAGTCCTAAATTTTGTTCAAGTGATCCTGCATAGAATCACCCTCATCTAGCTTCAATGTCTCAAACTTTTTCTTTAAGAAAGAGATGCGGGTCTCATTCTTACCAACAAACATCTACTCCAAAGTTAGCCAAGCTTCTCGTGAAGAAGCTGCAGAACGAATGTGAGGGATGATGGACCGCTAAACTGCCAATGCAATCAGCGACAAAGCCTGTACATCCCGTGTGTCCCATGCTTTTTGAGCTGTTGATCTTTGGGGAAGTGGCTGAAGTGGAGCAGGCTCAATAGGCTGAGGTAACCATTGTCCACATCCTCCTAGAGGAGAGCTCAAAAGGCTGAGGTCCCCATTGTCCACATCCTCCTAGAGGAGGAGTAGCAAGAGCCACAACTCCAGGCCTAACTTCTTCTCCACTAACATAATCCCAAAGATTTTTCGCCACAAGCACATTCTTCATCATGAAGGACCAAAGTGAATAGTTGTTACCATCCAATCTGTCCTCCTTGAATACATAGGTAAAGACATCACCTCCCTGATTTGCCATGATAATCAATGCCAAAAGAAGCAAAAGAGCAATGTCCAAGCTGGACTAACCTGGAAATCTCAAAATTTCCAGAAATTACAACAAATAGCTTGCTGCAATTAGTACACTCAGGTACACTCTGTCAAAACTGTTTGTAATGCACGTAGTCCAAGGTGCATTCAGTGTTCAGCAACACTATATGAGCAAAAACCCCCAAATTTATTGCCCCAAAATTGTCCAAAACAGTCTATCACTGATTGAGACTGCAGTACATGTGCCAATGTCTTCAAAAACCTTAAAAGCTCCAAAATTTCACAAAATCTCTATGTGAAATGTGTCCCAAACACTTGCAAGTGCAGAGATGTGCTGCCCAAGCACAATGCTTTCCTGCGAATAATGTTTGAAAAAAAAAATTAATTATTTTTTTAAATGTCTTTTAACCCTGAACTTGACAGTCCGGAGCTGTCACAGCTGTTGGTGGCAGGCGTGTCGAGTTGCTGCGTCGTTAGTGGGCACAAATGGCGGCTTCCAAGTCGCAGGGGGGCGCTGAGCGCATGGCAAACCAGGGCGGTGTGTTGGTGCTAGGGCAGTGCAGCGCCACAGGGGCACTGAAAGAAAGACGAGCGGGTGCAAGTGGCTGAAGCGGCACAGCAGACTGGCCAGGGCAGAGGACAGTCAGGCGGGCTCCCAGGCAGACAGGCGGCACAGGACCACTGCTCATACGAGCAGGCTGGCAGGCAGGCTCCCTGGTTGCAGGCTCCCTGGCTGACTGGTGGCACAGGCAATCTAGACGGCCAGAGTGGGCAGGACTGTTGGCGCTAGTTGGGAGGCTCCAGAAAGAGCACCACTGGGCAGCACTCTGCAAGTGCTAAGAGCAGAGCAGGTGGCGCTGTAGACCTCTGGAGCTCGCGCGCACTCCTGAAGGCTGAACAGAGTTGGACTGAGCTGAGCTGAGCTGAGCTGAACTCAGCTCTGATATCAAATGTGAGATGGAGAGAGGATCGAAGCTTAGCTCAGAGTGCAATAGACAGTGTGAGAGTGAGGTACGACACCCAATGCAATAGACTGAAAAAGTGTAAACTGAAAAGTACAAAGTACAACCCTTAAACCTTAGGGTTATAGGGAGTGTTCACACCCGAACACAATAAGTGCCTGTAAGTGTGTGACATAAGTACATACGAAATAAGACAATAAGTCTGGGGGAAAAAACCTCCCATACCGAGAGTAAAAGTGCCCTTGTGTCCTACTCATCACCGACACTCCTATGTGAGCATAGCCGTAAGTGAAAACCCAACAAAGACTATGAAGGAGGAGGATCCTATTGCTTGCACCTCAAGCTGCTTACATTTTGTGAATGCCCTGTGATAGACCATCCCTGTGTGGCTCAAGATCTATGGCACTTGGCTGCTCAGGTAAAGAGTAACAAAAGATAAAGATGAGAGAAAGTGTATGAAGTTCTCTATTGTCATGTGGGTGAGAGCGTTTGAGGTGGAAGTGTGTTGTTGTTCTATATCCTTGTTGCATCTCACTGTCTAGATCACCAGCAGACGATGATGCTTGCAATCAGCTCCCTTCTATGGCAATGTTTTGTCGTAGGCGTCCAAGGTAGACGGGCACAAGGGCTAACTAGCGGCGCCTAGGTTGCAAGACACGTGAACTGAAGCAGGTCGAGCTAGGATGGCTGCATTGGTGGCAGGCAGAGGAGACAACGCCGCTTTGGGGCTAATTGGGCGGCACAGTCTCCAGGGAACGGATCAAGTGTTGGTTTCGTGCTGCCTGGTTGGGCAGACTGGCGTGTTGAGAGAGAGACGACACTGCAGCTCGGCTCTACTAGAGATGGAGAAACTGCTGACAATTGCAGAGGAGCTGGAGACGATGCCTCTCAGGTCAACTAAGGTGTGGTTGTGATCTGATACCAAATGTGAGAGCTAGAGTGGATTGAAGCTCAGCTGAGAGTGAAGTAGACAGTGTGGAGAGTGAAACAAGGACACCCAATCCAATAGTCTCAAGTGTAATGAAAGTACAAGGTACATTAACCCTTAGGGTTGTAAGAGGGTATTCACACCCGAAGTGTGTGAAACACAATAAGTACCCGAAAATGTGTAACATAGGCATAAAATAAAGAGAATAAATCTGGGGAAAGAAACCTCTCAATGGGAGAGTAAAAAAGTGCCCCAGTGTCCTACTAAAGATCACAGACGCTCCTCTGTGAGCATAGGCATGAGTGAAACCCAACAGCAAAGAGGGGCTTTAAGGATAACCATTTTTAGAAAATGCAAGTGTGAACAAGGTTAAGGCCAAACTAGTTTAAAGGAGATGAGTGTAAAAGGGATTTCTTTTTTTTTTAAGCTAAGGTTCTTAAGCTTTAGCTTAAGAAAAAGATAAGAAAGAAAGAAGAAGACAAATCAGCAGCTACGGCCATTTCGTGACACCGTAAATCAAGCTAGGCCTCTTACGTGTTGTGACGATGACAATCTGCTCCAGCACATCCTCATCCAGTAGGTTGATTGAGTGATGGGCTTCAAGTTCTTTATGACAAATCTCCTTTTCTTCTTTTTTTGTATTATAGAGAGCAGTCCCCCAGCTTGTTAAACAAGCAGCCCTTGTGCTCTTATGGAAGCAAGCCCTTTAAGCTGCCCAAGTGGAGGGTTTAAGCATCCTCCTTGCTTGGCAATAACACTTGATCACCACTAGATGAAAACTAAATAAGATTGATAACTTGAATGAACCGGATATACCTCAATGCCTGAGTAATGATGGCTTCTTAATTTCCTTCATAGAGACTCCTGTTCTTGCCTTTGATCTTCAATGATTTGCTTGGATAATGGATGCACAAACTCACAGCCACAAGGATAGTGCCTTTAATACCAAGTGAAAGAAAAAGAGATTCATGGAGGCTCATAGACAAAATTGGCCATAGGTTTGCCACATCCATTGCATAGAGCTTGCCCTTTTAAATAGGCACATGAGTACATTGGATACATTATATTGAGTGCCACCTCAGATCCTTATCCATCCAACTCAACATCCTCATTTCTCCACACTCTTAAGATACAGTTCATTTTGTGTTGCATACAAAGAAGACACCACTCCTACATATGCACATACAAATGTTTCAATATGACCTAAAAGACCAGCTGTAAAGCTCTTCTCTAGCCCACTCCTTGATATCTCTAAGTGTCGTCAATTGTGCCACATGTTGTGATTATACTACTATATTTTGCTATAAGCCAAGTGCCTCTTGCCAGACTCCTATGCACCAGTAGATAAGTAGAGAGTGTAAATATTAAAGGTCTCCTCTAGTATGCTTCAAGAATCCCTAATAAAGGGGTGAGAAATGGGGTATCTAAGCCAATATTATACAATTACTGGGATCATGTTGATCCTACTTGTTTGGACCCTCCTCCCCAATAGCATTGTGTATTGGAAGAAAGAACTATTTGGAGCTTTGTCCTGAAAGGTGATTCTTCTTGGATTCCAATAAAGTCTTTGTTCTAAATAGCACACTATTGCTTTCACCCCATCCCTCCAGTCCCTGTTTTTTTGCAAAATAATGTGGCTAATTATATAACTTCAAATATGAAATACAGCAAAGTACAAGTGCTCAACAGTCTAGCTAGAGTTGGATGCAAACCAACTTAAATGAATACAAAGCTGCTTAGATTGGTGTAGGGGGAATAGCGGAAAGAAGCCATGGAACAGAGTTTAATACCACCAAATGGCACCCGCCCAAAGTGTGAAACCACAGTCACAAGTGATACCCATTTTTGGACTCAATGATTGTAGAGATGGTAGCTTCTTGCCTTCCCACGTCCCATTCCATGTGACTTAGATTTCATTATAAGTGACAGCGATTCCTCCGTCACCCATTCTGTGTCCCCGTCCTGTTTTGTGTCACTTGTGACTATGTCTGAAACAAAGGTTGTGGTGAACCCCAACGTGAACGAACAATTGTTGAAGCTAGAGCTGCTCCCAATGGTCTCAGAGGGTGTAAATAATAGACAACCATATCTAATCCCCTTATGTTTGGCAATGAGGTGTATAAAACACGTAGACAGTCTCCTTGGCGTAACTGCAAGACTCAAAGGTCTTGTGAAAATCCCACAGCAGCTCTCTGTTGATGATCTCTCAGAACACCTGGTAAAGGTTCTAATTTAAACCATCCTCTTGCACCTAGAAGGGGTCTATATAAAGATGAACAAGCTTTTCAATTATCCTACAACGCGCATGAAGTGTATAGATATGGGCATTCACTAAAGGAATAACTAGGACTGGCTTAAACTGTGGATCTTTGTTGTTCCTAGAGGGTGCTCTATTCCAATTTCTTGAGTTCAATTCTATGGCTGGGGACATGCAATATAGGCAAGGAGATCTAAAGCTGGCTCCCTTTGATACATTGTACATACATTTAAGTGTCTTTAAGTCACCAGCTATGTGCCACTCAATCTTATAATTCCCAAATCCTTCAACAAATAGCTCTTCTCTTGCTTGTTGTCTCTTAATACCATCAATTATTGGTGTTCAATGAATACTCTTAGATATCCTTCTCAAAGAAAGATGTCAGTGGTCGACTACCATGCTATCTATGACCACCTTCCTGAAACTCTGCCACAGTATCTACCTAACCTCCACAAGTCCACCAACAGGTTTGGTTGTGGAGCCCAATAACGAAGTATAGAGTGCAGTCCCACCTCCTAGGTTAACTCGCTAGAGAACCACTTGGTCTCCTCAAGCATCTAATGCAATGGCTCAAGTGTCCACAGAACTTATCACCTGAAGAAGATCCTAGCACCGTTGGGAACAGTACAACATTTTGATTCTAATATCGGAAACTTTATCAGGCTTTATCTGGTTGCATCATTCTGCTTTTACTTTAAGAAGGTAAACAGCTACTGAAGCAATTTGTATTTTTTTCAATTTTCTTTCTTAGTGGTAATTACATGTGTCCTGTATCTGTGAGATGATTTGTAAGAGCATAGCACAGTTCAATCCAACTGACTTTGTCATATGCAGGTTGAAGAATTGCAACAGGAAATTGAAGAATTAAGAAGAAGCCTTAAAAAGGTCTGAATTATTTGTTCATAACATAACGAAAAATATGCTGGCAGAAGGCACAGCAGAACTACTAAAAAGTGTTTTCTTTGCAGGACTATTCCCAACCATGTGAGCAGAAAAGGCCAAAAGCAATCAAAGTAAGCTTCTCTATTGTACAAGAGTTTTTTCCATAAACTATTTGAAGTTTGTTCAATGCAATCTTCATATTTATGCAGGAATGGTTGAATGAAGCAGAGGATTTTGAAGAAAAAGGGTAACTGTTTATCCCCTTGGTGATTCTGTTGAAGCATATACAAATGTTTAACATAGTTATGAATGTGTATCAGAAGCTGGGATGGTTCTTCCAGATTGGGGATTGCAAAGAGGCTTAGACGTGAAGAATCACAAGTAAGAGATAATTCCTCCTTTACAAGTGTCCAAGATATCAATCTCTGGAATGAATGTAGAATTTTAAAATCTCTTTCAGTTCTCTTGCACCACTACTTATAATTGTTAATGCCCAAAACATTTGTTTTTTCAGATGGCATTAAGCACGCTAAGATCTCAAATTCATAAGAAGCAAGATGCCCCACATCCAGATGCCATAGAGGATCTCGTACATCTCAACATCTAACTCTTTACTGTAGGGAGGAGATCTAGTTGTAGAGTTGTGAAGTTTAAATATCTGAAACATGAAATGTTTCCTATTTTGTAAGCTAAAGATCATCCATGTTTGTGAAAAATTGCAAACCAGTTAAGTGCTATTATTCATGCATCATCATCCAAGATTTACAAACAAGCACATGGTGAAAAATTCTCCCAGGCCCTCCCCATAAAAGAGCCAAGTATGAAATGATCCAGGAGGATCCTTTACAGGCTAGCTGCAAGCACAGTTTTGGAGTCTTTGGATTTCAGGGCACAGTAGCTTTCCTAGACAAGAGCTGAGGAACAACTTGACTCTTTCAGAAGCAAAGAGAGTCTGAGGTAGTGTCTAGATTGCTTGCAAAGACTAGGATAGCACATAGATGCTTCTCACAAGGATCTCAGATTCATCAAATAAGTACCAGGAGAGTTTTCGTGGGCATACAGGCTGGCAATAAAGTGACCATGGATTTTTTCCTGACAAAAATTTAAGACATGGGTGATAGAGCATCGTGAGATTGGGATGGTTTCACAACATAATCGAGAGGTCTTAGGAGGTGGCCTCACAATATTAAATTAGCTTCTTGACAGCAAACTCAATGATGCAGAGAGTTTTAAAGGCTGGGGCTTCAGTATTCACTTTTACTATCAGTGTGGTCACACTACAACCAATAAGAGCCCTTTGGGCTCAAAATGCCTATGAGAGAATGGCCTACCCTAGCAGGTTGATATATCATTTCCCAAATAATGGTAATGATAGAGTGAACTGTAATAGGAGAGATTCACCAACCTTTTGGGAGGAACACAAAAGATCCAAGCTACAAGCCATTAGTTTGAAGTAGACTCTCTCAAATTTGGACACTCTAGAATGTGTTCATAGTGGTCAGTCCAAAGATTGTCCACATAATCTGTGGGAGATACAAGAGACTAAAGAGTGTCTCTGATTGCATTAGGAGAGACTTTTCGTCACACCTTGGGACTCCAGCACCTTCTTTCACTTAAGTCACATATGGTTTGGAATTCCAAACCACCTGATTGGCTATTCACTTAGCCCTTATGTTAGACTTCCTTCTCTATGTTTCATATATCATTGAAGCCTTTCATTCGGTTACTTTGTAAATTTACCTTGGAGTCTTTTCATGAGGTGTTTATTAATAGCTTGTCTTCTTTTTGGAGAAAAAAGGACCACTATTGGCCATTCCACACTCATTTATCAGCCTTTCTGCACACCTCCTAAACTGAAATAATTTAAAATGGAGCATTTTCAACAATATCCTTATTTGAGCGTGTAGTATTGTGGCACATAGAGCGGTAGTCCCACATAGGATAGAGTGGGGAGTTGCATGTTTTCTATTCATTAAAACATGAAACATGGAAGATGTCAAAGTCTTTCTTAGACAAGAGCCTACTTACATCAAAGGCATTGAAATTTTTTGTTCTTTTGAGAGCAGTTCCACTCCTAATAAGATAGAGAAGTCTGTAAAGTCAGACAAGCAAGATCAAATGGACTACCCCCATCATGTCTGCTATCTTGTAGCACGGTCAGAGCTGGACCATAGCATAGCTCAAGTGGTGCTATGCATCAGCTCTAATGAAGGCACAAAATCCAAGGGAACAAGTATTTTGAAGTAATACAGAAAATGCAGAAACAACTGCAAGGAGCCTTTTACTTTTTGGAGTCCACACTACTTTAGCAACAGCTCTAGCAGTGGAGTCAAAAGCAGTTGGTTACTCTCAAGCGGTGGCTACAGTAGTTACTCCCTGGCATGTACTTCATAGTAGAGATATGATATGGCTGCAAAAGTTGTTATTCATAGTCAGCTACCTCTAGCTGCAGGGCCACCAAACCTATGCCTCTAGGTGAGAATGCCTTAGCAGAATATGTATTGCGCGTAGAGTGAGCAGGAGAACATCATTGTATATCTTGCATTCTGGTTAGGTTTTGCAAAAGTTTTTTGTACCAACTGGGTTGTAACAACTTCGTATCTTCTATTGGTATTAGTTTTGTATGTGCTCAAGTATTATTCAGTCTCTTTCTCTTTTTTTCAAAAAGGTTGCTAAAATTAAAGAATGATCAGATGTACAAGAGGCCATCTTGCCAGCATGCAAAGGCCATATTCACCACTAGAAAAGCCAAAGCTCCAAAAAAAGAGGGAGTGAAAAAGTGTGATAATAGGAAGGAGAAATCTTGTTGAAGCCCTTTGAAGAGTATGAGTATCATGCATCGTCACACATGAGCAGTGATCAAAATTCATGCGAGTAATCTCTAACCATAGAGTAGCCACATTGTGGATGACACACACTCACTCTCTTTTTTTTTTGTAAATACAATCACACACTCTCTTTTTTTTTTTTTCCGTAAAAGGTAATTGTATTAATTACGAAAAAAATACAAGATTACTTGATTACAAGACACTTGATGACACTAAGCCATCAGGTGAAGAGGTTCTCTCTCTCTCTTTCGCTCTCTTTCTGATTACAAGAGACACGAGGGCCGTAGGCCAACGTGTGGGAAATCCCCGTAGTAATCACTCTCTCTCTCTCTCTCTCTCCCTCTCTCTCTCTCTTTTTCGTAATGGATGTTATATTTATAAAGTACTTAATGACAAAAGAGTTACAAAAGTCATGGAAAAGACGCAGAGGAAATTGCCATATGCCAAGGAAGTCAGTCCTCCCGAGGGAGTAAGTCAGAGTGCCGAATGAGATCTATCTGCCAATGCAAGAGACCTTTAAGCCGAGCAATATGTCCCTGAACATTAGAGGCTGAATCAAAAAGAAAAGCATTCCGAATGGTCCAATTGTGCCAACATCCCCAGTATCTAAGAAAGTGAAACAAGATCTTCATATGTAACTGTGCCGGTGTGGGGTATTTGGGCCGCACAAAAACCGAATTAAAAGGGCTTAGCGAGAAACCAACCAGTACTCGCCAAACCGCTGACAAGAGTGACCAGATTTTCTTAGCGAGAGGGAAAGAAATAAATCGATGACGGGCCGATTCCACACTAGTGGTGCAAAAGAAACAATTGTCATTGGAGATTCGACGCTTGGAAAGGGCTGAAGCAAGAGGAAGACCACCAATCATCACCCTCCAAAGAAAGACCTTGCATTTGAAAGGTGTCTTGTTCAACCAGCCCTCCATCACAGTTACCTTCCACCATGACAGAGATTTACGCAATCCCCATACAGTATTAGCTTTAGTAACCAGCCATTGATGGTCTTTAATCAAAAGATGATACACCTGGTTAGCTGAGGCCTTTTCCAAATTCAGCCGACCTGCAAGATCCCAGTCCTGCCAGGGACGATCCGAAGCAAGGGCAGGAAAGGGTTGTCTGCTCTGGAGCACCATCAAAAGCTGTCCCCATAAATCACGATATCCACGAGGGATCCTGAAAAGCCTCCTGGTTGTACGAAACAATATCAACACATTGCGACTGGCAAGGGTGGCATCTGCAACTGAAGTCAAGCCCAAGCATGCCATGCGGTTTTGGTCTGAGCTCATGTTTGCCTTCCCAAGAAATTAATCGCGAGGCTGCCAACAATTCCAGTTGAAAAGAGTTAGTAGCTAAGCGGTCCTCCGTAGGATGCCACTGAGCCTTCTGGAGAACCAATTTCCAGGAACATACCAAATGAGCAAGCAGGGATGATGAAGGACTAGAAAACCGAGAGTCTGCATTAAGAACATGCCACCAGGATCTCCGAATTTGGGTATTACCATGCACAAGCCCGTGATCCTCAAGAAAATAACGGACTATAAAGACCCACGGGTGATGATCCAAGCACATGGCACGAAAAAGAGACCAACGGAGTGCCAGCATATGAGTTTCGGCATCCAAAATAGCCCCACCACCCATGCGTTTGGGGGTACATGCAACGGACCAAGAAAACCATGAAATGCCTACATGCAAGGAGTCCTTCTTCCATAACATGAAACGAATGTACTGAGTAAGAGCATTCAATGTAGTAGTAGTCCAAGGCAGCAATGGCAAGAAATATATGAGCATTGGCAACATAATTGTCTGAGCCACTTTGAGGTGAACATGGAAGGGCCAAGCCTGTGACTTCCAATACAGAAACTTAGCTGCCAGTTTCTGTGAAATCCACTCTAGTATTTACTTTGGCCGAACATCAACACCCAAAGGATACCCAAGATGCCTGACAATGGAACCACGGGGAACAACCATTCCCTGCCAGTCCAATGACTGCAAATCTGACTCCATGCAACTAAGAATGGCTGATTTCAAAGCATTGATATGAAGACCAGAAGCATGACCAAAGAGAGTCCAAACATCTAATGCTTTGCGAAGATTATCCTTGTCCGCACAAAAAATCATAAAGTTGTCATCAGCCAAGAATTGACTAATGAAGTGTTGACCAAAAGGAATAGACAATCCAGCCAACTGAGTAGAAGCTGCCATATGAGATAACATCGAAAGAACCGGATGAGTCACAATGGCAAAAAAGAGAGGACTCAAAGGGCAACCCTGTCTCACAGAGCGTGCAAGGACAGATGGCTCGGTAACACCACCATTCAGCATAACTCGCGAAGAAGCCGCATCACTAATGGTGTAGATCGAACCAAACATCCGAGTACCAAAGCCCATAGTAGACATAAGTTCTACAATGAAAGACCCGTCTAAATAATCAAAAGCTTTTTCCTGGTCCAATTGGATCAATACCACCTCCTGATTAGAGTGCCTTGCATAGTCAATAGCCATTTGCACATTTAAGATATTATGCAGAATGTTTCGGCCCTTAATGAAACCATATTGAAGAGGATGCACAATGGCAGGAAGATGCTTATGGAGCCGATTCGCCATCACTTTGGAAAAGATTTTATACATAGAACCCATCAAAGAAATTGGTCACCAATGTTTCAACATAGACGGCGAAGGAACTTTTGGAAGCAATTTGATAAGTCCTTCTTTCCATGAGGAAGGCATAAACCCCATTTCCCAAACCTACTGAAACATAGCCGTTAATGGTTTCGCCAGTCGGGTAGCAAAAACCTCAAAGAATTCATTGGTGAGACCATCCCAACCGGGACTTTTATCTTTGGGCAAGTGTAACAAAACATCCATAACCTCCGCCTCACGAATATCTGTCTCCAAAGTAGTTTGCATGTCATGTGGAACGTGATTGCGGACCAAATCATAGAAAACTGAGCGGGTATGAGTAATTTGGTCAGAAGGTGAAGGAGTAGAACCAAGAAGGTCGAGAAAATAATTCCTACACATATTCACAATAGTCTGAGGATCAATGACCATTTGACCGTCTGCATCCTAGAGTCTAGTCATATTCTCTCGTGCAGGAGATGCATGGAGAGCTCAAAAGAACTTATGAGTCTGACAAGCACTATCTTGCAAATTCTCAGTTAAATTTTACAATTTGGCCTGCTGATAAGATTTCAAATGAAACTCTTTAATAAGATCAGCCAAACGCATAGCCAATGGCAACAAAAATACATCATCTGGAGTTTCCACCAATAGAGAACGAACCAAAGCCAGTAATTCCTCCATTGCTTGTCGACGCCGTCGACAAAGAGAGGCATGATGGATCCCATACTGCCGAACAACCCGCTGCACATTAGAGAGCAATCATTCAAAAGAAGCATTGCCCTCAGAGGAGAAGTCCAATAAAAATCTATCAATCAATTGCTGCATATAACCCTGAAAGATTGAATCCTTCAAATAAGACGAGTTGAAACGCAAAGGGAGTCTATCCAGAAATTGCTTAAAAGATGCAATGGGTTGTAGAAGAATCTCAAGCTATAGAGGAAAATGGTCCAACAAGGCATATTGCTGCAACACTTTCATTTCCAACATCTCAGGAAGAAAAGCATCATCGTGCATGATGTACATCTAACCGCGACCATGTAGTTGTATACTGCGCAGAATGAAAAGTAAACCCTGTAGAAGAAGGGTGTAGAGATCTTGCTTAAGTACAGCAAAAGCAAACGCATTCCACACACGGCTTTCCGAAGCGTCCATCACTGAATGCTCTGATGTGGATTGTGAAGGATCAACGCACACATTAAAATCCCCCATCAAAAAACCCTGTCTGCCAAGTGACAAGGAGGTCTGCAAAGTATTCCAAAGATCCCGACAGGATAAAGGGTCATTTGGAGCATAGAGCCCAAGTAACCATAAGATCTCTCCTTGAAATAAAACTTCAATCACCACAAAACGACCATGTACATCATTTTTAATAAGAACAGGCTGATATTTCTCATGTACAATCATAAGCACACCAGAATAATGCATGGCATGTGTCCCTACATAAAACAAGCAAACCCATGGCAATCCACAACTTTTCCTGCTTCACCGTGACACTTGTGCTCAACAACACACAAGACATCCCACTGATTCTCATGTAATAAACTCCACATGGCATGTTGCTTATTGCGAGAACAAATGCCTCGCACATTCCACGTGGTTATCTTCATGTGTATCCAAAAAAGAAAATCAGGAACTCTGCTAGAATGTCAAGGACTCCCTCATCCAAAAAATCAGCTAACACGGCAAAAGAGTTCCAACGGCCAGATTTAGAGGTAGACGGAGTATCCACTGTCTTGGGGATGGAACGGGAATAACCACGATCCCATGGGGTAATCACGTTACCTCTGGCATCAAAAGTCAACTTAGCAAGTGGGCCCTTTGGACCATCCGTATATACTTTCCTAGTGGGCTGATTGCGAGGAACAGAAGAAACCATAGCATGAGTAGTGTGCTCTGAAGACAACATGTCTCTCCTGCATATATAAGTACACAAGGAATCTTGTGAAGCATTAGGCACAATATCTGCCATGCCAGCATCAAACCTTTTACCTTTTTTGGCACGTACATCTACCCAGTCATTGTCACGGGAATCCAAACCCGAAACATGTTGTTTGCCTTTATCCAAAACTTTAGGTAGCTGGGCCGCATCCTGCGGCGGAGCATCAAGCACCATATCTTCCATGGGAGGCAAAACATGCTCAGCATCTGAAGTCGGTTGCTTCGCTGGACATTCGGCCATAAAATGCCCCAATTTTCCACACGAAAAACAATGCCCTGCAAAGTTACCCCATTTCAAACGAAAGTGCAAAGGATGCATGCCAAAGCAATTAAGACGTAACCAAGCAGGCCTTTTCCGAGCAGTGTCCCATAACATACATAAACGATTACGATCCGTGGCCCTTAGGCTCGGGGGAACCAAAACAGTGCCCACAACGGCCATGGCATCCTTTAACAGTGGCTAGTAGACTGTCGGACAGTTTTCCACTTCAACCCACACCAGGCATTCGCGTTGAAGCAAACGCTGAAAATCTGCCATTGGGCGCCATGGCACAACATGGACCAAACGACGATCAAATAACAATGGCAGTTTAGTCAGCAGATCGGCACGATGCTGCTCAGATTTCAACAGCACCTCATAAAAGCCTCGGGGCTCAACAAAAATCTCTTCAACACACTCCCCTTGTAGTAGACTTTGCAGCCACTGGCGAATATAGGAAAGCACTGGGATCCTACCAGTGAAGAAGAGTATAACAGCACGTTCATAAAACACTGAGAATGAGCACAAAACATTTTTAGGATCCACAGTGGCTCCCAGAACATCTTCAGTTTCAGAGCCAGAAAACGCTTCATGATTATGTTGAACATAATCACCAAGCAGAGTGTTGGCAAACTCCAACAAATCCTCCCAGTCAACATCCTGAGAATCCACAGAATCAAAAGCAACCTGAGCATAAGAACGTTCCGGATGATCCATTGTATCTTCCGAAATATGCTTGGTGTGTTTGCCCGCAGGCTGGAAGTCAGGACCAGGTGGCATCTTCTCTGTGCAAGGAACCATATCCTCTGGTTCCTCTGTTTCAGAATCCGAACCAAGGGCTGCCACTGTTTGGTCAATAAAGGTCATGTCCAGACTAGCCATATTGTATCACCACTTTAACAAGAGATCTGAAGCTATTTACAGGGCGCTTTCTCTCTCTCTGTGCAGGTCGTTGTACCTTAGGTCCTCTGCACAAATCTATACTCTGCGGTACTGTTTGTATAGACTTTTACACAATCTGTCTCCTTCTGGGATTAGAGCAGGCCGTCACAAACAGATCCTCGGAGTCAGACACAGGGCAGGGTGCCACAGGAATGTCAGGATGCAGATCAGGTCGATGATGATACACAGGTGTGCTGGGATAGAGTGCGAACAGGACAGAAAATGGACCTCTGGACGGCAAGGGCAGGACTCGAAGTGTCGGGCAGGGCAGACGGGGCCCTGGGCTAATCTGATGCAGGAACTCAGGTGGCACGCAAAACAGGTGAACAGTTGCGCAGGCCAGGGGAAACGCGTCCGCAGGCAGGTAGGCATGGGCACAGGTCTGTCATCGCTCTCTCTCGTCATCTCTTTTTTTTCGTAAAAGGTAATTGTATTAATTACGAAAAAAGGTACAAGGTTACATAATTACAAGATGCACGATGGCTCTAAGCCACCGTGTGTGAACTTGTCAGTACAGAACATGGACTGAGATACACAAGTCATGGCAAAGACACAGAGGAAATTGCCCTATGCCAAGGAAGTAAGTCTTCTCGAGGGAGCAAGTCAGAGTGCCGAATGAGATCTATCTGCCAAAGCAAGAGGCCTTTAAGCTTGGCAATGTGTCCCAGAACATTAGAGGCAGAATCAAAAAGAAAGGCATTCCGAGTAGTCCAATTATGCCAGCATCCCCAATATCTGAGAAAATGGAACAAGGTCTTCATATGCAACTGTGCCGGTGCGGGGTATTTTGGGCATACAAAAACCCAATCGAAAGGACTCATCGAGAAACCAACCACAGCTCGCCAAACCGCTGACAAAAGGGACCAGATTTTCTTAGCGAGAGGGCAAGAGAGAAATCGGTTACGGGCCGATTCCACAGTAGTGGTGCAGAAGAAACAGTTGCCGTTAGAGATTCGACGCTTGGAAAGGGCCGAGGCAAGAGGAAGACCACCAATCATTACCCTCCAAAGAAAGACCTTGCATTTGAAAGGTGTCTTGTTCACCCAGCCCTCCATCACAGTTGCCTTCCACCATGACTGAGATTTCCACAACCCCCATACAGTATTAGCTTTAGTGACCAGCCATTGATGATCTTTAATTAGAAGATGGTACACTTGGTTAGCCGAGGCCTTTTCCAAATTTAACCGACCTGCAAGGACCCAGTCCTGCCAAGGGTGATCCACAGCAAGGGCAGGAAAGGGTTGCCTACTCTGGAGCACTAACAAAAGTCGTTCCCATAAATCATGGTATCCACGAGGGATTCGGAAAAGCCTCCTGGCAGTACAAAATGATATGAAGACATTACGACTGGCAAGGGTGGCATCTCAACTGAAGTCAAGCCCAAACGGGCCATGCGGTTAAATTTTGGTCTAAGCTCCTGTTTGCCTTCCTATGAAAGTAACCTCGAGGCTGCCAACAACTCCAGTTGAAAAGAGTTAGTATTTACGCGGTCCTTCGCTGGATACCAACACGCCTTCTGGAGAACCAATTGCCAGGAGCCGACCAAATGAACAAGCAGAGATGAGGAAGGACTCGAAAACCGAGAGTCTGCATTAAGCACATGCCACCAGGAGCCTCGAATTTGTGTATTCCCATGCAGAAGCCCGCGGTCCTCAATTAAAATAACGGCTATAGCGGCCCACAAGTGATGCTCCATACACATGGCACGAAAAAGAGACCAACGAAGTGCCAGCATATGAGTTTCGGCATCCAAAATAGCCCCACCACCCAGGCGTTTGGGTGTACATGTATGAGACCACGAAATCCACGAAATACCGGCGTGCAATGAATCCTTCTTCCATAACATGAAACGAATGGACCGGGTGAGAGCATTCAAAGTAGTAGGAGTCCAAGGCAGCAATGGCAAGAAATATGTGAGCATTGGCAGCATAATTGTTTGAGCCACTTTGAGGTGAACATGGAAGGGCCAAGCTTGCGACTTCCAATAGAGAAACTTTGCTGCCAGTTTCTGTGAAATCCACTGTAGTAGTTGTTTTGGCCGAACATCAACACCCAAAGGGTACCCAAGATGCCTTACAATGGAACCACGGGACGCAACCTGTCCCTGCCAAGCCCAATGACTGTAAATCGGACTCCGTACAACTGAGAAGGGCCGATTTGAAAGTATTGATACGAAGACCAGAAGCATGACCAAAGAGCATCCAAACATCTAATGCCTTGCGAATATTTTCCTTGTCCGCACATAAAATCATAAAACTGTCATCCGCCAAAGATTAACTAACGAAGTGCTGACCAAAAGGAAGAGACAATCCAGTCAACTGAGCAGAAGCTGCCATGGAGGATAACATCGACAGAACCGGATGAGTCGCCAGGGCAAAGAAGAGAGGACTCAAAGGACAACCCTGTCTCACAGAGCGTGCAAGGACAAAGGGCTCTGTAACACCACCATTTAGCATAACTCGCGAAGAGGCGGCCGCACTAATGGTGTAGATCAAGCGGGACATCCGAGTGCCAAAGCCCATCGTAGACATAAGTTCTGCAATGAAAGACCAATCTAAATAGTCAAAAGCCTTTTCCAGATCCAATTGGATCAATACCACTTCCTGACTAGAGTTCCTTGCATAGTCAATAGCCATTTGCACATTTAAGATATTATGCAGAATGTTGCGGCCCTTAATGAAACCATATTGAAGAGGATGCACAATGGCCAGAAGATGTTTGTGGAGCCGATTCGCCAGCACTTTGGAAATGATTTTATACATCGAACCCATCAAAGAGATTGGTCTCCAATGTTGCAACATTGACGGCGAAGGAACCTTTGGAAGCAATTTGATAAGCCCTTCTTTCCATGAGGAAGGCATGAACCCTGTTTCCCAAACCTGCTGAAACATAGCCGTCAATGGCTTCACCAGTTGGGTAGTAGAACTCTCAAAGAATTCATTGGTGAGACCATCCCAACCGGGACTTTTATCCTTAGGCAGGCGCAACAAAACATCCATAACCTCCTCCTCACAAATATCAGACTCCAAAGTAGTTTGCATATCAAGTGGAACCTGATGTCGGACCAGATCATAGAAGACTGAACGTGCATGCGTAACCTGGTCAGAAGGTGACTGAGAAGAACCAAGAAAATCTAGAAAATAATTCCTGCACATATTAACAATAGTCTGAGGGTCAGTGACCATTTGACCCTCTGAATTCTGGAATCTAGTCATATTTTCTCGAGCAGGAGAGGCATGCAGCGCGCGAAAGAACTTATGAGTTTGACAAGCACTATCTTGCAAATTCTTAGTCAACTTTTGCAATTTGGCCTGCTGATAAGTTTTCAACTGAAACTCTTTAATAAGATCAGCCAGACGCATTGCCAATGACAGCAGAAAATTATCATCTAGAGTGTCTAGAGAACGAACCAAAGCCAGTAAGTCCTCCGTTGCGTGTCGACGCCGCCAACAAAGAGAGGCATGATGGATCCCATACTGCCGAGCTATCCTCTGCACATTAGAGAGCAATCGTTCAAAGGAAGCAGTGTCCTCAGAGGCGAAGTCCAATAAAAATCTATCAATCAATTGCTGCATATAGCCCCGAAAGAGCAAATGTTTCAAATAAGAGGAGTTGAAAGGTAAAGGGAGTCTATCCAGCAGTTGCATAAAAGGTGCAATGGGTTGTGCAAGTATCTCAAGCTGGAGAGGGAAATGGTCCGACAACAAGGCATATTGCCGCAAGACTGTCATTTCCAGCATCTCAGGAAGAAAATCATCATCCTGCATTATGTACACTCGGTCCAACCGCGACCATGTAGTGGCATACTGCGCCGAATGAAAAGTAAACCCTGTAGAAGAAGGGTGTAGCCAGGACCATAGATCTTGCTTAAGCACAGCAAGAGCAAACACATTCCACACCCGACTTTCCGGAGCGTCCATCACCGAATGCCCTGAAGTGGATTGTGAAGAATCAACACACATATTAAAATCCCCCATCAAAAAACCCCGTCTGCCAAGTGACAAGGAGGTCTTCAAGGTATTCCAAAGATCCCAGCGGGATAAACGATCATTCGGAGCATATAGGCCCAGCAACCATAAGATTTCTCCATCAAATAAAACTTCAACCACCACAAAGCGGCCATGTACATCATTTTTAATAAGAACCGGCTAATATTTCTCATGTACAATTATAAGCACACCAGAATAATGCCCGGCGTGTGTCCCTGCGTAAAATAAGCGAAACCCATGGCAATCCACAACTTTTCATGCTTCACCATGACTCTTGTGCTCTACCGCACACAAGACATCCCACTGATTCTCATGCAATACAGTCCACATGGCATGTTGCTTATGGCGAGAACAAATGCATCACACATTCCACGTGGCTATCTTCATGTGTATTCAAAAAGAAAATCAGGAACAAAGCACCACTTGCCTCGATTTAACCTTTTTTGCTCTCTCTCTCGCTCTCTTTTTTTTTTTTCGTAAAAGGTAATTGTATTAATTACGAAAAAATACAAGATTACTTGATTACAAGATAGTTGATGACACTAAGCCATCAGGTGAAGAAGTTCTCTCGCTCTCTCTCTCTCTCTTTCTGATTACAAGAGGCACGAGGGCCCTAGGCCAACGTGTGGAAAATCCCTGTAGTAATGCACTAAAAAAGTTACACCAATCATGGCAACGACCCAAAGGCAATTGCCATATGCCAAGGAAGCAAATCCTCCCGAGGGAGCAAGTCGGAGTGTCGGATGAGATCTAGCTGCCAATGCAAGAGGCCTTTAAGCCTGGCAATATGGCGCGGTACATTAGAGGCCGAATCAAAGAGAAAAGCATTGCGCGTGGTCCAAATGTGCCAGCATCCCCAGTATCTGAAAAAGTGAAATAAGATCTTCATATGCAACTGTGGCGGTGTGGGATACTTCGGGCGCACAAAAACCCAGTCGAAAGGAGTTAGTGAGGACCCCACCACAGTGCGCCAAATGTGCGACAAGAGTGACCAGATATTCTTGGCGAGCGGGAAAGAAAGAAAACGATGTCGGGCCGATTCCGCCGTTGTGGTACAGAAGAAGCAATTGCCATTCGAGATGCGACGCTTGGCAAGGGCCGAGGCAAGAGGAAGACCACCAATCATTACCCGCCAAAGAAAGACCTTGCATTTGAAAGGTGCCTTATTCAGCCAGCCCTCCATCAGCGTTGTCTGCCACCATGTCAGCGATTTCCGCAGTCCCCAAACAGTATTAGCTTTGTCACCCAGCCATTGGTGATCCTGAATGAGAAGATGATACACCTGATTAGTAGAGGCCATTTCCAGACTCAACCGGCCTGCAAGGTCCCAGTCCTGCCAAGGGCGATCCACAGCCAGGGCAGGAAAGGGTTGCCTACCCTGAAGCTCCGACGAAAGCTTTCCCCATAAATCACGGTATCCGCGCGGGATCTTGAAAAGTCGCCTAGCAGTCCGAAACGATACGAGGACATTGCGCGTGGCAAGGGCAGCATCCGCAACCGACGTCACACCTAAACGGGCCATGCGGTTAAATCTCAGTCTGAGCTGATGTTTATCTTCCCATGAAAGTAGTCTCGATACTGCCAACAATTCCAGCTGAAAGGAGTTAGTCTGCAAGCGGTCCCCTACCGTGTGCCAATGGGCCTTTTGGAGCACCACTTTCCAAGAGCCGACCAAGTGCAGTAACAAAGCGGAAGAGGGACTGGAAAAACGGGAGTCAGCATTAAGGACATGCCACCAGGAGGCCCGAAGCCGGGTGTTACCATGCCGGAGCCCGCTGTCCTCAAGAAAATAACGGGCTATGATGGTCCACGGGTGATGATCCACACACATGGCACGAAAAAGGGACCAACGGAGAGCTAGCATATGAGTTTCTGCATCCAAAATAGCTCCACCACCCATGCGCTTAGGGGTACATGTATGTGACCATGAAATCCACGAAATGCCTGCCTGCAGTGAATCCTTCTTCCATAGCATGAAATGGATGGGATGAGTGAGAGCCTTCAAAGTAGTATGCGTCCATGGCAACAATGGCAGGAAATACGATAGCATTGGGAGCATAATTGACTGAGCCACTTTGAGGCGGACATGGAAGGGCCACGCTTGCAACTTCCAATACATAAACTTCGCTGCCAGTTTTTGTGAAATCTAGTCCAGCAGGTCCTTTGGCCGTACATCCACCCCCAATGGGTATCCAAGATGCCTGACAATAGAGCCACGGGAAACCACCTGGCCTTGCCAGCCTAATGACTGTAAATCAGGCTCCATGCAACTGAGAATGGCTGACTTAAAGGCATTGATGCGAAGCCCAGAGGCCTGACCAAAAAGCGTCCAAACATCTAATGCCTTGCGAATGTTGTCCCTGTCCGCCTGCAAAATCATAAGGGTGTCATCAGCCAAAGATTGGCTAATGAAGTGCTGGCCCAAAGGAAGAGACAACCCTGCCAGCTGAGCAGAATCTGCCATGGAGGATAACATTGAAAGGACCGGGTGAGTCGCCAGGGCAAAGAAGAGAGGACTCAAAGGACAACCCTGTCTGACTGAGCGTGCAAGGACAAAGGGCTCTGTAACCCCACCATTGAGCATAACTCTGGATGAAGCCGCAACACTAATGGTGTAGATCAATCGGGACATCCGGGTACCAAAGCCCATAGCAGACATGAGATCTGCAATGAAAGACCAGTCCACATAATCAAACGCCTTTTCCAAGTCCAATTGAATCAATACCACTTCCTGACCGGAGTGTCGCGCATAGTCAATAGCCATTTGCACATTTAAGATATTATGCAGAATGTTGCGGCCCTTAATGAAACCATATTGGAGAGGATGCACAATAGCGGGAAGGTGCTTGTGAATCTGATTCGCCAGCACTTTGGAGTAGATTTTATACATGGAGCCCATCAAAGAGATTGGTCTCCAGTGTTGCAGCTTTGACGGCGAAGGGACCTTTGGAATCAGTTTGATAAGGCCTTCTTTCCATGAGGAGGGCATGACCCCCGTTTCCCAAACCTGCTGAAACATGACCACCAATGGCTTCACCAACTGCATGGCCGAGCTCTGAAAGAATTCATTAGTGAGACCATCCCAGCCAGGACTTTTATCCGTCGGCAGGTGCAACAAAACATCCATAACCTCCTCCTCGCAAATATCCGCCTCCAAAGTGGCTTGCATATCCAATGGAACTTGCTGGCGGACCAGATGATAGAAGACCGAGCGGGCATGCGTAACCTGGCTAGAAGGCAAGGGAGAAGAACCAAGAAGTTCCATAAAATAATTTCTGCACATATTGACAATGGTCTGCGGATCAGTGACCATGCGACCCTCCGAATCCTGGAGTCTGGTCATATTGTCGCGAGCCGGAGACGCATGCAAGGCGCGAAAGAACTTATGAGACTGGCAGGCACTATCTTGCAATGTGTCAGTCAAGTTATGCAGCTTGGCCTGCTGATAAGATTTCAACTGAAATACTTGAAGAAGATGGGCCAAACGCCTCTCCAATGACAGCAAAAAATCATCATCTGGGGAATCCAGGAGCAAGGAACGGACCAAAGCCAGTAACTCCTCTGCTGCAGATCGACGACGGCGACAAAGCGAGGCATGATGGATCCCATACTGCCGAGCAACCCGCTGTACATTAGAGAGCAACTGTGCAAATGAAGGCAAGCCCTCAGAGGCGAAGTCCAATAAGAACCTCTCAATCAATTGCTGCATATAGCCCTGAAAAATTGAATGCTTCAAATAAGAGGAGTTGAAACGTAAAGGGAGCCTATCCAGCAACTGCATAAAAGGTGCAATAGATTGTGCCCGCATCTCCAGCCGGAGGGGGAAATGATCCGACAACGCATACTGCTGCAAGACCTTCATTTCCAGCATCTCGGGAAGAAAATCGTCCCCCTGCATGATATACATTCTGTCCAGCCGCGACCAAGTAGTTGCATATTGTGCGGAATGAAAAGTAAACCCTGAAAAAGAAGGGTGAAGCCACGACCAAAGATCCTGCTTAAGTACGTGCAAAGCAAAGGAATTCCACACCCGGCTTTCCGGCGCATCCATTACCGAATGCCCTGAAGTGGACTGAGAAGAGTGAACACACATATTGAAATCTCCCATCAAAAACCCCCTTCGGCCAAGTGACATGGAGGCCTGCAAAGTGGACCAAAGATCCCGTCGGGATGCGGGATCATTTGGAGCATAGAGGCCCAATAACCATAAAATCTCTCCTTCAAATAAGACTTCGATAACCAGAAAGCGGCCCTGCACATCATTTTTAATAAGGACAGGCTGATATTTCTCATGGACAATCATCAGCACGCCCGAATAGTGCGTAGCATGGGTGCCTGCATAAAACAGACGGAATCCATGACAATCCACAACTTTTCCTGCTTCACCGTGACTTTTGTGCTCAACTGCACACAATACATCCCACTGGTTCTCATGCAAGACAGTCCACATGGCATGTTGCTTATGGCGAGAGCAAATGCCTCGCACATTCCACGTGGCTATCTTCATATATCTTCAAAAAAGGAAGTCAGGAACGAGGCGCCTGTTGCCTCGGTTTCACCTTTTCCGCGAGAGCATCCAGGACGCCCTCATCCAGAAAATCAGCCAATACTGCAAACGAATTCTGGCGACCTGCTTTAGAGGTAGAAGGTAAATCCACTGCCTTGGGAGTGGGGCGGGGATAACGCCGATCCCAGGGTGTAATCACATCACCTTTGGTATCAAACGCCAGCTTAGCAGGAGGGCCTTTGGGGCCGTCGGTATAGACTTTCCTTGGAGCCTGATTAGGGGGGGCAGACGGGGCCGTAGGACGCGCAGCCTGCTGTGAAGTGACCATTTCTTTTCTGCGCGTATACGTGCGCACGGAATCCTGGGAAGCAGTAGGCCCAGGATCTGCCATGCCTGCATCCAACTTTTTACCTTTTTTGGGACGTGCCTCAATCCAGTCCGTGCGACGGGAATCCAAACCCAGGACCGGTTGTTTGCCTTTATCCATGACATGAGGTGACTGAAGGGCTTCCTGGGGCGAGGCATCAAGCACCATGTCATCCTTGGGCAGCACAACCTGCGCATCCTCCAAAGACGGTTGCCTTTCAGGGCATTCAGCCATGAAATGCCCCAATTTACCACATGAAAAGCAGTGCCCCGCAAGGTTGCCCCATTTCAAGCGAAAATGCAAAGGATGCATGCCTGAACAATTGAGGCGAAGCCACGCGGGCCTTTTCCTGGCCGTGTCCCATAACATGCATAAACGGTTGCGGTTCATTGCCCTGAGGCTTGGGGGAACCAGCATTGTTCCCACAATCGCCATCGCATCCTTCAACATTGACCAATAGACTGCCGGACAATTTTCCACTTCCACCCACACCGGGCATTCTCGTTGAAGCAGACGCTGGAAGTCGGCCATGGGGCGCCATGGTACAACATGGACCAGGCGGCGATCAAAGAATAGTGGCAACTTGGACAGGAGCTCAGCTCGATGCGTTTTCGATTTCAACAGCACCTCATAGAAGCCGCGAGGTCCAAGGAAGATCTCCTCAACACACTCCCCTTGCAATAAATGGTGCATCCACTGGCGAATATGCAACAGCACTGGGATCCTGCCAGTGAAGAAAAGTATAACTGCACGATCATAAAATACCGAGAAGGATCGCAAGACTGATTTGGGGTCCACCGTGGCTTCCAGCACATCATCCGTTCCCACTTCAGAAAAAGATTCATTATTATGCTGGACATAATCGCCAAGCAGAGTATTGGCAAAGTCTAGCAAATGCTCCCAGTCAATTTCCTGCGAATCCACAGGATCAGAGGCCACTTGCGCATAGGAACGTTCCTGAGGACCCATTGGCTCATCAGAAGTATGCTTGGAGCGTTTGCCAGTAGGCGGCAGTTCAGAACCCGGCAGTTCAGAACCCGGAGGCAGCTCCTCCGTGCATGGCACCATATCCTCTGGCTCCTCTGCATCGGAATCAGGGCCAAGGGATGCCACCGTCCGGTCGAGAAAATCCATATCCAGGCCAGCCATACTGCTGTCTTCTCGCTCGCGCTCTCTCTCTCTCTCTCTCTCTCTCTCTCTCTCTCTCTCTCTCTCTCTCTCTCTCTCTCTCTTTTCGTAAAAGGTAATTGTATTAATTACGAAAAAAGGTACAAGATAACTTGATTACAAGATACATGACGCCAATCCAGGCCATCATGTAAAGAGGGGCTAAGTGCTACATGTTACAAAGTTATGGCAAGGGGGCAGATGAAATTGCCATAAGCCAAGGACGGAAGTCCTCCCTAGAGAGCAAATCAGAATGCCGGAGAAGATCTAACTGCCAATACAAAAGGCCCTTAAGCCTCGCAATATGTCGCTGAACATTATAGGCGGAGTCAAAAAGAAAAGCATTCCTAATTGTCCAGTTATGCCAACAGCCCCAATATCGAAGAAAATGATACATGAGCTTCATATGTGGCTGTGCAGGAGTGGGGTATTTGGGCTGCCCGAAAACCCAATCAAAGGGGCACAGCGTGAATCCAACCGCTCCTTGCCAAATAGCCGACAAAAAGAACCAGATTTTTTTTGCGACAGGGCAAGAAATAAATCTGTGGCGGGCCGATTCCACCGCAGTGGTGCAAAAGAAACAGTTGCCATTGGAAATTCGTCGCTTGGAAAGAGCCGACGCAAGCGGAAGACCACCAATCATCACTCTCCAAAGAAATACTTTACATTTGAAGGGGGTCTTGTTCAACCAGCCCTCCATCACAGTTGCCCTCCACCAGGACCGGGATTTTCGTAGGCCCCATAAAGCATTGGCTTTGGTAAGTAACCATTGTTGATCTTTGATCAGAATATGATAAACTTGATTAGCAGAAGCTTTGCTTAAAGGCAGCCGGCCTTGTAGGTCCCAATCCTGCCAGGGATGATCTGAAGCAAGGGCAGGAAAGGGTTGTCTGCTCTGGAGCATCCGCAAAAGCTGTTCCCATAAAGGCCTATATCCCCTCGAAATCCTGTAAAGCCTCCTGGCTGTACGAAATGATATAAGCACATTGCGACTAGCAAGGGTGGCATCCGCGACCGAAGACAAGCCCAAATGAGCCATCCGGTTGAATTGTGGTCTAAGCTCATTTTTGCCTTCCCATGCAAGTAAACGCGAGACTGCCAATAATTCCAATTGAAAAGAATTCGCAATCAAGCGATCCTCCGCTGGATGCCACTGAGCCTTTAGAAGGACCCGTTTCCAGGAAAATACCAAATGATTGAGCAGCGACGAAGAGGAACTGGAGAACCTCGAATCAGCATTAAGAACATGCCACCAAGAAGTCCGGATTTGGGTATTGCCATGTAGAAGCCCATGGCTCTCAAGGAGATAACGGGCTATATCGACCCATGGATGATGATCCGAGCACATGGCGCAGAAGAGAGACCAACGGAGTGCCTGCATGTGAGTTTGGGCATCTAAAATAGCTCCGCCACCCATGCGTTTAGGGGTGCAGGCATGCGACCACGAAATCCAGGAGATACCTGCATGCAATGAGTCCTTCTTCCATAGCATGAAGCGAATAGACTGAGTAAGAGCATTGAGAGTGGTAGTAGTCCAGGGCAATAATGGCAAAAAATGTGTCAGCATTGGCAGCATAATTGCCTGGGCCACTTTGAGACGAATATGGAAGGGCCAGGTTTGAGATTTCCAATACATAAACTTGGCCACCATTTTCTGAGAAATCCACTGCAGAAGCCGCTTTGGTGGAACGTCGACACCCAAAGGATACCCAAGGTGCCTGACAATGGAGCCACGAGGAATAACCAGACCCTGCCAGTCTAAGGACTGCAAATCCGACTCCGTGCAGCTAAGAATGGCTGATTTGAGCGCATTGATGCGAAGGCCGGAGGCTTGCCCAAAGATGCCCCAAACATCCAATGCGCGCTTGAGGTTGTCCTTGTCCGCCCGCAAAATCATAAAAGTATCATCCGCCAGGGATTGGCTAATGAAGTGCTGTCCTGAAGGAAGCGACAGACCGGCCAACTGAGAAGAGGCCACCATATGGGATAACATGGAAAGAACTGGATGTGTCGCGAGGGCAAAGAATAGCGGGCTCAAAGGGCATCCTTGTCTGACGGAGCGGGCAAGTACAAATGGCTCAGTAACACCTCCGTTCAGCATGACTCGCGAAGATGCCGCAGCGCTAACGGTGTAGATTAGATGAGACATCCAGGGACCAAAGCCCATAGCCGACATAAGTTCAGCGACGAAAGACCAATCCAGATAGTCGAAAGCCTTTTCCAGGTCCAATTGAATCAGTACTACCTCCTGGTTAGAATGCCTTGCATAATCAATAGCTAGTTGAGCATTCAATACATTGTGCAGAATATTTCGGCCCTTAATGAAACCATACTGTAGAGGATGCACAATGGCCGGGAGATGCTTATGAAGCCGATTCGCCATTATTTTGGAAAAGATTTTGTACATTGAACCCATCAAAGAAATGGGGCGCCACTGTGTCAACGTAGATGGCGAAGGAACTTTTGGAAGCAGTTTAATAAGGCCTTCTTTCCATGAGGAAGGCATGATCCCGGTTTGCCACACCTGCTGAAACAAGGCCTGCAATGGTTTCGCCAGTTGGGTAGCAAAAGCTTCGAAGAACTCATTGGTGAGACCATCCCAACCCGGGCTTTTATCCTTGGGCAAATGTAACAAGACGTCCATAACCTCTGCCTCACAAATATCAGATTCCATAATAGCTTGCATGTCCTGCGGTAGCTGATTGCGGACCAGGTCATAAAAATCCGAACGGGCCTGAGTGATTTGATCTGAAGGTGGAGAAGTGGTGCCGAGAAGGTCACGGAAATAATTCCTGCACATCTGCACAATAGTCTGCGGATCCATGATAAGGTGACCTTCTGCATCCTCAAGTCTGGTCATATTCTCCCTAGCAGGAGAGGCGTGAAGAGCTCGAAAGAACTTATGGGTTTGACATGCATTATCTTGCAATGTCTCTGTCAGATGTTGCAGTTTGGCCTGCTGATATGATTTCAATTGGAATTCTTTAATAAGATCCGCCACTCGCATGGCCAGTGCGAGCAGAAAGGCATCATCCGGAGTGTCCACCAGCAAAGAACGAACCAAAGCCAACATGTCCTCAGCTGCCTTGCGACGTTGCCGACAAAGAGAGGCATGGTGGATCCCATACTGCCGCGCAACCCGTTGCACATTAGCGAGCAATCGGTCAAATGACGCAGTGCCTTGAGAAGAGAAATCGAAGAGAAATCTGTCGATCAATTGCTGCATATAGCCCTGGAAGATGGCATGCTTCAGGTAAGACGAATTGAAACGCAAAGGGAGTCTCTCTAGAAATTGCTTGAACGGGGCAATGGGTTGTGCAAGCAGCTCAAGCTGCAGAGGGAAATGGTCCGACAGGGCATATTGCTGCAATACTTTTATTTCGAGCAGCTCAGGAAGAAAATCATCATTCTGCATGATATATATACGATCCAATCTCGACCATGTTGTTGCATACTGGGCAGAATGGAAAGTAAACCCTGTAGAGGACGGGTGTAACCAGGACCAGAGATCTTGCTTGAGGACGTCAAGAGCCAACGCCTGCCACATACGACTTTCCGGCGTATCCATCACCAAATGCTCCGATGTGGACTGGGAGGAATCCACACACATATTGAAATCCCCCATGAAGAAGCCCCGTCTACCAAGTGCCAAGGAGGCCTGCAAAGTTTGCCAAAGCGCCCGACGAGATACGGAATCATTCGGAGCATAGAGGCCAAGTAGCCATAAGATTTCCCCTTCGAATATAATTTCAATCACCAAAAAACGGCCATGAACATCATTTTTAATCAGAACAAGCTGATATTTGTCATGGACAATCATGAGCACACCCGAATAATGCATGGCCTGTGACCCAACATAAAACAGTCTAAAGCCCTGGCAATCTACCACTTTTCCGGCTTCATCGTGACTCTTGTGCTCAACAGCGCACAGGACATCCCACTGATTTTCATGCAACACAGTCCACATAGCATGTTGCTTGTGGCGAGAACAAATTCCACGCACATTCCACGTGGCGATTTTCATGTATACTTCAAGCAAAATCAGGTGCGAGGCACTGCTTGCCTCGATTGGACTTTGTCAACGAGAATGTCCAGGACTCCCTCGTCCAAGAAATCTGCCAACACTGCAAAAGAGTTCTGCGGACCAGATTTGGAAGTAGACGGCATATCTGCTGGCTTTGGGATGGACCGGGGATAACGACGGTCCCACGGGGTAATGACATTACCTCTGGTATCAAATGCCAGCTTCGCAGAGGGACCCTTAGAACGATCCGAAGACATTTTCCTGGCGGACTGATCACGGGGGCCAGAGGAAACCATAGCAGGAGCCGAGCGCTCAGAAGACTGCATTTCCTTCCTTCGCATGTATGTACGCATGGAATCTTGAGATGTAGTAGGCACATTGTTCTGCATGGCCGCAACAACCCTGTTGCCTTTTTTTGCACCTACTTCCACCCAATTATTGGCGCTAGAATCCAGACCCGCAACCTGTTGTTTACCTTTGGCCAAAGCTTGGGGCTGATGGGTAGCATCCAGTGATGGAGCATCACACACCATCTCCTCCATGGGCGGCACAACATGGCCATTATGGGAAGTGTGTTGTTGTTCCGGGCACTCGGCCATAAAGTGCCCCAATTGTCCACAGGAGAAGCAATGCCTTGCAAAATTGCCCCATTTCAAACGAAAGTGTAAAGGGTGCATGCCAGGGCAATTGAGGCGTAACCAGGCAGGCCTTTTTCTTGCAGTGTCCCATAGCATACACAAGCGGTTGCGATTCACAGCCCAGAGACTGGGAGGGACCAGAACAGTGCCCACAACGGCCATAGCATCCTTCAATAGCGGCCAATAAACAGCTGGACAGTTTTCCACCTCGACCCAGACCGGGCATTCACGTTGCAGCAGACGCTGAAAATCTGCCATTGGACGCCATGGAACCACATGAACCAACCGGCGTTCAAAAAACAAAGGCAGTTTAGACAGGAGAGCAGCACGGTGCGTATCCGATTTCAACAGGACCTCAAAAAAACCCCGGGAGCCAATAAAAATCTCTTCAACACAGTCCCCTTGTAGCAGATGTTGCAACCACTGGCGAATACGAGAAAGCAACGGGATTCGACCAGTGAAGAAAAGTATCACAGCGCGATCATAAAATACCGAAAAGGAGCGTAGGACAGTTTTTGGGTCCACGGTGGCATCCAGCACATCGTCAGGTGCAGAGTCGGAAAAGGCTTCCTGATTATGTTGAACATAATCGCCAAGCAAA
This sequence comes from Lygodium microphyllum, assembly GCF_053477565.2. Lineage (NCBI taxonomy): Eukaryota > Viridiplantae > Streptophyta > Polypodiopsida > Schizaeales > Lygodiaceae > Lygodium > Lygodium microphyllum. The sequence continues at coordinate 58,768,685 of NC_141163.1, forward strand.
GTGTTTGCAAATTCCAGCAAGTGTTCCCAGTCCACTTCCTGAGAGTCCACCGAATCCGAAGCAACCTGGGCATAGGACCGATCCTGAGAAACGCCTATCTCTTCCGAAGCATGCTTAGTACGTTTCCCCGCAGGCTGGATGTCAGGACCAGGGAGCATCTCTTCATTGCATGGGACCATATCCTCAGGTTCCTCCGCATCAGAATCCGAGCCCAGTGCTGCCACTGTTTGATCTATGAAGTCCAGATCCAAACCAGCCATCGTAGATGATGATTTGCTCTCGAATGAGGACTGACCCTCTGTTTTGCCGTTTCTCTCGCTTTCCCTTTTTTCTGTACAGAGGCGCTGTCCAGGGGTGTACTCAGCAAGGAGAGCTAATGAAAACCGAGGTTTACCTGTCTCCGTGCAGGGGCAGACAGGCGAAACACAGGCCGGGCGGTCTCCACAGCAGGACGGGACAGGCTGGGATGTCGGTTAGGGGTCCGTCAGCAGCGTCCGGGAACAGGGCGTCAGGAGGATGCTATCCTGAATAGGGCATCAGCGAGAGGGCAGCTGGGCGTTGACAGGGCGGCCGGAACAGAAGATGCTGGCTCCAGGGGCAGGGCGACTGCTCCCGACGGCTCCAGGAGCAGGACGGCCTGACGACGGCACCAGGGATGGCGCCCGCAGCGCAGGGCACAGGCGTGACTGGTCGAAAGCGGCAGAGACGCAGGCCGCGATGGTGGTGACGACACTCGAACAGCTGGCGAACAGGGGCGACGACGAGCCTTAGGCAAACGTAGGGTGGCGACAGGTAGGGTTTTCAGGCGGCGGCGGCGCAGGAAAACGCGCCCGCAGGTCGCGCCAGGCCTAGCGATGGCAAGGCGGCACGGAGCGGGAGCAGCAGCCCGTCATCTCGATCTCTTAACTCTCTCTCTCTCTCTCTCTCTCTCTCTCTCTCTCTCCACCAACTAATCTGTTCATGCACTTAGTTTTCAAGAATAGTCTAGCCACTCTTGCCTCCCTCTCTCTCTCTCTCTCTCTCTCTCTCTGACGGGCGAGCGTGTCTGACGGGCGTGCGTGCATGACGGGATGCTGGTCTGACGGGCGAGCGTGCATGACGGGATGCTGGTCGGGAAGGCTGGTCTGACGGGCGAGCGTGCATGACGAGATACACTTGGCGAGTCAGGAAGGCTGGTCTGACGGGCGTGCGTGCATGACGGGATGCTGGTCTGACGGGCGAGCGTGTGTGACGGGCGTGCGTGCATGACGGGATGCTGGTCTGACGGGCGAGCGTGTCTGACGGGCGAATGTGTCTGACGGGCGAGCATCTGACGGGTGAGTGTCTCACGGGCGAATGACGGGCGGGCTGACGGGCGTCTGACGGGCGAATGCTGACGGGCGTGTGACGGGCGTGGACGAATGCTGACAGCGAGCGTCTGACGGGCGTCTGACGGGCGTGGACGAGCGTCTGACGGGCGGGACTGTCGTGAGTGCCGCCACCAGGGAGCTGCTCTGCAAGGTCACGTCTCTGCACAGGGAGACAGCCACTGTCCTGCAGGACACGAATGTACTTAGAATGACATGAATGCTGGCTTGTCTGCTGTGTCCTGGGTGAATGTTCTGTGGCAGCAGTGACGAATGCAGACACTCTCAGATTGCACTTACTCTCTCAGACTGACACAAATGCAGGCACTGTGAATGTACTATGGCAGCAGTGACGAATGCAGACACTCTCTCAGATTGCAGACACTCTCTCAGACTGACATGAATGCAAACTGACATGAATGCAGACACTGTGAATGCATCGTGGCAGCAGTGACGTATGCATACACTCTCCCAGATTGCAGACACTCTCTTAGACTGATATGAATGCAGACGTGTGAATACACTGAGATTGCAGATATACTCAGACTGATGTGAACCTTGCATGCTGTGTGGACTGGAAACCTACGGGATCTCAGACTGACGCACATTAACATTTCATGTTACAGTCATATCTTATGATGCAGTCACATTGACAGTCTATGATATACTGTCTCTAGTTCATGCTAGAGTGATAGTTTATGTCACTGGCTTACTACTCTACCCAGACTGTAAACAGTTTATGCTATAGCGCATACTATAATTACGATGGAAGAAACTGACAATGAAGGAATCACAAAACCAGCCATGGAGACAATGTTTCATACACCGCCAAAGAACACGAGATACAAAACCTATGGGCGTAAAACCCGAGATTGGAATGTCTCTCCAGGGTCGAGTAGATATGGGAAGACATCCCGCAAAATTAATGAAACACTATATGAGGAGATGTTGACCATACTCCGTGCTGAAATACGTACCATGAGGAAGGAAATGGAAAAGGACATACAAGAGCAGGTTCGAGCTGAAATGATGGAAGAACTAAAAAAGGAGATGCAAACTTTGGATGCACGCATGGCAGAGAAAGACTCATTGATCTCTAATCTACAAGAAGAACTAGACGAATGCAAAAAGAAACTGGACACACAAAAGGAACCACAAACCACACCGGAACTACAAAAAGAAATGGATGTTTTAAAAAAGGACATGCACACCTATGCAAGTGTGGTGGAAGGCACCCAAAAGAAAATGGAGAATGTTGAGAATACCGTCAAAGAAAATGCAGAATGGATAGATGTGGCAAAAAAGAACAAAGGAATGCATGGCAACAAAGTGGAAGTCATGAATGCCACCTTGGAAGAAGAGGCAAAAAGGCGGGTACGCGCACTCCACGTAAGAGTGGTTGGACTAGACGAGAAAAGCTCCCCAATTGAAGATGCTACAGCTCTTGCCACCAAAATTGGAGCTACAAATGTACCCATCGTTGGGGCTTGGCGAGTCGGGAAGGCTGACACAAAAACAAAAGTCCTCATCTTGAAGTTTGGAGACCTGGAAAAGAAGAGAGCCTTCCTCTCTAAGAGGATCGCTCTCAAAGGAGAAAAGATCTACCTAGATGAAGACCTCACCCTAGCCCAGTTAGCCCACAGGAGGGAAAATATGCCACGTGTTCTAGAGGCACGGAAAGCAGGTAAATGGGCTGTATACAGAGATGCAAGAGTCATCATCACAGAGAAAAGGACGGCATGACGGTGCGCGGCCTATGAGACCCTGAAGTTCACACTGTGGAATTGCAATGGCTCCCTTAAGACAGATGTAGGTTATTTTGAGGATACTTTCAAAGGTATAGACATTGCTATATATACTGAGACACATCAATGTAAAGACAGCCGTTTACCTGATGTATATGGATACAGATGGGAAACTGTATATCGCCCTCAGCCTAGACGGCCTGGAGGGACGAGGGGATCAGGAGGTGTGGCAATTCTATTTAGAGAAGAGCTCCGAGATACAGTCCAAGTGGTACATAGAGATGTAGAGGCAAGATACATGTGGATCAGGTTACGTACAAGCAGAACTCGTGACATGTATATTGCCATATGCTATTTTGCCCCTGCATACTCTAAGTTTGCCCCTAAAGAGGCATCCCCGTATACACCACTATATGAGGACATAATGGGATACATGAGAATTGGGGATGTTCTACTAGCAGGAGACTTTAATGCACGCACAGGAAACAACCAATCTGCTTTCTTTGACACTAGTGATGAGATGTTCAGAGATATTGCATTAGATGAAGTGGGATTAGTTAGATCAGCCCAAGATAGAGAGATAACAGAATATGGAACACACCTACTAGCACTAGGAAGTGCACATGGTTTGGCCATCCTTAACGGGCTACCACAGTGGCCAAGATCTAATGGCTTCACATGTTGGAATAACAAGAAGGGGTCAAGCACAGTGGACTATTTGATTGGATCACCCAACTTGCTACCTGACATAAAAAGTTTTGAAATCTCGGACAGACCAATTGGATTAGTAGCAGACCATGCTATTCTAGCTTTCACAATGCAATATGGGCATATACATGAAGCACAGTCACATATACCAAAATTACCACGCTATGATTTTGTGGAAGCGACCTCACACATATACAGCATTACTGTGCGAGATGCATTGAGGGAGCTAGACACACAGGCCTCTCTGGATGAGTTTACAGGACAGTTGGCCGAGATAATACACACTTCAGCAGCATACGCTTTCCCACACACTACACCGTCAGATAAACCTCCACGAGGTAATGCTCCACAGAATGGCTGGTATGATGATGAGTGCAGAGAGACACGAGCACGTTTTCAGCGAGAGCTGGCACTTGGTATATGGACCCATAAGCATGCTCGAACACTCTTCAGACGGTTGGTACGCAAAAAGAAGCAGGAATACCTGAGCAGACTAGAAACAGAAATGTATTCCATGTTCTTGGGGCAGGACAGCAAGAGAGCGTGGAAAAAGATGCATGAGAGCCAGCCACCCCTACAAATTACTAGACCGGATGATTGGCATGGATATGCTTGCACACTCTATGATATCCCTGGCCAAGAGCCTATGCCACTCCCCTCAACCTCAAGACCAGCAAATTGCAGATTTTTCACAGAAAAAAAAGTGAGGAATGCCATATGGAAGCTGAAAAATGGAAGAGCCCAAGACCATGAGGGTTTAGTGGCTGAACACTTCACGCATGCCTGTGATATTCTAGCACCAACGCTGGCTCACATCTTTAATAGGGCAGTTTGTGAGGGATTTCCAACCTGTTGGTCAGACCATATTATTGTGCCGCTCTTTAAGAGTGGAGACCCCGCGCTACCTAGTAACTACCGAACTATCATGATTGGACACATGCTGGCCAAGATATATGGCTCTATCGTGGAACAAGCGTTGAGTGAATGGGCCGAGATGCATGGCCTGAGGTCAAAAGGCCAGGCTGGCTTCAGGAGGGGACATACAACTCTAGACCATATCTTTACGTTGAGGGCAATCATTGAAGAAGGCAAGGCATTCAAGAAAAAGATCTATTGCTGTTTTGTGGACTTTCGCAAGGCCTTTGACACAGTGCCACGTGCTAGACTCATGAAAAGAATGCAAAACATTGATGTGCCCGTAGAGATACAGTGGAGTATCTATGCCCTATATGAGACAGTGACAGGCAGAGTACGAACACCTGAGGGCATCTCAGATACAGTCAATAGCACCATTGGGGTGAAACAAGGCTGTCCACTTTCACCGACACTTTTTGGGCTGTATATAGATGAAATTTCAGAATATGTGGATAGGACAGGTGGGGCCGGAGCCAGCCTAGCTGGAGTGCTGATACCATTACTGCTTTATGCCGATGATATTGTACTTATATCTGACTCACCTGAGGGACTAAATAGACACTTGGATGCATTATCAGCTTTTTGCAGAGATAGAGATCTTAAGGTGAACCTTGGGAAAACTAAAGTTATGGTATTTAACACTTCAGCTGCTTGGGTGACAAGAGCTGAGCACCAGTTTACTTTTGACGGAGAACCAGTGGAGATGGTTAGGCAGTATGTTTATTTGGGGGTCACATTGAAGGGACCACAGTTCTCTTGGAGAGAGACATCAGAGGCTCGTTTGGCAAAAGCATATGCAGCCTTAGGGGCATTGGAGAGGCAATGTGCTCACATACAATTTCATGAGCCGCGCACCAAACTGTGGCTTTTTGACACCTTGGTTACACCCACACTCCTATATGGGGCAGCTATTTGGGGTCCGAGTCTGTTTCACACGAGGAGACAGCCTTTGGGAGACCAGGATGGACCAGAGAAGGAATACTATGATGGATGGGAGCATATGGAAAGACCACTGGTCATGATGATCTCACGCATGATACGAGCGAAGAGCTCGACCCCACATGAGATTATCAGAGCTGAGTTGGGGGCATCACCCATGGTGGCTGAGGCCTTGGTTCAGGCAGTGACTTTCATACATAGACTATGGGAGCTCCCCCAAGATAGATACCCACGGCTAGCCGTGGCCTCTTCTAGACAACTAGCAGCAGACGGTGACAGACACTGTTGGTATGCTCAGATGAGCACATGGATGCGTCTACATGGTCTGCAGATTGACAGACTACCCCCCTTTGACTATAGCCTGGATTGCCCTACACTTGACCTAAGCCGATCAGAGCTAAACCATGTGATCAGAGCAGACATACTGAAGTTAGATACGGAGAAGACCTGGATCCGACCCCCCTCGCCCCATGGCACGAGGATGGCACACTACCAGACCCACTTCCTCCAGGTATCTGAGAATGGTTTCATCACCCGACCCAATTACATGGACACACAGCTGCCTCATGGACTACGCACAGCTATTGGTCAGATCCGCACCTCATCCCACCACCTGAGGATTGAGACAGGCAGATGGGAGGGTATACAGACAGAAGAACGCATATGCCCACTATGCGACAGAGAGCCAGAGACAGAGGAACACTACATCTGCCGATGCACTGTATATTACGACATACGAGGTAGATACCATTGTCTGTTTCGAGAGGGTTTTGGACCCCTGAGACGGATCATGCAGTATGAGGATCAGAGATGCTTGGGATTTTTCCTCTTGGAGCTCCAGAGGCGCAGAGCAACAATTCTACGGAGTAGGAGGCCCCCACAGCTCGGCTCACATAGACAGAGAGCAGTCACTGACTTTTTCATGGATACACAACAGAGTATGGCAGATACCACTACTACTGCCACACAGCCTACAAGAATACATCATCATTGGACCTCATCTTCTGTAGGTGTCCCTTTGGATAGAGCAGTGGCACTTAGCCGGTCTAGGCGCCCACGTCCACCCGGACGAAGGCCTAGACATCCACACCACAGACAAATTAAAGCCATCATTGAGCGCCACAGGAGACAGATGCCAAGACGCCTTAGCTATGCAGAGATACACTTCCCTAGAGAACAGACATATCATTGATGGAGAGTTTTCCTTTCTCTACTCTCACTTTCAGATCACTAACATGTTTCCCTTTATGGGACACTATTTCATTTCATTTCATTTCCTTTTCAGTCTTATAGGCATGTTCTTCATCTTTCTTCTCGTTCTAGATGAGAAACACACCATCATCATTGTATGTGCTGTTTTGGTCTCATAGGCCACATTGGCCTTTTAGAGACGTTAATATACTCTCTCTCTCTCTCTCTCTCTCTCTCTCTCTCTCTCTCTCTCTCTCTCTCTCTCTCGCCTTCTTTATATAGATCAATGGGCACGCTGTCCGGGGTGCCGCCTCTCTGACAACGGCCAGATTTAGGGTTTACAGGAGCTGGACTCCGTTCTTCAGGCCCTATATGAAAACTTTGCGCACAGGTGCAGTAGCTGTGAACTGGCTTCTGGCTCTCGCAGTCGTTCAGTCAAATGCCACAGGAAGGAAGGAGGACAATGACCCTCCTCAGGCACTGCCGCTCCTGAACTGTGACTGCCGCAGGCCTGTGGAAACACAGATCCCACACGACTACAGGACGACTAGGGTGTCAGCGGGGGGACAGGGCCGTGCTGTCGTTACCTCCAATCTGCCACGTAGCACAAGCGCAAGAAGGTGGGGCGCAGGACGATTTGGAGAGTGCCAGGCGTAGACGCAGGTGGTAACAGAAGGCAGGGGCGCAGGCACGAACGCTGTAGCAAGTCGAAAGGCGGCTGACAGGCAACGGCTCCCAAGTCAGATGGCGACAGCAGGGGCCCCGACACGCAGGACGGGCGCGGGTCAGGCATCCGAAGGCCGCGCGAGGCTCGCAGGCGACGACATCGCGCTCCTCTCTCTCTCTCTCTCTCTCTCTCTCTCTCTCGTAAAAGGTAATTGTATTAATTACGAGAAAAAGGTACAAGTTTACATGATTACAAGATACACAAGGGCTCTAAGCCAATCGTGTGTAAGATCCCAGGACTAAACCACCAAAAAGGTACACAAGTCATGACAAAGACCCAGAGGAAATTGCCATATGCCAGGAAAGCAAGTCCTCCCGAGGGAGCAAGTCGGAGAGCCGAATGAGATCTATCTACTAATGCAAGAGGCCTTTGAGCCGGGCAATGTGTGTTGGTACATTAGAGGCCGAATCAAAAAGGAAGGCATTCCGAGTGGTCCAATTGTGCCAGCATCCCCAATATCTGAAAAAGTGGAATAAGATCTTCATATGCAACTGTGGCGGTGTGGGGTATTTTGGCCTCACAAAAACCCAATCGAAAGGGGTTAGAGAGGACCCCACCACTGTACACCAAACCTGTGACAAGAGCGACCAAATCTTCTTGGCGAGCGGGCAAGAAATAAATCGATGTCGGGCCGATTCCACAGTAGTGATACAAAAGAAACAATTGCCATTCGAAATTCGACGCTTGGAAAGGGCCGAGGCAAGAGGAAGACCACCAATCATCATCCGCCAAAGAAAGACCTTACATTTGAAGGGAGTCTTATTCAACCAGCCCTCCATCACAGTTGCCTTCCACCATGACAGAGATTTCCGCAATCCCCATACAGTATTAGCTTTAACACCCAGCCATTGATGATCTTTAATCAGAAGATGATACACCTGATTAGCAGAGGCCTTTTCCAGACTCAACCGACCTGCAAGGTCCCAGTCCTGCCAAGGACGATCCACAGCAAGGGCAGGAAAGGGTTGCCTGCTCTGAATCACCAACAAAAGCTACTCCCATAAGTCATGGTATCCACGCGGGATTCTGAAAAGTCTCCTGGCCGTACGAAATGATGCGAAGACATTACAACTGGCAAGGGTGGCATCCGCAACTGAAGTCACACCCAGACGGGCCATGCGGTTAAATTTTGGTCTGAGCTCATGTTTGTCTTCCCACGAAAGTAATCTCGAGACTGCCAACAATTCCAGGTGAAAGGAGTTAGTATACACGTGGTCCTCCGCTGGATGCTAACGCGCCTTTTGGAGCAACACTTTCCAGGAGCCGACTAAATGCAGTAACAGAGAAGAGGAGGGGCTGGAAATGGAGAGTCTACATTAAGGACATGCCACCACGAGCCGCGAATTTGTGTATTGCCATGCCGAAGCCCGCTGTCCTCAAGAAAATAACGGGCTATAATGGTCCACGGGTGATGATCCACGCACATAGCGCGAAAAAGAGACCAACGAAGAGCCAGCAAATGAGTTTCAGCATCCAAAATAGCTCCACCACCCAGGCGTTTGGGGGTACATGTATGGGACCACGAAATCCACGAAATACCTGCGTGCAATGAATCCTTCTTCCATAACATGAAACGAATGGGGCGAGTGAGAGCCTTCAAAGTAGTAGGAGTCCATGGCAGCAATGGCAAGAAATATGTGAGCATTGGGAGCATAATTGTCTGAGCCACTTTGAGGGGACATGGAAGGGCCACGCTTGCGACTTCCAATACATAAACTTAGCTGCCAGTTTCTGTGAAATCCACTCCAGTAGTTGCTTTGGCCGAACATCAACACCCAACAGGTACCCAAGATACCTGACAATAGAGCCACGGGGAACAACCTGACCCTGCCAGCCCAATGACTGTAAATCCGACTCCGTACAGCTGAGAATGGCTGATTTGAAGGCATTGATGCGAAAATCCGAAGCATGACCAAAGAGTGTCCAAACATCTAATGCCTTGCGAATGTTGTCCTTGTCTGCACGCAAAATCATAAAGGTATCATCAGTCAAAGATTGGCTAATGAAGTGCTGTTCCAAAGGAAGAGACAATCCGGCCAGCTAATCCGAAGCTACCATTGAAGATCACATTGAAAAAATCGGGTAGGTCGCCAAGGCAAAGAAGAGAGGACTCAAAGGGCAACCCTGTCTCACCGAGCGTGCAAGGACAGATGGCTCTGTAACCCCACCATTGAGCATAACACGCAAAGAAGCCCCAACACTAATGGTGTAGATCAATCGGGACATCCGAGTACCAAAACCCATAGCAGACATAAGTTCAGCAATAAAGACCAGTCTAAATAGTCAAAGGCCTTTTCTAGATCCAATTGAATCAATACCACTTGCTGACTAGAGTGCCTTGTATAGTCAATGGCCATTTGCACATTTAAGATATTATGCAGAATGTTGCGGCCCTTAATGAAACCATATTGAAGCGGATGCACAATAGTTGGAAGGTGCTTGTGGAGCCCATTCGCCAAGACTTTGAAAAAGATTTTATACATCGAGCCCATCAATGAAATTGGTCTCCACTGTTGCAACATTGAGGGTGAAGGAACCTTTGGAAGCAGTTTGATAAGGCCTTATTTCCATGAGGAAGGCATGACCCCTATTTCCCAGACCTGCTGAAACATAGCCGCCAATGGCTTCACCAGTTGGGTAGCCGAGCTCTCAAAGAATTCATTGGTGAGACCATCCCAACCAGGGCTTTTATCCTTAGGTAGATATAACAAAACATCCATAACCTCCTCCTCACAAATATCTGCCTCCAAGGTAGCTTGCATATCAAGTGGAACCTGCTGGCAGACCAGATCATAGAAGGCCGAAAGTGCATACGTAACCTGGTCTGAAGGCGACGCAGAGGAACCAAGAAGATCCCGAAAATAATTCCTGCACATATTGACAATGGTGAGCGGATCAGTGACCATGCGACCTTCTGAATCCTGGAGTCTGGTCATATTTTCTCGAGCAGGAGAAGCATGCAAGGCACGAAAGAACTTATGAGTCTGACAAGCACTATCTTGCAAATCGTCAGTCAAAGTGTGCAATTTGGCCTGTTGATAGGATTTCAACTGAAATTCTTTAATAAGCTCAGCCAAACGCTGCGCCAGTGACAATTGAAATTCATCCTCTGGGGTATCTACCAGTAATAACGAACGAACCAAAGCCAGTAAGCCTTCCGCTGCATGTCGACGCCGCCGACAAAGGCATGATGTATCCCATACTGGCGAGCAACCCGTTGCACATTAGAGCGCAGTCGTTTAGAAGAAACTGTGCCCTCAAAGGCAAAGTCCAATAAGAATCTCTCAATCAATTGTTGCATATAGCCTTGAAAGATTGAATGCTTCAAATAAGAGGAGTTGAAACGTAAAGGGAGTCTATCTAGCAACTGCATAAAAGGTGCAATGGGTTGTGCCAGTATCTCAAGCTGGAGAGGGAAATGGTCCGACAAGGCATATTGCTGCAAGACTTTCATTTCCAACATCTCCGGAAGAAAGTCATCATCCTGCATGATGTACATTCGGTCCAACCGCGACCATGTAGATGCATACTGTGCGGAATGGAAAGTAAACCCTGGAGATGAAGGTTGCAACCAAGACCATAGATCTTGCTTAAGTGCCGCAAGAGCAAAGGCATTCCACGCCCGTCTTTCCGGAGCATCCATCACCGAATGCCCTGAAGTGGACTGTGAAGAGTCAACACACATATTGAAATCTCCCATCAAGAAACCCCTTCTGCCAAGTGACATGTAGCTCTGCAAAGTCTTCCAAAGATCCCGGCGAGATAAAGGGTCATTCGGAGCATAGAGGCCCAGCAACCATAAGATCTCTCCCTCAAATAAAATTTCAATTACCACAAAGCGGCCCTGCACATCATTTTTAATAAGAACAGGCTGATATTTCTCATGGACAATCATAAGCACACCAGAATAATGCACAGCATGTGTCCCTGCATAAAACAAGCGAAAACCATGGCAGTCCACAACTTTTCCAGCTTCACTGTGACTCTTGTGCTCCACCGCACACAAGGCATCCCACTGATTCTCATGCAAGACAGTCCACATGGCATGTTGCTTATGGCGAGAACAAATGCCTCGCACATTCCACGTGGCTATCTTCATATATCCGTAAAAAGGAAATCAGGAAGGAGGCACCGCTTGCCTCGCTTTAACCTTGTTTGCTAGAATGTGAAGGACCCCGTCATCCAGAAAATCAGCTAACATTGCAAAAGAATTCTGCCGGCCAGCTTTAGAGGTAGATGGAATATCCACTGTCTTGGGGATGGAACGGGGATAACGACAATCCCAGGGTGTAATCACATTACCTCTAGAATCAAATGCCAACTTAGTAGGCGGGCCCTTGGGACCGTCTGTATAAACTTTCCTCGTAGACTGATTACGAGGAGCAGAAGGAACCATAGTACGCGCAGCATGCTGTGAAGAGAACATTTATTTCCTGTGCATATACGTGCGCATGGGATCCTGTGACACAGTAGGCCCAGAATCCGGCAGACCAGTATCCAACTTTTTAGCTTTTTTGGGACGTGCCTCTATCCAGTCATTGGTACGGGAATCCAAACCCAGAACCTTTTGTTTACCTTTATCCAAAACACTGGATGGCCGGGTTTCCTCGTGTGATGGAACATCAAGCACCATGTCATCCCTGGGCGGCACAACATGCACATTATCTGAAGACGATTGCCTCTCTGGGCATTCGGCCATAAAGTGCCCCAATTTACCACACGAAAAGCAGTGTCCCGCAAAGTTGCCCCATTTCAAGCGAAAATGCAAGGGATGCATGCCAAAGCAATTAAGGCGCAGCCACGCAGGCCTCTTCCTGGCAGTGTCCCATAACATACACAAATGGTTTCTATTCATTGCCCTTAGGCTTGGGGGGACCAGCACCGTTCCCACAACGGCCATGGCATCCTTAACAATGGCCAATAGACAGCCGGGCAATTTTCCACCTCAACCCATACCGGGCATTCCCATTGAAGCAGGCACTGAAAGTCTGCCATAGGGCGCCATGGCACCACATGGACCAAACGGCAATCAAAGAACAATGGTAGTTTGGACAGGAGCTCAGCCCGATGCTTCTCCGAGTTCAGCAGCACCTCATAGAAGCCTCGAGGCCCAACAAAAATCTCCTCCACACACTCCCCTTGCCGTAAATGGTGCAGCCACTGACGAATCTGGGAAATCACTGGGATCCTGCCAGTGAAGAAGAGTATAACTGCACGGTCATAAAACACTGAAAAAGAGCGCAGGACAGTTTTCGGATCCACGGTTGCCTCCAGAACCTCTTCAGTTTCCGCGTCAGAAAAAGCTTCATGATTATGCTGGACATAGTCGCCAAGCAACGTATTGCCAAACTCCAGCAGATGCTCCCAGTCAATCTCTTGCGAATCCATAGAATCAGAGGCCACCTAAGCATAAGAATGATCCTGATGACCGATTGTCTCTTCGGGCGTATGCTTGGAGCGTTTACCCGCAGGCTGAAAGTCAGGAGCAGGAGGCATCTCCTCTGTACAAGGCACCATATCCTTCGGTTCCTCTACATCAGAATCCGGACCAAGGGCAGCCACCGTTTGTTCAATAAAAGCCATATCCAGGCCAGCCATGCTTCTCTCTGAGCTGAGGCAGGACTACGACAAAGGCGAAGGGGCAGGTCTGGAACTGGGTCTCTCTCATTTCCGACAAAGCATATTGCTGCGAGACCTTCATTTCCAGCATCTCGAGAAGAAAATCATCCCCCTGCATGATATACATTCTGTCCAGCCGCGACCAAGTAGTAGCATATTGTGCGGAATGAAAAGTGAACCCTGAAAAAGAAGGGTGAAGCCACGACCAAAGATCTTACTTAAGTACGTGCAAAGCAAAGGAATTCCACACCCTGCTTTCCGGCGTATCCATTACCGAATGCCCTGAAGTGGACTGGGAAGAGTCAACACACATATTGAAATCTCCCATCAAAAACCCCCTTCGGCCAAGTGACATGGAGCCCTGCAAAGTGGACCAAAGATCCCGTCAGGATGCGGGATCATTCGGAGCATAGAGGCCCAACAACCATAAAATCTCTCCTTCAAATAAGACTTCGATTACCAGAAAGCGGCCCTGCACATCATTTTTAACAAGGACAGGCTGGTATTTCTCATGGACAATCATCAGCACGCCCGAATAGTGCGTAGCATGGGTCCCTGCATAAAACAGACGGAATCCATGACAATCCACAACTTTTCCTGCTTCACCATGACTTTTGTGCTCAACTGCACACAATACATCCCACTGGTTCTCATGCAAGACAGTCCACATGGCATGTTGCTTATGGCGAGAGCAAATGCCTCGCACATTCCACGTGGCTATCTTCATATATCTTCAAAAAAGGAAGTCAGGAACGAGGCGCCTGTTGCCTCGAATTCACCCTTTCCGCGAGAGCATCCAGGACACCCTCGTCCAGAAAATCAGCCAAAACTGCAAACGAATTCTGGCGACCTGCTTTAGAGGTAGAAGGGAAATCCACTGCCTTGGGAGTGGGGCGGGGATAACGCCGATCCCAGGGTGTGATCACATTACCTTTTGTATCAAACGCCAGCTTAGCAGGTGGGCCTTTGGGGCCGTCGGTATAAACTTTCCCTGGAGATTGATTACGGGGGGAAGACGGGGCCGTAGTACGCGCAGCCTGCTGTGAAGTGACCATTTCTTTCCTGCGCGTATACGTGCGCACGGAATCCTGGGAAGCATTAGGCCCAGGAGCCGCCAGGCCTGCATCCAACTTTTTACCTTTTTTGTGACGTGCCTCAATCCAGTCAATGCTACGGGAATCCAAACCCAGGACCTGTTGTTTGCCTTTATCCATGACATGAGGTGACTGAAGGGCCTCCTAGGGTGGGGCATCAAGCACCATGTCATCCTTGGGCAGCACAACCTGTGCATCCTTCGAAGACGGTTGCCTGTCAGGGCATTCGGCCATGAAATGCCCCAATTTACCACATGAAAAGCAGTGTCCCGCAAAGTTGCCCCATTTCAGGCGAAAATGCAAAGGATGTATGCCTGAACAATTGAGGCGAAGCCACGCGGGCCTTTTCCTGGCCGTGTCCCATAACATGCATAAACGGTTTCGGTTCATCACCCTGAGGCTTGGGGGAACCAGCACTGTTCCCACAACCGCCATCGCATCCTTCAACATTGGCCAATAGACCGCCGGACAATTTTCCACTTCCACCCACACCGGGCATTCGCGTTGAAGCAAACGCTGGAAGTCGGCCATGGGGCGCCATGGTACAACATGGACCAAGCGGCGATCAAAGAATAGTGGCAACTTGGACAGGAGCTCAGATCGATGCGTTTCCGATTTCAACAGCACCTCATAAAAGCCGCGAGGGCCAAGGAAGATCTCCTCAACACACTCCCCTTGCAATAAATGGTGCATCCACTGGCGAATATGCGAAAGCACTGGGATCCTGCCAGTGAAAAAAAGTATAAATGCACGATCATAAAACACCGAGAAGGACCGCAAGATTGATTTGGGGTCCACCGTGGCTTCCAGCACATCATCCGTTCCCGCATCAGAAAAAGATTCATTATTATGCTGGACATAATCGCCAAGCAGAGTATTGGCAAAGTCCAGCAAATGCTCCCAGTCAATTTCCTGCGAATCCACAGGATCAGAGGCAACTTGCGCATAGGAACGTTCCTGAGGACCCATTGGCTCATCAAAAGTATGCTTGGAGCGTTTGCCGGCAGACGGCAGTTCAGAACCGGAAGGCAGCTCCTCCATGCATGGCACCATATCCTCCGGCTACTCTGCATCGGAATCAGGGCCAAGGGCTGCCACCGTCTGGTCGAGAAAATCCATATCCAGGCCAGCCATACTGCTGTCTTCTCTGTGAAGAAGCAAGTAGGAGCAGGCTACGGCTAAGCCTGTGCTCTGTGACCACAAGCTTCAGACGGCAGGCGTCAGGCGAGCAAACAAGCACAGGTGGAGCAGGCGGCCACGGACAAATACAGGCGGGTGGGTCTTCAGGCACGCGGGCAGTCGTCACTCGCTCTCTCTCTCTCGGTGGCTGTGTAAAGGTAAGGTGGCTCTGTCTCCGTGCGCAGGTCTAGGGCGAGCACAACGGCGACTAACTGGCGGGAGCGGCATCTGACAGGCGAGGGCGGCGGCTGACAGACAAGCGCGGCGGCTGATAGGCGTGGGCTGCGTCTGAGAGGCGATGGCGGCGGCTGGCAAGCGAGGGCTGCGTCAGACAGGCGAAGGCGAAGAGGTCTGGCAAGGCGATGGTGGACAGGGCGAGAAGGCAAGGGCGGACAGGGCGAGCAGGCGAGGTCGATGTGCAGGACTGGCGGCAGGTCCCGCGACGGGCCGAACGGGTCAGACGGGCCAGTAGGTCAACGCGCAGGCTAGCAGGCGAGAACGACGTGCAGGTCTGGCGACAGGTCCCGCGACGGGCCGAACAGGAGACGGGCCAGTAGGTCAAGACGCAGCAACCGGCGAGGCAGTTCGCGGCAGCAAAAGGGTCGTCGTCTGTCTCCCCGCCATCGCGCCTCTCTCTCTCTCTCTCTCTCTCTCTCTCTCTCTCTCTCGCTCGCTCTCTCTCTCTCTCTCTTTTTTTTCGTAAAAGGTAATTGTATTAATTACGAAAAAGTACAAGATTACATGATTACACGAGTACAAGAGACACGAGGGCCGTAGGCCAACGTGTGGGAAATCCCCAAACTAGTATACTAGAAAAGCTACACCAATCATGGCAAGGACCCAGAGGCAATTGCCAAATGCCAGGAATGCAAATCCTCCCGAGGGAGCAAGTCAGAGTGCCTGATGAGATCTAGCTGCCAATGCAAGAGCCCTTTAAGCCTTGCAATATGTCGCGGTACATTCGAGGCCGAATCAAAGAGAAAAGCATTTCAGGTGGTCCAAATGTGCCAGCATCCCCAGTATCTGAAAAAGGGAAATAAGATCTTCATATGTAACTATGGCGGCGTGAGATACTTTGGGCGCACAAAAACCCAATCAAAAGGAGTCAGTGAGGGCCCCACCACTGTGCGCCAGATTTGGGACAAGAGAGACCAGATATTCTTGGCGAGTGGGCAAGAAAGAAAACGATGTCTGGCCGATTCCTCCGTAGTGGTACAAAAGAAACAATTGCCATTCGAGATTCGACGCTTGGAAAGGGCCGAGGCAAGAGGAAGACCACCAATCATTACCCGCCACAGGAAGACCTTGCATTTGAAAGGTGCCCTATTCTGCCACCCCTCCATCAGCGTTGCCTGCCACCATGAGAAGGATTTCCGCAGGCCCCAAACAGTATTAGCTTTCTCACCCAGCCATTGGTGATCTTTAATAAGAAGATGATACACCTGATTAGTAGAGGCCT
Source organism: Lygodium microphyllum (assembly GCF_053477565.2). Taxonomy (NCBI): domain Eukaryota; kingdom Viridiplantae; phylum Streptophyta; class Polypodiopsida; order Schizaeales; family Lygodiaceae; genus Lygodium; species Lygodium microphyllum. The sequence continues at coordinate 58,785,607 of NC_141163.1, forward strand.
TTTCCAGAGTCAACCGGCCTGCAAGGTCCCAATCCTGCCAAGGGCGATCCATAGTCAGGGCAGGAAAGGGTTGCCTACCCTGAAGTTCCGACGAAAGCTTCTCCCATAAATCACGGTATCCGCGCGGGATCCTGAAAAGTCTCCTAGCGGTCCGAAACGATGCGAGGACATTGCGAGTAGCAAGGGTAGCATCCGCAATCGAAGTCACACCCAAACGGGCCATGCGATTAAATCTTGGTCTGAGCTGATGTTTATCTTCCCATGAAAGTAATCTGGATACTGCCAACAATTCCAGCTGGAAAGAATTAGTCTGCAAGCGATCCCCTACTGGATGCCAACGGGTCTTTTGGAGCACCACTTTCCAAGATCCGACCAAGTGCTGTAACAAAGAGGAAGAGGGACTGAAAAATCGAGAGTCAGCATTAAGGACATGCCACCATGAGGCCCGAAGCCGTGTATTGCCCTGGCGGAGGCCGCTATCCTCAAGAAAATAACGGGCTATGATGGTCCACGGGTGATGATCCGCACACATGGCACGAAAAAGAGACCAACGAAGAGCCAGCATATGAGTTTCTGCATCCAAAATAGCTCCACCACCCATGCGCTTAGGGGTACATGCATGTGACCATGAAATCCAAGAAATGCCTGCCTGTAGTGAATCTTTCTTCCATAGCATGAAACGAATGGGATGGGTGAGAGCCTTCAAAGTAGTGGGCGTCCATGGCAGTAATGGCAAGAAATACGTCAGCATTGGTAGCATAATTGTCTGAGCCACTTTGAGGCGGACATGGAATGGCCAGGCTTGCGACTTCCAATACATAAACTTCGCGGCCAGTTTTTGTGAAATCCACTCCAACAAGTCCTTTGGCCGTACATCCACCCCCAATGGGTATCCAAGATGCCTGACAATGGAGCCACGGGAAACCACCTGGCCCTGCCAGCCTAACGACTGTAAATCCGGCTCCGTGCAACTGAGAATGGCCGACTTAAAGGCATTGATGCGAAGACCAGAGGCTTGACCAAAGAGCGTCCAAACATCTAATGCCTTGCGAATGTTGTCCCTATCCGCCTGCAAAATCATAAAGGAGTCGTCAGCCAAAGATTGGCTAATGAAGTGCTGCCCCAAAGGAAGAGATAACCCTGCCAGCTGGGCAAAAGCCGCCATGGAGGATAGCATTGAAAGGACCGGGTGAGTCGCGAGGGCAAAGAAGAGAGGGCTCAAAGGGCAACCCTGTCTGACCGATCGTGCAAGGACAAATGGCTCTGTAACCCCACCATTAAGCATAACTCTTGAAGAAGCCTCAGTACTGATGGTGTAAATCAATCGAGACATCCGGATACCAAAGCCCATAGCAGACATAAGATCGGCAAGGAAAGACCAGTCCACACAATCAAACGCCTTTTCCAGGTCCAATTGAATCAAGACCACTTGCTGATTGGAGTGCCGCGCATAGTCAATAGCCATTTGCACATTTAAGATATTATGCAAAATATTGCAGCCCTTAATGAACCCATACTGGAGAGGGTGCACAATAGCTGGAAGGTGCTTGTGAAGCCTATTTGCCAGTACTTTGGAAAAGATTTTATACATCGCGCCCATCAACGAAATTGGTCTCCAGTGTTGCAGCTTTGACGGCGAAGGGACCTTGGGAATCAGTTTGATAAGGCCTTCTTTCCATGAAGAAGGCATGACCCCTGTTTCCCAAACCTGCTGAAACATGACCACCAAAGGCTTTACCAACTGCGTGACCGAGTGCTCAAAAAATTCATTAGTGAGACCATCCCAACCAGGACTTTTATCCTTAGGCAGGTGCAACAAGACATCCATAACCTCCTCTTCGCAAATATCCGCCTCCAAAGTGGCTTGCATATCAAATGGGACCTGCTGGTGGACCAGATGGTAGAAGACCGAGCGGGCATGCATAACCTGGCTGGACGGCAAGGAAGAGGAACCAAAAAGATCCATAAAATAATTTCTGCACATATCGATAATGGTCTGTGGATCAGTGACCATACGACCTTCCGAATCCTGGAGTCGCGTCTTATTTTCGCGGGCCGGAGAAGCATGCAAGGCGCGAAAGAACTTATGAGACTGGCAGGCACTATCTTGCAATGTGTCAGTTAAGTTTTGCAGCTTGGCTTGCTGATAAGATTTCAAGCTAAATACTTGAATAAGATGGGCCAAACGCCTCTCCAGGGACAGTAGAAAATCATCATCTGGGGAGCTCAGGAGCAAGGAACAGACCAAGGCCAATAAGTCCTCTGCTGCATGTCGACGACGGCGACAAAGAGAGGCATTATGAATCCCATACTGCCGAGCAACCCGCTGCACATTAGAGAGCAGGCGTGCGAACGAAGCCAAGCCCTCAGAGGCGAAGTCCAATAAGAACCTCTCAATCAATTGTTGCATATAACCCTGAAAAATTGGATGCTTCAAATAAGAGGAATTGAAGCGTAAAGGGAGCTTATTCAGCAACTGCCTAAAAGGTGCAATGGGTTGAGCCCGCATCTCAAGCTGGAGGGGGAAATGATCTGACAACGCATACTGCTGCAAGACCTTCATCTCCAGCATCTCGGGAAGAAAATCATCCCCCTGCATGATATACATTCTGTCCAGTCGCGACCAGGTGGTCGCATATTGTGCAGAATTAAAAGTGAAACCTGAAACAGAAGGGTGAAGCCACGACCAAAGATCTTGCTTAAGTACGTGCAAAGCAAAGGAGTTCCACACCCGGCTTTCTGGCGTATCCATAACCGAATGCCCTGAGGTGGACTGAGAAGAGTCAATACACATTGAAATCTCCCATCAAAAATCCCCTGCGACCAAGTGCCATGGAGCCCTGCAAAGTCGACCATAGGTCCCGTCGGGATGCGGGATCATTCGGAGCATAGAGCCCCAGCAACCAGAAAATTTCTCCTTCAAATAAGACTTCAATCACCAGAAATCGGCCGTGCACATCGTTTTTAACAAGAACAGGCTGGTATTTCTCATGGACAATCATCAGCACGCCCGAGTAGTGCTTAGCAGGTGTCCCTGCATAAAACAGACGGAATCCATGGCAGTCCACAACTTTTCCTGCCTCACCATGACTTTTGTGCTCCACTGCACACAATACATCCCACTAGTTCTCATGCAAGACAGACCACATGGTATGTTGCTTATGGCGAGAGCAAATGCCTCGCACATTCCACGTGGCAATCTTCATATGTTTTCAAAAAAGGAAGTCAGGAACGAGGCGCCTGTTGCCTCGATTGCACCTTTTCCGCGAGGGCATCCAGGACACCCTCATCCAGAAAATCAGCCAATACTGCAAACGAATTCGGGCGACCTGCTTTAGAGGTAGAAGGGAAATCCACTGCCTTGGGAGTAGGGCGGGGATAACGCCTATCCCAAGGTGTAATCACATTACCTTTTCCATCAAATGCTAGCTTAGCAGGTGGGCCCTTGGGGCCTGCTGAATAGCCTTTCCTTGAAGACAGATAACGGGGGGCGGACGGGGCCATAGTACGCGCATCCTGCTGTGGGGTGACCATGTCTTTCCTGCGCGTGTACGTGCGCACAGAATCCAGAGAAGCATTAGGCCCAGCATCAGCCAGGCCTGCGTCCAACTGTTTACCTTTTTTTTGTCGTGCCTCAATCCAGTCAGTGTTAGGAGAATCCAAACCCCGGACCTGTTGTTTGCCTTTATCCATGACAGTAGGTGGCTGAAGGGTCTCCTGTGCCGGGGCATCGAGCACCATGTCATCCTTGGGCTGCACAACTTGCGCCTCCTCAGAAGACGGTTGCCGTTCCGGGCATTCGGCCACAAAATGCCCTAGTTTACCACATGAAAAGCAGTGTCCGGCAAAATTGCCCCATTTCAGGCGAAAATGCAAACGATGCATGCCTGAACAATTGAGGCGAAGCCACGCAGGCCTTTTCCTGGCCGTATCCCATAGCATGCATAAACGGTTGCGGTTCATGGCCCTGAGGCTCGGGGGAACCAGCACTGTGCCCACAACCGCCATCGCGTCCTTCAACAATGGCCAGTATACCGCTGGACAGTTTTCCACTTCCACCCACACCGGGCATTCTCGTTGAAGCAGACGCTGGAAGTCAGCCATAGGGCGCCATGGTACCACATGGACTAAGCGGCGATCAAAGAATAGTGGCAACTTGGACAGGAGCTCAGCTCGATGCGATTCCGATTTCAACAACACCTCATAAAAACCGCGAGGTCCAAGGAATATCTCCTCAACACATTCCCCTTGCAGTAAATGGTGCATCCATTGGCGAATATGTGAGAGCACTGGGATCCTGCCGGTGAAAAAAAGTATAACTGCACGGTCGTAGAACACCGAGAAGGACCGCAAGACTGATTTTGGGTCCACCATGGCTTCCAGCACATCATCCGCAGCCGCAGCAGAGAAAGTATCATTGTTATGCTGGACATAATCGCCAAGCAAAGTATTGGCAAAGTCCAGCAGATGTTCCCAGTCAATTTCCTGCAAATCCACAGGCTCGGAGGCAACCTGCGCATAGGAACGGTCCTGAGGACCCACTGGCTCGTCTGAAGTGTGCTTGGAGCGTTTGCCTGCAGGCGGCAATTCAGAACCCGGAGGCGGCTCCTCCGTGCATGGCACCATATCCTCCGGCTCCTCTGTATCGGAATCAGGGCCAAGGGCTGCCACCGTCCGGTCGAGAAAATCCATATCCAGGCCAGCCATACTGCTGTCTTCTCGCTTTCGTTCGCTCCCTCACTCTCTCTCTTTTTCGCTCTGTGCAAGTCCCGGAGGGCTCGCTCTCTCTCTCTCTCTTCTCTCTCTCTCTCCCTCTCTCACTCTCTCTCTCTGTACAAGAGCAGATCAGATCTCGGAGGCGAGCAGGGTTGCTGTCACGCGCTGCCAGATTAGGGTTTCCTTTCCCTGTCACGGCACCGCAAGATGCAGAGGGCAGGCACCCGCGGGCAGCAGGCGTAGGGCAGGGGGCGGACAGAACAGCCGTGGTCTCAGACGAGCAGCTGTCGACAGCAACTGACGGAACGCGGGCCAAGGGCGGGAGCTCAGGCGATGGAGGCGCAGACGACGGAGCCTCTGACGGACGACGGGGGCCCAGGCGACGCGGCCTGAGGAGCTCAGGCGACGAAGGCACGGCCGACGAGGACGCAGACCAGAACGACGGGGGCCCAGGCGACGGGGGCCGAGAGGCTCAGGCGACGAGGGCACGGACGACGGGGGCACAGGCCAGCGACGGGCGCTCAGGCGACGGGGACGGGGGCTCCATCATCGATCTCTCTCCTCTTGGGCCTCTCTCTCTCTCTCTCTCTCTCTCTCTCTCTCTCTCTCTCTCTCTCTCTCTCTCTCTCTCTCTCTCTCTCTCTCTCTCTTTCGTAAAAGGTAATTGTATTAATTACGAAAAAAAAAATACAAGATTACTTGATTACAAGATACATGACGACAATGCAAGTCATCATGCGAAGAGGTGCTAAGTACTACAAGTTACAATTTCATGGCAAGGATGCGGAGGAAATTGCCATATGCCAAGGACGGAAGTCCTCCGTAGAGAGCAAATCAGAACGATGGAGAAGATCTAACTGCCAATACAAGAGGTCCTTAAGCCTCACAATATGCCGCTGAACATTATGGGCGGAGTCAAACAGAAAAGCATTCCGAATGGTCCAGTTATGCCAACAGCCCCAGTATCGAAGAAAGTGATACATGAGCTTCATATGTGGCTGTGCGGGAGTAGGGTATTTGGGCTGGCCCAAAACCCAATCAAAGGGGCGCAGTGTGATACCAACCACCCCTCGCCAAACGGCCGACAAAAATAACCAGACTTTCTTAGCGACGGGGCAGGAAATAAATCGGTGGCGGGCGGATTCCATAGTAGTGGTGCAAAAGAAACAGGTGCCATTGGAGATTCGTCGCTTGGAAAGAGCCGAAGCAAGCGGAAGACCCCCAATTATCACTCGCCAAAGAAAGACTTTGTATTTAAAGGGTGCCTTGTTGACCCAGCCCTCCATCACAGTGACCCTCCACCACGAGCGGGATTTATGCAATCCCCATAAAGCATTCGCTTTAGTAACTAGCCATTGATTATCTTTAATCAGGAGATGATACACTTGATTAGCAGAAGCTTTGCTCAAAGGTAGCCGGCCTTGTAGGTCCCAATCCTGCCAGGGATGATCCAAAGCAAGAGCAGGAAAGGGTTGTCTGCTCTCGAGCACCGTCACGAGTTGTTCCCATAAAGGCCTATATCCACGAGGGACCCGGAAAATCCTCCTAGCAGTACGAAACGAGATAAGCACATTGCGACTGGCAAGGGTGGCATCAGCAACTGAAGACAAGCCCAAACGTGCCATCCGGTTGAATTGTGGTCTAAGCTCATGTTTACCTTTCCACGAAAGTAGACGCGAGACTGCCAGTAATTCCAATTGAAAAGAGTTAGTAGCCAGGCGATCCTCCGTTGGGTGCCACTGGGCCTTTCGAAGGACATGTTTCCAGGAACACACCAAATGAGTAAGCAGCGATGAAGAAGAACTGGAAAACCGTGAATCCGCATTAAGAGGTGCCACCAAGAACTCCGGAGTCGGGTATTGCCATGCCGAAGCCCATGACCCTCAAGGAAAGAACGGGCGATAGCGACCCACGGATGATGATCATCCGAGCACATGGCGCGGAAAAGGGACCAACGGAGTGCCTGCATGTGAGTTTGGGCATCTAAAATAGCTCTGCCACCCATGCTTTTGGAGGTGCACGCATGTGACCACGAGATCCAGGAAATGCCTGCATGCAATGAGTCCTTCTTCCAGAGCATGAAGCGAATAGACTGAGTGAGAGCATTCAGAGTCGTAAGAGTCCAGGGCAACAATGGCAAGAAATATGTGATCATTGGCAACATAATTATCTGGGCTACTTTGAGGCGAACATGAAAAGGCCAGGCCTGAGACTTCCAGTACATAAACTTGGCCACCATCTTCTGAGAAATCCACTGCAGAAGCTGCTTTGGGGGAACATCAACACCCAATGGGTATCCAAGATGCCTGACAATGGAACCTCGAGGAACAACCAGACCTTGCCAGTCCAAGGACTGCAAATCCAACTCCGTGCAGCTTAGAATGGCTGATTTGAGCGGATTGATACGAAGGCCTGACGCCTGGCCAAAGAGACCCCAAACATCCAATGCTTTTCGAAGGTTATCCTTGTCCGCACGTAAAATCATAAAAGTATCATCCGCCAGGGATTGGCTAATGAAATGTTGTCTTGTAGGAAGCGACAGTCCGGCCAACTGGGAAGAGGCGGCCATATGTGATAACATGGAAAGAACTGGATGTGTCGCAAGGGCAAAGAATAAAGGGCTCAAAGGACACCCCTGTCTGACAGAACGGGCAAGGACAAATGGCTCAGTAACACCTCCGTTCAGCATGACTCGCAAAGACGCCACAGCACTAATGGTGTAGATCAGACGAGACATCCGAGCACCAAAGCCCATAGCGGACATAAGGTCAGCAACAAAAGACCAGTCCAGATAGTCAAAAGCCTTTTCCAGGTCCAGTTGAATCAACACCACCTCCTGATTAGAATGCCGGGCATAATCAATGGCCAATTGGGCATTCAAAACATTGTGTAGAATATTTCGGCCCTTAATGAAACCATACTGGAGAGGGTGCACAAGGGCAGGGAGATGCTTATGGAGCCGATTCGCCATTACTTTGGAAAAGATTTTGTACATGGAACCCATCAAAGAAATGGGGCACCAGTGTGTCAACTTAGATGGCGAAGGAACTTTTGGAAGCAGTTTAATAAGTCCTTGTTTCCATGAGGGAGGCATGATCCCCGTTTCCCACACCTGCTGAAACAGAGCTTGCAATGGTTTCGCCAGTTGGGTAGCGAAAGCTTCAAAGAACTCATTGGTGAGACCATCCCAACCCGGACTTTTATCTTTGGGCAAGTGTAACAAGACATCCATAACCTCTGCTTCACCAATATCTGACTCCAGAGTAGCTTGCATGTCCTGCGGTAGCTGATTGCGGACCAGGTCATAAAAGACCGAACGGGCCTGAGTAATTTGGGCTGAAGGAGGAGAAGCGGAACCGAGAAGGTCACGGAAATAATTCCTGCACATATGCACAATAGTCTGTGGATCCAGATAAGGTGGCCTTGTGCATCCTCGAGTCTGGTCAAATTCTCTCGAGCAGGAGAGGCATGGAGAGCTCGAAAGAACTTATGGGTCTGACATGCACTATCTTGCAAAGTCTCTGTTAGATGTTGCAATTTGGCCTGCTGATACGATTTTAATTGGAATTCTTTAACAAGATCGGCCACCCGCAGGGCCAGTGCAAGCAGAAATGCATCATCCGGAGTGTCCATCAGCAGGGAGCGAATCAAAAGCAGCAGGTCCTCCGCTGCCTGTCGACGGCGCCGACAAAGAGAGGCATGATAGATCCGATATTGCCGAGCAACCCGCTGCACATTAGAGAGCAATCGGTCAAATGACGCAGTGCCCTGAGAGGAAAAGTCCAAGGAGAATCTGTCAAGCAATTGCTGCATATAGCCCTGAAAAATTGTATGCTTTAAGTAAGAGGAATTGAAACGCAAAGGGAGTCTCTCCAGAAATTGCTTGAAGGGGCCAATGGGTTGTGCAAGCAACTCGAACTGCAGAGGGAAATGGTCCGATAAGACATATTGCTGCAACACTTTTATTTCGAGCATCTCAGGCAGAAAATCATCATTATGCATGATATATATGCGGTCCAACTGCGACCATGTTGTGGCATACTGGGCCGAATGGAAAGTAAAGCCTGGAGAAGACGGGTGTAGCCAGGACCAAAGATCTTGCTTAAGAACAGCAAGAGCCAAGTCGTGCCACATACGACTTTCCGGCGCATCCATGACCGAGTGCTCCGATGTAGACTGGGAAGAATCAACACACATATTGAAATCCCCCATGAAGTGTCAGATGGGAGAGGATCGAGGTGCAGCTGAAGTGCAGTAGACAGTGTGAGAGTGAGAGACAGAGTTGAGCACGATACCCAATGCAATAGTACTGAATAGAGAGTTAGCTGAAAGTACAAATGATAACCCTTATACCTTAGGGTTATAAGGGGTTGTTCACACCCGAACACAGTAAGTGCCCGTAAGTGTGCACCACAAGCACATACAAAATAGTACACATAATCTGGGGGAAAAAACCTCTCCTACCGAGAGTAAAAAGTGCCCCAGTGTCCTAGTGATCACCCGCACACTCCCATATGAGCGTAGGCGTAAGTAAGGCGTGTGAGATACCCAACAAACCCCCCTGGAGTGAAGAGTGATCAAGTGTACAAGGATCATCCGCCACCAAAGGGCGTCAAATTCAAAGCATCGCGAAATGCTTCAAATTTGTCTCGTGGAAGAGCTTTGGTGAAGATGTCTGCCACATTGCTGGTGGTAGGACAGTAGACAAGGCTGATATCACCTGCATGTAGCCTCTCTCTGACAAAGTGGTAGTGAATCTCTATGTGTTTCGTGCGAGCATGAAACACAGGGTTCCGTGCCACTGCAATGGCACTCTGACTGTCAGTATATAAAGGAGTAGGCTCCGTAACAGATACATCCAAATCAGCAAGTAAGCGTCTAAGCCATACGCACTCAACTGCAGTAGTGAAGGCTGCCTTGTACTCAGCTTCACATGACGACGTGGCAACAGTGGATTGTTTCTTGCTAAGCCAAGAAATGCATGACGAGCCAAGAAAGAAACAATTGCCACTAGTGGAGTGACGAGTATCAAAATCACCAGCCCAATCAGAGTCACTGTAAGCATGTAACTGCAGTGGTCCCCCCTTGGCATAAAGCAATCCAAGAGCTCTAGTACCCTGCAAGTAACGAAACACACGCTTCACAGCTTGCCAATGCGACATACGAGGCTGATGCATGTACCTGCTCAAAACTGAAACGGCAAACTGTATGTCTGGCCGAGTGTGGCATAGATAGATGAGACATCCCACTGCTGGAGCATAAGTATGGATATCAAACAAATCACTGTCATCATGTAATGACAGTTTGAGCCCAGGTTCCATGGGTGTACAAACTGGCTTGCAATCCTGTAAGCCAAACTTCTCAAGAAGTTGCCCAATGTACCTTGATTGACATAATCCAATGCCTCTAGCATCATGTACAAACTGGATGCCCAAGTAATAGTGCAAAATACCCAAGTCAGACATGTCAAAAGTTTGCTGTAAATTATTTTTGAATGCTGAAATCTGATCAGCACGTGTTCCAGTGAGCAAAAGGTCGTCTACATATAGACACAAAATCAGCATGGATCCCCCCTCTTTATGTACATAAAGGGTAGACTCAGATGGGCTGTTTACAAACCCCTGACTAAGCAAGAAGGCATCTATCTTTGCGTACCAAGCTCGTGGAGCTTGTTTCAAACCATATAGAGCTTTTTTCAGCTTGCATACTAAATTTTCTGAGCCTTCAACTGCAAAACCAATGGGCTGCTGTACATACACTTCTTCCTGAAGTTCCCCATGTAAGAATGCAGTCTTTATATCCAGCTGATGCACTTTCCAACCAAAATGTGCAGCCAAGGCAATCATAGACCGAATGGTCGTCATACGGGAGGTAGGAGCAAAGGTCTCCTCATAGTCAATGCCCTTTTTCTGTGCGTAGCCTTTAGCTACCAGCCGTGCCTTGTACTTATCTATGGATCCATCTGCATTCCTTTTCAATTTGTAGACCCATTTCGTACCAATGGCATGTTTGCCAACTGGCAAAGACACCAAATCCCAAGTATGATTCTTATGAATAGAATCCAATTCAGCTTGCATGGCTGCCATCCAATGCACACTATGTCGTGCATCCTCAAAACATTCAGGCTCCTCATTATCATGAGTACATGCTGCCATAACAAACTCCATGGAATGTGCTGAATCATGCAGTCGAGTTTGCCTTCGAGTACGACCAGCCAAGGGTGTTTCCAAATGACTATCTCTCATAGTCTGCGTGTACCATCTAGGCACCTGTCTTGCTTCCTGACTGTGTACAAGTTCTTGCTGAATTTCAGTTTCAGCAATGTGCTGATTTACTGCATGTTCCATAGGAGCAGCTGGCTGAACATTAGGTTCATTTGCTGAAGTACCAGCTGAATCACCAAATGTGATGGGCAGCAGCCCTTCAAAGACATCACGGGCAGCCTGATATGTATCAAAACCAGCCAAGGATAATTCTGATTTTTCATCAAATACAACATCCCTGCTGACAAAAACCTTCTTGGTCACGGGATCATAGAGTCTGTAGCCTTTGCTTTCGCTGCTATATCCCATAAAGATGCATTTTACAGCCTTGTTGTCCAACTTCTTTCGAAGTACCTGTGGAATATGGGCATATGCAAGACACCCAAAAGTACGGAAGTGGCCAACAGAAGGTTTGCGGCTGTGCCAAGCCTCAAAAGGTGTGACGGTTTTCAAGGCCTTGGTAGGGCATCTGTTCAAAATGTGGCAAGCGCACATGACGGCTTCCATCCAAAAACTATGAGGCAAACTCTTTGCCTTCAGCATACATCTGGCCATCTCCATGAGTGACCGATTTTTCCTCTCTGCTACCCCATTCTGCTGTGGAGTATATGCAGTAGTGTACTGATGGATAATGCCCTTCTGCTGCAAATAAGAATTCAGCATAGAGGACATGTATTCCCCCCCTCGGTCCGAACGGAGAGTCTTAATCTTGCAACCAGACTGAGTTTCCACAAGTGCACTGAAAGCCAAAAATGCATCATACACTTCTGACTTCTTTTTCAAGCAGTAGACCCAGCACAAACGTGTAAAGTCATCAATAAATGTTACAAAATAGTAACAACCACCCAATGACTGTGTCTGCATGGGCCCACAAACATCCGAATGCACAAGCTGCAATCTGGCTGTTGCTCTAAAAGCAACATCACGGGGAAAAGAGAAACGATGCATTTTCCCCAAAATGCAACCCTCGCATAAATGCTCAGGAGGTCTCTCCAAGAGAGGTAATCCATCCAACATCTGAGTACGCTGTAATAACATCAAGCTGCCATAGTTTACATGCCCCAAACGAGCATGCCATAACTCTGCCTCTAACATAGCAGGAGTAAGAGTGGATGTCAAATATGCAGACTAATCTACCGAAAGAGCATCCAACTCATATAACCCATGACACAGAGAACCTGTCAAGACCAATGTCATGTGTTCCTTGTCACGGACCATGCAACGGTCATCATCAAAGGTGACCTGCAAACCACAACGTGCCATAGAAGAAATGGAAAGCAGATTCTTCTTAATGCCAGGCACATACAAAGCATCCTGTAGGCGGAGAATAGAGCCATCAATGGCTGTAAGCTGAATCTCCCCAATACCACGAACAGGGTATGATGCATTATTAGCACACTGAACAGACTTCCCAACGGGAGGTGCACCAAGAGAAGCAAACAAATCTCTACGAGATGTGATATGCCGTGAAGCACCACTGTCAAAGAACCAAGTGTCAGCATCTTCTGTAGAGCTAAATGCTCTATCAGCCCAAGAGACATCATAACTGCAAGTGTAAAAACAATAGTCCCTGTCTGCAACAAAGGACGCGGACTCACTGGCAGTGGAAGGAGCTGCAGAAACAGACATCCCTGACTCCTTCTTCTTCTCTTTGGCGATGCGCTTCCTGCACTCAGTGATGTAGTGGCCAGGCTTCTTGCAGTAATGGCATTTTCCTTTCTTGGCTTGCGTGCCCCCCTGTTTCTGACTTGTCTGTGAAGTGTTACTACTACCAGAACTCTGCGAAGCATTTTTCCCTTGGCTGTTTTTACCCTTCTGCCTTGACATAAAAGCCTGCTCAGAGGCTATACCATCCACACCACTGTTCCGTCTAGTTTGTTCCTCCTCTAGAAGCAAACTGACAAGCTGAATGAAAGTGATGGGCTCTTTCGAAATCCTCATAGTGAGGTTCAAGGCAGTATGAAAAGCCAAGTAAGAGGGAGGCAGTGAATTCAATGTCGTAGAAATCAGCTGCGCATCTGAGTAGTATTCATCCACATTCATGAGTTGCTCCCGCAAGTCCTGAATTTTGTTGAGATGATCCTGCATAGAATCACCCTCATTCATCTTTAGAGTCTCTAGCTCTTTCTTCAAGAAAGAGATGCGAGTCTCATTCTTTCCTGCAAACATCTGCTCCAATATCAACCAAGCTTCTTGTGAAGAAGCTGCTGAACGAATATGAGGAATGATAGAACGCTGAACTGCCAATGCAATCAGCGACATAGCCTGTGCATCCCGTGTATCCCAAGTTTTCTGAGCTGCAGTTCTTGGGGGAAGTGGCTGAGCGGGCTGAGGTGGAGGGGGCTGAGGTTGCCCTCTTGCACGTCCTCCTGGAGGAGGAGTAGCGGGAGCCACAACTCCCGGTCGTGCTTCCTCTCCACTGACATAATCCCACAAATTTTTTGCCACTAATACATTCTTCATCATGAAAGACCAAAGGGAATAATTGTTCCCATCCAATCGGTCTTCCTTGGACACATAGGTGAATACATCTCCTCCCTGATTTGCCATTATTTCCCAAAAGGCAATTGAGCAATGTCAATGCAGTACCGGCTGGAAATCTGCAAATTTCCAGAAATTGCAGCAAACACAAGTCTGCAATTAATGTGCAAAGGGTACTTTTTCAAAAAAACTGTCACTGATGCACGCTTCCCAAGGTGCAATTAGTGCTCAGCAGCACTAAAACATCAAAAGCCCCAAAATTTTCTGCCCAAAATTTCTGTCACAAATGTCTGTTACAAAAGCCCCAAAATGTGCATTCAATGTGTCACAGACTGACACAGCACGTTTCCCAATGCTGAAAACTGAACCTGCTGTTCAGCACGTTTCCCAATGCTGAACCTGAACCTGTTGCACGAACTCCTGTGTAAAAGAAAAGTGCAGAATGTTACCTCTGCGTGTTGACGACGGGCACGATTCCCGAGGTAATGACTGCTGGGTACAGTCGGACTGACGCACAGGTACAGGTGTGCAGGTCCAGTGACACGCGCAGGCAGGACTGGGCGCGCGCTGGGCAGAGGAGGCGGCACCCAGGACTGAGTGGTGGAAACAGGTGGCGCGCTGGCAGCTGGAGCTGACGGCACAGTCTAGCTCAGCGCAGGGAGGCTGCGCAGGCAGACTGACAGGCGAAGGGGCACGCTGGGCAGACACAGGACAGAGGACACGCTGGGCAGAGGTGGCAGCACGCAGGTACAGGTGGCGCGCTGGGCAGGGCGCGCTGTGCAGGACAGATAGCACGCTGTGCAGGACACGCACAGGTACAGGCGGCTGGGGCAGAACTGGCGGGGGCTGGCTGAACTGGAGTGGGCTGCAGACTGCAGACTGAAGACTGCTCTGAGCTGAGCTCTGATACCAAATGTCAGATGGGAGAGGATCGAGGTGCAGCTGAAGTGCAGTAGACAGTGTGAGAGTGAGAGACAGAGTTGAGCACGATACCCAATGCAATAGTACTGAATAGAGAGTTAGCTGAAAGTACAAATGATAACCCTTATACCTTAGGGTTATAAGGGGTTGTTCACACCCGAACACAGTAAGTGCCCGTAAGTGTGCACCACAAGCACATACAAAATAGTACACATAATCTGGGGGAAAAAACCTCTCCTACCGAGAGTAAAAAGTGCCCCAGTGTCCTAGTGATCACCCGCACACTCCCATATGAGCGTAGGCGTAAGTAAGGCGTGTGAGATACCCAACATGAAGAAGCCGCGTCTGCCAAGTGACAAGGAAGTCTGCAAAGTCTGCCAAAGCTCCCGGCGAGATAACGAATCATTCGGAGCATAGAGGCCAAGTAACCATAGGATTTCCCCTTCGAATAAGATTTCAACCACCAAAAAGCGGCCATGAACATCATTTTTAATAAGAACAGACTGATATTTGGCATGTACAATCATGAGCACACCCGAATAATGCATGGCCTGTGTTCCTGCGTAGAACAAACGAAAGCCATGGCAATCCACAACTTTACCGGCGTCACTGTGACTCTTGTGCTCAACAGCACACAGGACATCCCACTGATTCTCATACAATGCAGTCCACATGGCATGTTGCTTGTGACGAGAACAAATTCCTCGCACATTCCACGTGGCTATTTTCATGTGTATACAAAACACACTCAGGTACGAGGCACAGCTTGCCTCGATTTGACTTTGTCGGCGAGAATGTCCAGGACTCCCTCATCCAAGAAATCTGCCAACACCGCAAAAGAGTTCTAAGGATCAGATTTGGAAGTTGACGGCATATCGACTTGCTTGGGGTTGGAACGTGGGTAACGACGGTCCCACGGAGTAATAACGTTGCCTCTTGTATCAAAAGCCAGCTGGGCAGGTGGACCCTTTAGGCGATCCAAATACATTTTCCTGGCGGGCTGATGACGGGGAGCTGAAGAAACCATAGCAGGAGCAGAGCGCTCGGAAGACATCATTTCCTTCCTGCGCATATAGGTTCGCATGGAATCTTGTGAGGTAGTAGGCACAGTACTCTCCATGCCAGCACCAATCCTGTTGCCTTTTTTTGGACGAACTTTAACCCAATCAGTGGCACGGGAATCCAGACCCGAAACCTGTTGTTTGCCTTTGGCCAGAACTTGGGGCGGGTGGATACTATCCAACAACGGAGCATCACACACCATATCTTCCATGGGCGGAGCAACATGACCCGTATCTGAAACGTGTTGTTGCTCTGGGCATTCAGCCATAAAGTGCCCCAACTGTCCACAAGAAAAGCAATGGCCTGCAAAATTGCCCCATTTCAAACGAAAGTGTAACGGATGCATACCAGAGCAATTGAGGCGTAACCACGCAGGCCGTTTCCTTGCAGTATCCCATAACATGCACAAGCTGTTGCGATTCACAGCCTTGAGACTGGGAGGGACCAGAACCGTGCCCACAGCGGCCATAGCATCCTTCAATAGCGGCCAATAAACAGCCGGACAATTTTCCACTTCTACCCACACAGGGCATTCACGTTGCAGGAGACGCTGGAAATCTGCCATCGGGCGCCAGGGAACCACATGAACCAACCGACGATCAAAAAACAAAGGCAGTTTAGACAGGAGAGCAGTACGGTGCGTCTCTGTTTTCAAGAGGACCTCAAAAAAACCGCGGGATCCAAGAAAAATCTCTTCAACACATTCCCCTTGTAGCAGACTCTGCAGCCATTGGCGAATACGGGAAAGCAGCGGGATGCGACCAGTGAAGAAGAGTATCACCGCGCGATCATAAAATACCGAAAAGGAGCGCAGGACAGTTTTTAGGTCGACGGTAGCTTCCAGAACATCGTCTGGAGCAGAGTCAGAGAAGGCTTCCTGATTATGTTGAACATAGTCACCAAGCAGAGTGTTGGCAAATTCCAACAGATGCTCCCAGTCCACCTCCTGAGAGTCCACAGAATCCGAAGCAACCTGCGCATAGGAACGATCCGGAATAACACCTATCTCTGCCGGGGTATGCTTGGTACGTTTACCCGCAGGCTGGATGTCAGGACCCGGGGGCAATTCTTCAGGGCACGGAACCATATCCTCCGGTTCCTCAGCATCAGAGTCCGGGCCAAGTGCTGCCATCGTTTGGTCTATGAAATCCAGATCCAAACCAGCCATCGTGTACGACGAGCTGTTCTCGAAGAAGGACTGAATGACAGTGCAGATCAGTGTCAGCTGCGTTAGAAGGCTGCACCCCTATAAGCTGGTTGCGCACACAGCTGAGGACGACCCGCAGGACGTCACACGAACAGGTTACAGGCGTTAAAAGTCTGGCGGGCAAGGGCAGCGTCTCTCTTTCTCTCGCTCTCTCTCTCGCGCCTTCTCAGGCAGAACAGGACAGGCACTGGAGCAGCGGCTTTAGAGGTAGCCTGTCCCAATATCGCGAGTGACAGGGCACAACCCTGACAGTGCACGTGCAAGAGGGCGAACCACAGGGGGGGCAGAGGATGTCAGGTCTGGACAGGCGACGAACGAAGGCAGGGGCGGCGACGGTCAACAGGGCTCAGGTCCGGCTGCAGGACGGGCGAGGCAGCAACGGCGCAGGGCAGGGGTCGGGTGCGGGCAGAAACCCTACGCGCAGGGCGGGCGAACGGGCGCCAACCAGACGAACGGGCACCAACCAGACGGACGATGGCGCCAACCAGACGGACGATGACGAGCGCAAGCTGACGCGGGGGGCGAAACGACGAAACGCGACGGTTGGGATTCATAGCCTTTGACTTTTCTTGGCTCTTCCATGACCTTACCTTCCCAATACTTTGTAGGCTCTCTTCTCCATAATGTGGGATTTTTTACCCTCTCATCTACCATCTTCTTTGAGATCTGTATGGCTCCTTCAACCACTTGTGGAGGCAGCACTTGACTCAGGGTAGAAGGGTAGAAGAATTCAAATTCAAATGGCCTACACCCATTCTCCCACTACTCCTAATGGTTCAATTCCAGTGCCCAATTGATAGGCAATTGTTCCTCAATTTGCAGCATCTGGACATCGGGCATTTCTTATGGTCTAGTATTAAACTTCCTCCTCATGAATTCAACCAACTCCCTACCTTTCCTTTTGGCCTCAATCATTCTTTCTATGGTGGCAAGATCTTCCTCTTCTTGGCCTTTTGCTCTATTGATGTAGGTAGAGGCGTGCTCTATTCACCGAGATGTGCCTCGATATCATAAAGTTGCTCAAAATTAGGCCCTTCTTCCCTTAATGGTTCTAATGGGGCTGCTATGGTTGGCTACTCTCAATGCTCTTGCTCTCCAATTTCACTTGGAAATACTGCTGCCCCAAACTTTTTGATCATCAGGTAAGATATCTCTCTCTCTCTCTCTCTCTCTCTCTCTCTCAGGCTTCAGCCTGTGAGCACTGAGCAGTGTAGACTGCAGTGAGTCTTCAGAGTCCAGACTCTTCACTGTTCACAACTTCACAGTCTACAGACCTGAAGGCTGAATATTGAGATTCGAGGTTACAGACCTGGAGGCTGGAGCCTGGGACTACAGTGCACAGTGCACAATGCACACTGCAGTGACTGGTCACTGCACAGTGACTCTCTCTCTCTCTCTCTCTCTCTTTCGTAAAAGGTAATTGTATTAATTACGAAAAAAGTACAAGATTACTTGATTACAAGATACATGACGACAATCTAAGCCATCATGTGAAGAGGTTCTAAGTACTACAAGTTACAACGTCATGGCAAAGATGCAGAGGAAATTGCCATATGCCAGGGACGTAAGTCCTCCCTACAGAGCAAATCAGAATGCTGGAGAAGATCCAACTGCCAATACAAGAGGCCCTTAAGCCTCGCAATATGCCGCTGAACATTATAGGCGGAGTCAAAAAGAAAAGCATTCCGAATGATCCAGTTATGCCAACAGCCCCAATATCAAAGAAAATGATACATGAGCTTCATATGTGGCTGTGCAGGAGTGGGGTATTTGGGCTACCCGAAAACCCAATCAAAGGGGCGCAGGGTGAAACCAACCACTCCTTGCCAAACAACCGATAAAAATAACCAGACTTTCTTTGCGATGGGGCAAGAAATAAATCGGTGGCGGGCGGATTCCACAGCAGTGGTGCAAAAGAAACAGTTGCCATTGGAGATTCGTCGCTTGGAAAGAGCCGAAGCAAGCGGAAGACCACCAATCATCACTCTCCAAAGAAAGACTTTACATTTGAAGGGTGTCTTGTTCAACCAGCCCTCCATCACAGTTGCCCTCCACCATGACCGGGATTTACGTAATCCCCATAAAGCATTCGCTTTGGTAACTAGCCATTGATGATCTTTAATCAGAATATGATACACTTGGTTAGCAGAAGCTTTGCTTAAAATCAGCCGGCCTTGTAGGTCCCAATCTTGCCAGGGATGATCCGAAGCAAGGGCAGGAAAGGGTTGTCTGCTCTGGAGCACCCTCAAAAGCTGTTCCCATAAAGACCTACATCCACGACGGATCCTGAAAAGCCTCCTAGCTGTACGAAAAGATATAAGCACATTGCGACTGGCAAGGGTGGCATCCGCAACTAAAGACAAGCCCAAACGGGCCATCCGGTTGAATTGTGGTCTAAGCTCATGTTTACCTTCCCATGCAAGTAAACGCGAGACTGCCAGCAATTCCAATTGAAAAGAGTTAGTAGCTAAGCGATCCTCCGTTGGATGCCACTGAGCCTTCTGGAGGACGTGTTTCCAGGAACATACCAAATGAGTAAGCAGCAACGAAGAAGAACTGGAGAACCGCGAATCAGCATTAAGAACATGCCACCAAGAACTCCGGATTTGGGTATTGCCATGCAGAAGCCCATGGCCCTCAAGGAAATAACGGGCTATATCGACCCATGGATGATGATCAAAGCACATGGCGCGGAAAAGAGACCAACAGAGTGCCTGCATGTGAGTTTGGGCATCTAAAATAGCTCCGCCACCCATGCGTTTGGGGGTGCACGTATGCGACCAAGAGATCCAGGAAATACCTGCATGCAATGAGTCCTTCTTCCATAGCATGAAACGAATAGACTGAGTAAGAGCATTCAGAGTCGTAGTAGTCCACGGCAACAATGGCAAGAAATATGTGAGCATTGGCAACATAATTGTCTGGGCCACTTTGAGGCGAACATGGAAGGGCCAGGCTTGAGATTTCCAATACATAAACTTAGCCACCATTTTCTGAGAAATCCACTGCAGAAGCTGCTTTGGGGGAACATCAACACCCAAAGGGTATCCAAGGTGCTTGACAATGGAGCCACGAGGAACAACCAGACCCTGCCAGTCCAAGGACTGCAAATCCGACTCCGTGCAGCTGAGAATGGCTGATTTGAGCGCATTGATACGAAGGCCGGACGCCTGACCAAAGAGGCCCCAAACATCCAATGCTCTTCGAAGGTTATCCTTGTCCGCACGCAAAATCATAAAAGTATCATCCGCCAGGGATTGGCTAATGAAGTGCTGTCCTGTAGGAAGCAACAGTCCGGCCAACTGAGAAGAGGCTGCTATATGAGATAACATCGAAAGAACTGAATGTGTCGCAAGGGCAAAGAATAGAGGGCTCAAAGGGCACCCTTGTCTGACAGAGCGGGCAAGGACAAATGGCTCAGTAACACCTCCGTTCAGCATGACTCGCGAAGACGCTGCAGCGCTAATGGTGTATATTAGACAAGACATCCGAGGACCAAAGCCCATACCAGACATAAGTTCAGCAACGAAAGACCAGTCCAGATAGTCAAAAGCCTTTTCCAGGTCCAGTTGAATCAGTACTACCTCCTGATTAGAATGCCTTGCATAATCAATTGCCAGTTGAGCATTCAATACATTGTGCAGAATATTTCGGCCCTTAATGAAACCATACTGTAGAGGGTGCACAATGGCCGGGAGATGCTTATGGAGCTGATTCGCCATTACTTTGGAAAAGATTTTGTACATTGAACCCATCAAAGAAATTGGGCGTCACTGTGTCAACTTAGATGGCGAACTTTTGGAAGCAGTTTAATAAGGCCTTCTTTCCATGAGGAAGGCATGATCCCCGTTTCCCACACCTGCTGAAACAAAGCCTGCAATGGTTTCGCCAGTTGGGTAGCAAAAGCTTCAAAGAACTCATTGGTGAGACCATCCCAACCCGGACTTTTATCCTTGGGCAAGTGTAACAAGACGTCCATAACCTCTGCCTCACAAATATCGGACTCCATAGTAGCTTGCATGTCCTGCGGAAGCTGATTGCGGACCAGGTCATAAAAAACCGAACGGGCCTGAGTAATTTGGGCTGAAGGTGGAGAAGTGGAACTGAGAAGGTCACGGAAATAATTCCTGCACATATGCACAATAGTCTGCGGATCCAGGATAAGGTGGCCTTCTGCATCCTCGAGTCTGGTCATATTCTCTCGAGCAGGAGAGGCATGGAGAGCTCGAAAGAACTTATGGGTCTGACATGCACTATCTTGCAAAGTCTCCGTCAGATGTTGCAGTTTGGCCTGCTGATATGATTTCAACTGGAATTCTTTAATAAGATCAACCACCCGCATGGCCAGTGCGAGCAGAAATGCATCATCCGGAGTGTCCACCACCAGAGAACGAACCAAAACCAGCAGGTCCTCTGCTGCCTTGCGACGCTGCCGACAAAGAGAGGCATGATAGATCCCATACTGCCGAGCAACCCGCTGCACATTAGAGAGCAATCTTTCATATGACGCAGTGCCCTGAGAAGAGAAGTCTAAGAAGAATCTGTCAATCAATTGCTGCATATAGCCCTGAAAGATTGCATGCTTCAAGTAAGACGAGTTGAAACGCAAAGGGAGTCTCTCCAGAAATTGCTTGAAAGGTGCAATGGGTTGTGCAAGCAGCTCGAGCTGCAGAGGGAAATGGTCCGACAAGGCATATTGCTGCAACACTTTTATTTCGAGCATCTCGGGAAGAAAATCATCATTTTGCATGATATATATATGGTCCAATCACGACCATGTTGTTGCATACTGGGCAGAATGGAAAGTAAATCCTGTAGAAGAGGGGTGTAGCCAGGACCAGAGATCTTGCTTAAGAACAGCAAGAGCCAACTCATGCCACATACGACTTTCCGGCGCATCCATTACCGAATGCTCCGATGTGGACTGGGAAGAATCAACACACATATTGAAATCCCCCATGAAGAAGCCCCGTCGGCCAAGTGACAAGGAGGTCTGCAAAGTCTGCCAAAGCTCCCGAGGAGATAACGAATCATTCGGAGCATAGAGGCCAAGTAACCATAAGATTTCCCCTTCGAATAAAATTTCAATCACCAAAAAGCGGCCATGAACATCATTTTTAATAAGAACAGGCTGATATTTGTCATGTACAATCATGAGCACACCCGAATAATGCATGGCCTGTGTCCCTGCATAAAACAATCGAAAGCCATGGCAATCCACCACTTTTCCGGCTTCACCGTGACTCTTGTGCTCAACAGCGCACAGGACATCCCACTGATTTTCATGCAATACAGTCCACATGGCATGTTGCTTGTGTCGGGAACAAATTCCTCGCACATTCCACGTGGCTATTTTCATGTGTATTTAAAACAAAATCAGGTACGAGGCACAGCTTGCCTCGATTTGACTTTGTCAGCGAGAATGTCCAGGACTCCCTCGTCCAAGAAATCCGCCAACACCGCAAAAGAGTTCTGAGGACCAAATTTGGAAGTAGACGGCATATCTGCTGGCTTGGGGTTGAAACGGGGATAACGACGGTCCCACGGGGTAATGACGTTACCTCTGGTATCAAATGCCAGCTTAGCAGGGGGGACCCTTTGGACGATCCGAATACATTTTCCTGGCGGGCTGATGACGGGGGGCAGAGGAAACCATAGCAGGAGCAAAGCGCTCGGAAGACAACATTTCCTTCCTGCGCATATATGTACGCATGGAATCTTGTGAGGTAGTAGGCACAGTATTCTCCATGCCAGCAACAACCCTATTGCCTTTTTTTGCACGTACTTCAACCCAATCAGTGGCACAGGAATCCAGACCCGAAACCTGTTGTTTACCTTTGGCCAGAACTTGGGACTGGTGGATAGTATCCAGCGACGGGGCATCACACACCATATCTTCCATGGGCGGCGCAGCATGGCCAACATCGGAAGTGTGTTGCTGTTCCGGGCATTCGGCCATAAAATGCCCCAACTGTCCACAGGAAAAGCAATGCCCTGCAAAATTGCCCCATTTCAAACGAAAGTGTAACGGATGCATGCCAGAGCAATTGAGGCGTAACCAAGCAGGCCTTTTTCTTGCAGTGTCCCATAGCATACACAAGCGGTTGCGATTCACAGCCCTGAGACTGGGAGGGACCAGAACAGTGCCCACAACGGCCATAGCATCCTTCAATAGTGGCCAATAAACAGCCGGACAATTTTCCACTTCTACCCACACAGGACAATTTTCCACTTCTACCCACACAGGGCATTCACGTTGCAGCAGACGCTGAAAATCTGCCATTGGGTGCCATGGAACCACATGAACCAACCGGCATTCAAAAAACAAAGGCAGTTTAGACAGGAGAGCAACACGGTGCGTCTCCGATTTCAACAGGACCTCAAAAAAACCTCGGGAGCCAACAAAAATCTCTTCAACACATTCCCCTTGTAGCAAACTGTGCAGCCACTGGCAAATACGAGAAAGCAGCGGGATTCGACCAGTGAAGAAGAGTATCACAGCGCAATCATAAAACACCGAAAAGGAGCGTAGGACAGTTTTTGAGTCCACGGTGGCTTCCAGAACATCGTCAGGTGCAGAGTCAGAAAAGACTTCCTGATTATGTTGAACATAATCGCTAAGCAAAGTGTTGGCAAATTCCAGCAAATGCTCCCAATCAACATCCTGAGAGTCCACAGAATCCGAAGCAACCTGAGCATAGGAACGATCCTGATGAACACATATCTCTTCCGAAGTATGCTTGGTACGTTTACCCGCAGGCTGGATGTCGGGACCAGGGGGCATCTCTTCATTGCACGGAACCATATCCTCAGGTTCCTCAGCATCAGAATCCGGGCCAAGTGCTGCCACTGTTTGGTCTATGAAATCCAGATCCAAACCAGCCATCGTGTATGACGATTTGATCTCGAAGGAGGACGGACCCTCTCTCTCTCCCGCTCTCTCTCTCTCCCTCTTTTCTGTACAGAGGCGCTGTCCAGGGGTGTACTCTGCAAGGACAGCTAATGAAAGCAGAGCTTTACCTGTCACCGTGCAGGGGCAGAAGGGCGAAACAAAGGCCTGGCAGTCTCAACGGCAGGACGGGACAGGCTGGGGCGCCGGGCAGGGATCCGTCAGCAGCGAAACCCTAACTGACAAGGCGAAGGGGCGAGAGGCAGGCGCAGAGGTCGCAGCTCAGGTGGGTGTGGGGCGCAAGCGATGGACCGTCCAAACGCAGGGCGGGGGACGCAGCGGCCGTGGACAAGGCGTCAAGGGCAGGCGACCGTGAACAGGGCGTCAAGGACAGGGCGTCAAGGGCGGCCGTGGACAGGGCGTCAGGAGCAGGGCGTCAAGGGCGACCGTGGACAGGGCGTCAGGAGCAGGACGCGCTGACGGCGTCAGGAGCAGGGCTCTAGGGTTTCCGCTGGCGGCGCAGGGACAAGACGCGAATGGCAGGCGAAGACAGGCGGATCTGCAGGCGTCGACGGTGCGGACAAGACGCAAACGACAGACGAGCAGAGGCGGAACGTCAGGCGACGACGGTGCGGACGCGAACGAGAGGTGAAGATAGGCGGGTCTTCAGTCTTCGACAGCGTAGGTCGAGGCGACGGCAGGGCGTGCAGTACCAGGCGATGGCAGGGCGGCACGAAGCAGGGGCACCATCGCGCTCTCTCTCTCTCTCTCTCTCTCTCTCTCTCTCTCTCTCTCTCTCTCTCTCTCTCTAGTTAATTGTATTAATTACGAAAAAAAGGTACAAGTTGACATGATTACAAGATACATGATGGCTCTAAGCTATCGAGTTACAAAAATTCATGGCAAAGACACAAAGGAAATTGCCATATGCCAGGGAAGTAAGTCCTCCCGAGGGAGTAAGTCAGAGTGCCGAATGAGATCCAATTGCCAATGCAGGAGACCTCTAAGCCTCGCAATATGTCCCAGAACATTAGAGGCCAAATCAAAAAGAAAGGCATTTCGAGTGGTCCAATTGTGCCAGCAGCCCTAGTCTCTAAGAAAGTGAAACAAGATCTTCATATGCGACTGTGCCGGTGTGGGGTATTTGGGCTGTACAAAAACCCAATCAAAAGGGCTTAGGGAGAACCCAACCACTACTCGCCAAACCACTGACAAGAGTGACTGGATATTCTTCGTGAGAGGGCAAGAAATAAATCGATAACGGGCTGATTCCACACTGGCGGTGCAAAAGAAACAGTTGCCATTAGAGATGCGACGCTTGGAAAGGGCGGAAGCAAGATGAAGACCACCAATCATGACCCTCCAAAGAAAGACCTTGCATTTGAAAGGTGTCTTGTTCAACCAGCCCTCCATCACAGTTGCCTTCCACCATGACTGAGATTTATGCAATCCCCATACAGTATTAGCTTTAGTAACCAGCCATTGATGATCTTTAATCAGAAGATGATACACCTAGTTAGCTGAGGCTTTTTCCAAATTCAAGCGATCTGCAAGGTCCCAATCCTGCCAAGGACGATCCAAAGCAAGGGTAGAAAACGGTTGTTTGCTCTGGAGCACTAGCAAAAGCTGTTCCCATAAATCAAGGTATCCACGAGGGATTTTGAAAAGCCTCCTGGCTGTACGAAATGATATCAATACATTGCGACTGGCAAGGGTGGCATCCGCAACTGAAGTCAAGCCCAAACGTGCCATGCGGTTAAATTTTAGTCTGAGCTCATGTTTGCCTTCCCAAGAAAGTAATCGCGAGATTGCCAACAATTCCAATGGAAAAGAGTTTGCATGTAAGCGGTCCTCCGCTGGATGCCACCGAGCCTTCTGGAGGACTAATTTCCAGGAGCCTACCAAATGAGTAAGCAGGGATGAGGAAGGACTAGAAAACCGAGAATCTGCATTAAGAACATGCCACCAGGAGCTCCGAATTTGGGTATTACCATGCACAAGCGCGTGATCCTCAAGAAAATAATGGGCTATAACGACCCACGGGTGATGATCCAAGCACATGGCACGAAAAAGAGACCAACGAAGTGCTAGCATATGAGTTTCGGCATCCAAAATAGCCCCACCACCCATGCGTTTGGGAGTACATGCATGCGACCAAGAAATCCATGAAATGCCTGCATGCAAGGAGTCCTTCTTCCATAACATGAAGCGAATGTACTGAGTAAGAGCATACAAAGTAGTAGCAGTCCAAGGCAGCAAAGGCAAGAAATATGTGAGCATTGGCAACATAATTTGCTGAGCCACTTTGAGGCGAACATGGAAGGGCCAAGCCTGCGACTTCCAATACAGAAACTTAGCTGCCAATTTCTGTGAAATCCACTCTAATAGTTCCTTTGGCCGAACATCAACACCCAAAGGGTACCCAAGATACCTGGCAATGGAACCATGGGGAACCACCAGTCCCTGCCAGCCCAATGACTGTAAATCTGACTCCGTGCAACTAAGAATGGCTGATTTGAAAGCATTGATATGAAGACCAGACGCCTGTCCAAAGAGAATCCAAATATCCAATGCTTTGCGAAGATTATCCTTGTCCGCCCGTAAAATCATAAAACTATCATCAGCCAAAGATTGACTAATAAAGTGTTGTCCAGAAGGAAGCGACAATCCGGCCAAATGAGTCGAAGCTGCCATAGAAGACAACATCGAAAGAACCGGATGAGTCGCAAGGGCAAAGAAGAGAGGTCTCAAAGGGCAACCTTGTCGCACAGAGCGTGCAAGGACAAATGGCTTGGTAGCACTGCCATTTAGCATAACTCGCGAAGAAGCCGCAGCACTAATAGTGTAGATCAATCTGGACATCCGAGTGCCAAAACCCATAGTAGACATAAGATCTGCAATGAAAGACTAGTCTAAATAATCAAACGCCTTTTCCAGGTCCAATTGAATCAATACCACTTCCTGATTAGAGTGCCTTGCATAGTCAATAGCCATTTGCACATTTAAGATATTATGCAAAATGTTTCGGCCCTTAATGAAACCATATTGAAGAGGATGCACAATGGCCGGAAGATGCTTGTGGAGCCGATTCGCCATCACTTTGGAAAAGATTTTATACATCGAACCCATCAAAGAAATTGGTCCCCAATGTTTCAACATTGACGGCGAAGGAACTTTGGGAAGCAGTTTGATGAGACCTTCTTTCCATGAGGAAGGCATGAACCCCATTTCCCAAACCTACTGAAACATAGTCGTCAATGGTTTCACTAGTTGAGTAGCATAAACCTCAAAGAATTCATTGGTGAGACCATCCCAACCGGGACTTTTATCCTTGGGCAGGTGTAGCAAAACATCCATAACCTCTGCCTCACAAATATCTGTCTCCAAAGTAGTTTGCATGTCATGTGGAACCTGATTGCGGACCAAATCATAGAAAACTGAACGTGCATGAGTAACTTGGTCAGAAGGTGAAGGAGAAGAACCAAGCAGGTCGAGAAAATAATTCCTGCATATGATCACAATAGTCTGAGGATCAATGACCATTTGACCTTCTAGATCCTGGAGTCTAGTCATATTTTCTCGAGCAGGAGATGCATGTAGAGCTCGAAAGAACTTATGAGTCTGACAAGCACTATCTTGCAAAGTCTCATTCAAATTTTGCAATTTGGCCTGCTGATAGAATTTCAACTGAAACTCTTTAATAAGATCAGCCAAAAGCATCGCTAGTGGCAGCAAAAATACATCATCTGGAGTGTCCACCAGCAGAGAATGAACCAAAGCCAGTAAGTCCTCCGCTGCTTGTCGACTCCGCCGACAAAGAGAAGCATGATGGATCCCATACTGCCGAGCAACCTGCTGCACATTAGAGAGCAATCGTTCAAACAACGCATTGCCCTTAGAGGAAAAGTCCAATAGGAATCTCTCAATCAATTGTTGCATATAGCCCTGAAAGATTGAATGCTTCAAATAAGACGAGTTGAAGCGCAAAGGGAGTTGATCCAGAAACTGCTTAAAAGGTGTAATGGGTTGTGCAAGCATCTCAAGCTGTAGAGGGAAATGGTCCGACAAGGCATATTGCTGCAACACTTTCATTTCAAGCATCTCAGGAAGAAAATCATCATTCTGCATGATGTACATGCAGTCCAACCGCGACAATGTAGTTGCATACTATGCAGAATGGAAAGTAAACCCGGTAGAATAAGGGTGTAGCCAAGACCAAAGATCTTGCTTAAGTACGGCAAGAGCAAACGCATTCCACACACGATGTTCCGGAGCGTTCATCACCGAATGCTCTGATGTGGACTGTGAAGAAGCAACACATATATTAAAATCCCCCATCAAAAAACCCCGCCTGCCAAGTGACAAGGAGGACTTAAAAGTATTCCAAAGATCCCGGCGGGATAAAGGATCATTCGGAGCATAAAGGCCAAGTAACCATAAGATCTCTCCTTCAAATAAAAGTTCAATCACCACAAAATGGCCATGTACATCATTTTTAAGAAGAACAGGCTGATATTTCTCGTGTACAATCATAAGTACACCAGAATAATGCATGGCATGTGTCCCCGCATAAAACAGGCGAAATCCATGACAATCCACAACTTTTCCTGCTTCACCATGACTCTTGTGCTCAACAACACACAAGACATCCCACTAATTCTCATGCAACACAGTCCACATGGCATGTTGCTTATGGCGAGAAGAAATGCCTCGCACATTCCACATGGCTATCTTCATGTGTATTCAAAAGGAAAATCAGGTATGAGACACAGCTTGCCTCAATTTAACCTTTTCTGCTAGAATATCAAGGACTCCCTCATCCAAAAAATCAGCTAACACGGCAAAAGAGTTCTGACAGCCAGATTTGGAGGTGGACGGTATATCCACTGTCTTGGGGATGGAACGGGGATAACACCGATCCCATGGTGTAATCACGTTTCCTCTAGTATCAAAAGCCAACTTAGCAGGTGGACCCTTTGGACCATCCGTATATACTTTCCTAGTAGGCTAATTACGGGAAGCAGGAGAAACCATAGCATGAGCAGTGTGCTCTGAAGACAACATTTCTTTCCTGCGCATATAAGTACGTATGGAAGCTTGGGAAGCAGTAGGCACAGTATCTGCCATGCCAGCATCAAACCTTTTACCTTTTTTTGCGCGTACATCTACCCAGTCGTTGCCACGGGAATCCAAACCCGAAACATGTTATTTACCTTTATCCACAACTTTAGGCAGCTGGGTTGCATCCTGCGACGGAGCATCAAGCACCATATCTTCCATCGGCAGCACATCATGCTCAGCATCTGAAGTCGGTTGCTTCTTTGGGCATTCAGTCATAAAATGCCCCAATTTTCCACACGAAAAGCAATGCCCAGCAAAGTTACCCCATTTCAAGCGAAAGTGCAAAGGATGCATGCCAAAGCAATTAAGACGTAACCAAGCAGGCCTTTTCCTAGCAGTGTCCCATAACATACACAAACGGTTACGATTCACAGCCCTGAGGCTCGCGGGGACCAGAACAGTGCCCACCATGGCCATGGCATCCTTGAACAGTGGCCAATAGACCGGCAGACAATTTTCCACTTCAACCCACACCGGGCATTCACTTTGAAGCAGGTGCTGAAAATCTGCCATTGGGCGCCATGGCACAACATGGACCAAACAGCGATCAAAGAACAATGGTAGTTTAAACAGGAGATCAACACAATGCTGCTCAGATTTCAACAGCACCTCATAAAAGCTTCGGGGCCCAACAAAAATCTCTTCAACACATTCTCCTTGTAGCAGACTGTGCAGCCCTGGGGAATACGGGAAAGCATCGGGAGCTTCCGAGTGAAAAAGAGTATAACAGCACGTTCATAAAACACGGAAAATGAGCGCAAAACATTTTTCGGGTCCACAATGGCTTCCAGAACATCTTCAGTGGTGGCAGAGTCAGAAAACGCTTCATGATTATGCTGAATATAATCGCCAAGCAGAGTGTTGGAAAACTCCAGCAAATGTTCCCAGTCAACATCCTGAGAATCCACAGAATCCAAGGCAACCTAAGCATAAGAGCGTTCCTGAGGATCCATGATCTCTTCCGAAGTATACTTGGTGCGTTTGCCCGCAGGCTGGAAGTCAAGATCAGGGGGCATCTCCTCTGTGCAAGGAACCATATCCTCTGGTTCCTCTGTATTAGAATCCGGACCAAGAGCTGCCACCGTTTGGTCTATAAAGGCCATATCCAAACTATCCATGGTGTATCACTACTTATGCTGGTCAGATGCTGAGGCAGGAGCTCACAAGAGGTAGAAACAAGGCAGGCCAGCACAGGCCTCTCTCTCTCTCTCTCTCTCTCTCTTTTTTTCGTAAAAGGTAATTGTATTAATTACAAAAAAAATACAAGATTACTGGATTACAAGATACATGATGACACAAAGCCATCATGTGAAGAGGTTTTCTCTTTCTTTCTCTTTCTCTTTTTTCTGATTACAAGATACACGAGGGCCCTAGGCCAACGTGTAGGGAAGCCCCGTAGTAATGCACTGAAAAGGTTACACCAATCATGGCAACGACCCAGAGGCAATTGCCATATGCCACGGATGCAAATCCTCCCGAGGGAGCACGTCGGAGTGTCGGATGAGATCTAGCTGCCAATGCAAGAGCCCTTTAAGCCTGGCAATATGTCGCGGTACATTAGAGGCCGAATCAAAGAGAAAAGCATTGCGCGTGGTCCAAATGTGCCAGCATCCCCAATATCTGAAAAAGTGAAATAAGATCTTCTCATGCAACTGTTGCGGTGCGGGATACTTCGGGCGCACAAAAACCCAGTCGAAAGGAGTTAGCGAGGACCCCACCACCGCGCGCCAAATGTGCGACAAGAGTGACCAGATATTCTTGGCGAGCGGGCAAGAGAGAAAACGATGTCGAGCCGATTCCGCCGGTGTGGTACAGAAGAAATAATTGCCATTCGAGATGCGACGCTTGGCAAGGGCCGAGGCCAGAGGAAGACCACCAATCATGACCCGCCAAAGAAAAACCTTGCATTTGAAAGGTGTCTTATTTAGCCAGCCCTCCATCAGCGTTTTCTGCCACCATGACACCGATTTCCGCAGTCCCCAAACAGTATTAGCTTTCTCTCCCAGCCATTGGTGATCTTGAACAAGAAGATGATACACCTGCTTAGTAGAGGCCTTTTCCAGACTCAGGCGGCCTGCAAGGTCCCAGTCCTGCCACAGGCGATCCACAGCCAAGGCAGGAAAGGGTTGCCTACCCTGAAGCTCCGACGAAAGCTGCTCCCATAAATCACGATATCCACGCGGGATCTTGAAGAGTCGCCGAGCAGTCCGAAACGATACGAGGACATTGCGAGTGGCAAGGGTAGCATCCGCAACCGACGTCATACCTAAACGGGCCATGCGATTAAATCTTGGTCTGAGCTGATGTTTATCTTCCCATGAAAGGAGTCTCGATACTGCCAACAATTCCAGCTGAAAGGAATTAGTCTGCAAGCGGTCCCCTACTGGGTGCCAACGGGCCTTTTGGAGCACCACTTTCCAAGAGCCGACCAAGTGCAGTAACAAAGAGGAAGAGGGACTAGAAACACGAGAGTCAGCATTAAGGACATGCCACCAGGAGGTCCGAAGCCGTGTGTTGCCATGGCGGAGCCCGTTGTCCTCAAGAAAATAACGGGCTATGATGGTCCATGGATGATGATCCACACACATGGCACGGAAAAGGGACCAACAGAGAGCTAACATATGAGTGTGTGCATCCAAAATAGCTCCACCACCCATGCGCTTAGGGGTACATGCATGTGACCATGAAATCCACGAAATGCCGGCCTGCAGTGAATCCCTCTTCCACAGCATGAAACGGATGGGATGAGTGAGGGCCTTCAAAGTAGTAGGCGTCCATGGCAACAAAGGCAGGAAATACGTGAGCATTGGTAGCATGATTGTCTAGGCCACTTTGAGGCGGACATGGAATGGCCACGCTTGCGACTTCGAGTACATAAACTTCGCCGCCAGTTTTTGTGAAATCCACTCCAGCAGGTCTTTTGGCCGTACATCCACCCCCAATGGGTATCCAAGATGCCTGACAATGGAGCCACGGGAAACCACCTGGCCTTGCCAGCCTAGGGACTGTAGTACAACTGAGAATGGCTGACTTAAGGGCATTGATGCGAAGCCCAGAGGCCTGACCAAAGAGTGTCCAAACATCTAATGCCCTTCGAATGTTGTCCCTATCCGCCTGCAAAATCATAAAGGTGTCATCAGCCAAAGATTGGCTAACGAAGTGTTGACCCAACGGAAGAGACAGCCCGGCCAGCTGAGCAGAGGCTGCCATGGAGGATAACATTGAAAGGACCGGGTGAGTCGCCAGGGCAAAGAAGAGAGGGCTCAAAGGACAACCCTGTCTGACCGAGCGTGCAAGGACAAATGGCTCTGTAACCCCACCATTAAGCATAACTCTGGAGGAAGCCTCAGCACTAATGGTGTAGATCAATCGGGACATTCGGGTACCAAAGCCCATAGCCGACATGAGGTCTGCAATGAAAGACGAGTCCACATAATCAAACGCCTTTTCCAAGTCCAATTGAATCAATACCACTTCCTGACCGGAGTGCCGCGCATAGTCAATAGCCATTTGCACATTTAAGATATTATGCAGAATGTTGCGGCCCTTAATGAAACCATATTGGAGAGGATGCATAATAGCTGGAAGGTGCTTGTGAAGTCGATTCGCCAGCACTTTGGAGTAGATTTTATACATGGAGCCCATCAAAGAGATTGGTCTCCAATGTTGCAACTTTGACGGCGAAGGGACCTTTGGAATTAGTTTGATAAGGCCTTCTTTCCATGAGGAGGGCATGACCCCCGTTTCCCACACCTGCTAAAACATGGCCACCAATGGCTTCACCAACTGCGTGGCCGAGGTCTGAAAGAATTCATTAGTGAGACCATCCCAGCCAGGACTTTTATCCTTCGGCAGGTGCAACAAGACGTCCATAACCTCTTCCTCGCAAATATCCGTCTCCAACGTGGCTTGCATATCAACTGGAACCTGCTGGCGGACCAGATGATAGAAGACCGAGCGGGCATACGTAACCTGGCTAGAAGGCGAGGAAGAAGAACCAAGAAGTTCCATAAAATAGTTTCTGCACATAGTGACAATGGTCTGCGGATCCGTGACCATGCGACCTTCCGAATCCTGGAGTCTGGTCATATTTTCGCGAGCCGGAGACACATGCAAGGCGCGAAAGAACTTATGAGACTGGCAGGCGCTATCTTGCAATGTGTCCGTCAAGTTGCGCAGCTTGGCCTGTTGATAAGATTTCAACTGAAACACTTGAATAAGATGGGCCAACCACCTCTCCAGAGACAGCAGAAAATCATCATCAGGGGAATCCAGAAGCAAGGAACGGACCAAAGCCAGTAAGTCTTCTGCTGCATGTCGACGTCGGCGGCAAAGCGAGGCATGATGGATCCCATACTGGCGAGCAACCCGCTGCACATTAGAGAGCAGTCGTGCAAAGGAAGGCAAGCCCTCAGAGGCGAAGTCCAATAAGAACCTCTCAATCCGCTGCTGCATATAGCCCTGGAAAATTGAATGCTTCAAATAAGAGGAGTTGAAACGTAAAGGGAGCCTATCCAGCAATTGCACAAAAGGTGCAATAGAGTGTGCCCGCATCTCAAGCTGGAGGGGGAAATGATCCGACAACGCATATTGCTGCAAGACCTTCATTTCCAGTTTTTCGGGAAGAAAATCATCGCCCTGCATGATATACATTCTGTCCAGTCGCGACCAGGTAGTTGCATATTGTGCGGAATGAAAAGTAAACCCTGAAAAAGAAGGGTGAAGCCACGACCAAAGATCTTGCTTGAGTACGTGCAAAGCAAAGGAACTCCACACCCGGCTTTCCGGCGTATCCATTACCGAATGCCCTGAAGTGGACTGAGAAGAGTCAACACACATATTGAAATCTCCCATCAAAAACCCCCTTCGGCCGAGTGACATGGAGCCCTGCAAAGTGGACCAAAGATCCCGTCGGGATGCGGGATCATTCGGAGCATAGAGGCCCAACAGCCATAAAATCTCTCCTTCAAATAAGACTTCGATCACCAGAAAGCGGCCCTGCACATCATTTTTAACAAGGACAGGCTGATATTTCTCATGGACAATCATCAGCACGCCTGAATAGTGCGTAGCAGGGGTTCCTGCATAAAACAGACGGAATCCATGACAATCCATCACTTTTCCTGCTTCACCGTGACTTTTGTGCTCAACTGCACACAATACATCCCACTGGTTCTCATGCAAGACGGTCCACACGGCATGTTGCTTATGGGGAGAGCAAATGCCTCGCACATTCCACGTGGCTATCTTCATGTATCCTCAAAGAAGGAAGTCAGGAACGAGGCGCCTGCTGCCTCGATTTCACCTTTTCCGCGAGAGCATCCAGGACACCCTCATCCAGAAAATTAGCCAATACTGCAAAAGAATTCTGGCGACCTGCTTTGGAGGTAGAAGGGAAATCCACTGCCTTGGGAGAGGGGCGGGGATAACGCCGATCCCAGGGTGTAATAACATTTCCTTTGGCATTGAACGCCAGCTTGGCAGGTGGGCCTTTGGGGCCGTCGGTATAGGCTCTCCTTGGAGACTGATTACGGGGGGCAGACGGGGCCGTAGGACGCGCAGCCTGCTGTGAAGTGGCCATTTCTTTCCGGCGCGTATACGTGCGCACGGAATCCTGGGAAGCGGGAGGCCCAGGATCCGCCAGGCCTGCATCCAACTTTTTACCTTTTTTGGGACGTGCCTCAATCCAGTCAGTGCGACGGGAATCCACACTCAGGACCTGTTGTTTGCCTTTATCCATGACATGAGGAGACTGAAGGGCTTCCTGGGGCGTGGCATCAAGCACCACGTCGTCCTTGGACAGCACAACCTGCGCATCCTCCGAAGACGATTGCTTTTCAGGGCATTCGGCCATGAAATGCCCCAATTTACCACATGAAAAGCAGTGGCCCGCAAAGTTGCCCCATTTTAAGCGAAAATACAAAGGATGCATGCCCGAACAATTGAGGCGAAGCCACGCGGGCCTTTTCCTGGCCGTGTCCCATAGCATGCATAAACGGTTGCGGTTCATCGCCCGGAAGCTTGGGGGAACCAGCACTGTTCCCACAACTGCCATCTTATCCTTCAACATGGGCCAATAGACCGCCGGACAGTTTTCCACCTCCACCCACACCGGGCATTCGCGTTGAAGCAGACGCTGGAAGTCGGCCATGGGGCGCCATGGCACAACATGGACCAAGCGGCGATCAAAGAATAGCGGCAACTTGGACAGGAGCTCAGCGCGATGCGTTTCCGATTTCAGCAGGACCTCATAAAAGCCGCGAGGTCCAAGGAAGATCTCCTCAACAGACTCCCCTTGCAATAGATGGTGCAACCACTGGCGAATATGCGAAATCACTGGGATCCTGCCAGTGAAGAAAAGTATAACTGCACGGTCATAGAACACCGAGAAGGATCGCAAGACTGATTTGGGGTCCACCGTGGCTTCCAGCATATCATCCGTTCCCGCAACAGAAAAAGATTCGGTATTATGCTGGACATAATCCCCGAGCAGAGTGTTGGCGAAGTCCAGCAAATACTCCCAGTCAATTTCCTGCGAATCCACAGGATCAGAGGCCACTTGCGCATAGGAGCGTTCCGGAGGACTCATTGGCTCATCAGGCGTATGCTTGGAGCGTTTGCCGGCAGGCGGCAATTCAGAACTCGGCGGCAACTCCTCCGTGCATGGCACCATATCTTCCGGCTCCTCTGCATCGGAATCAGGGCCAAGGGCTGCCACCGTCCGGTCAAGAAAATCCAAATCCAGGCCAGCCATACTGCTGTCTTCACACGCGGTGTCAAGGGGTCAGGCACAGGCGGTGCAGAGTTGCAGGGCGCTGCAGGTACCGGTGACGGGCAGCGTTTGACAGGCGGGGCAGATGTCAGGCGTGAGGCGGGCAGACGTCAGGTCCAGCAGGTAGAGGCGACGGGGAGCGTTCGTCAGGCGTGGCAGACATCAGCGTTTGACGAAGGCGGGCAGACGCTAGGTGTGGACGTAGGCGAGCGCAGGTACAGACGACGTGGCAAGCGTGACAGGCGCAGGTACAGACGGGCGACGGCTGCTGCGACAGGCGTACGAAGGACAGGTGCAGACGGGCGCAGGGACAAACGGGCGCAGCGACGATCGACAGGTTCAGCGGCTGCACCGAGGCGACGACCTGGACGCTAGGTCACGGGATCCGCCATCTCCTCGTCTCTCTCTCTCTCTCTCTCTCTCTCTCTCTCTCTCTCTCTCTCTCTCTCTCTCTCTCTCTCTCTCTCTCTCTCTCTCTCTCTCTCTCTCTCTCTCTCTCTCTCTCTCTCTCTCTCTCTCTCTCTCTCTCTCTCTCTTTTCGTAAAAGGTAATTGTATTAATTACGAAAAAAATACAAGATTACTTGATTACAAGATACATGATGACAATCTAAGCCATCATGTGAAGAGGTTCCAGTACTACAAGTTACAAAGTCATGGCAAAGACGCGGAGGAAATTGCCATATGCCAGGGACGTAAGTTCTCCCTAGAGAGCATGTCAGAATGCTGGAGAAGATCTAACTTCCAATACAAGAGGCCCTTAAGCCTAGCAATATGCCGCTGAACATTATAGGCGGAATCAAAAAGGAAAGCATTCCGAATGGTCCAGTTATGCCAACAGCCCCAATATCGAAGAAAGTGATACATGAGCTTCATATGTGGCTGTGCCGGAGTGGGGTATTTAGGCTGCCCAAAAACCCAATCAAAGGGGCGTAGGGTGAAACCAACCACCCCTCGCCAAACAGCCGACAAAAATAACCAGACTTTCTTAGCGATGGGGCAAGAAATAAATCGGTGCCAGGCTGATTCCACAGTAGTGGTGCAAAAGAAACAGTTGCCATTGGAGATTCGTCGCTTGGAAAGAGCTGAAGCAAGCGGAAGACCACCAATCATCACTCTCCAAAGAAAGACCTTATATTTGAAGGGTGTCTTGTTCAACCAGCCCTCCATCACAGTTGCCCTCCACCATGACCGGGATTTACGCAATCCCCATAAAGCATTCGCTTTAGTAACCAGCCATTGATGATCTTTAATCAGAAGATGATACACCTGGTTAGCAGAAGCTTTGCTTAAATTCAGTCAAAAGCTGTTCCCATAAATGCCTATATCCACGAGGGATCCTGAAAAGTCTCCTAGCTATACGAAACGATATTAGCACATTGCGACTGGCAAGGGTGGCATCCGCGACTGAAGATAAGCCCAAACGTGCCATCCGGTTGAATTGTGGTCTAAGCTCGTGTTTACCTTTCCATGAAAGTAAACGCGAGACTGCCAGCAATTCCGATTGAAAAGAGTTAGTAGCTAAGCAATCCTCCGCTCGATGCCACTGAGCCTTCTGCAGGACCAATTTCCAGGAACATACCAAATGAGTAAGCAGCGATGAAGAAGAACTGGAGAACCGCGAATCAGCATTAAGAACATGCCACCAAGAACTCTGGATTTGGGTATTGCCATGCAGAAGCCCATGGTCCTCAAGGAAATAACGGGCTATAACGACCCATGGATGATGATCCGAGCACATGGCGCGGAAAAGAGACCAACGGAGTGCCAGCATGTGAGTTTGGGCATCTAAAATAACTCCTCCACCCATGCGTTTGGGGGTGCACGCATGCGACCAAGAAATCCAGGAAATACCTGCATGCAATGAGTCCTTCCATAGCATGAAACGAATAGACTGAGTAAGAGCATTCAGAGTTGTAGTAGTCCAGGGCAGCAATGGCAAGAAATATGTGAGCATTGGCAACATAATTGTCTGGGCTACTTTGAGGCGAACATGGAAGGGCCAGGCCTGAGACTTCCAATACAGAAACTTAGCCACCATTTTCTGAGAAATCCACTGCAGAAGCTGCTTTGGGGAAACATCAACACCCAAAGGATACCCAAGATGCCTAACAATGGAGCCACGAGGAACAACCATACCCTGCCAGTCCAAGGACTGCAAATCCGACTCCGTGCAGCTGAGAATGGCTGATTTGAACGCATTGATGCAAAGGCCGGACGCCTGACCAAAGAGAGCCCAAACATCCAATGCTTTTCGAAGGTTATCCTTGTCCGCACGCAAAATCATAAAGCTATCATCAGCCAAGGATTGACTAATGAATTGCTGTCCAGTAGGAAGCGACAATCCGGCCAACTGAGTAGAAGCTGCCATATGAGATAACATCGAAAGAATTGGATGAGTCGCAAGGGCAAAGAAGAGAGGGCTCAAAGGGCACCCTTGTCTGACAGAGCGGGCAAGGACAAATGGCTCAGTAACACCTCCATTTTGCATGACTCGCGAAGACGCCGCAGCACTGATGGTGTAGATTAGACAAGACATCCGAGCACCAAAGCCCATAGCAGACATAAGTTCAGCAACGAAAGACCAGTCCAGATAGTCAAAAGCCTTTTCCAAGTCCAGTTGAATCAGTACGACCTCCTGATTAGAATGCCTTGCATAGTCAATTGCTAGTTGTGCATTTAATACATTGTGCAGAATGTTTCGGCCCTTAATGAAACCATACTGGAGAGGGTGCACAATGGCAGGGAGATGCTTATGGAGCGGATTCGCCATTACTTTGGAAAAGATTTTGTACATAGAACCCATCAAAGAAATTGGGCGCCACTGTTTCAACATAGACGGGGAAGGAACCTTTGGAAGCAGTTTAATAAGTCCTTTCCATGAGGAAGGCATGATCCCCGTTTCCCACACCTGCTGAAACAAAGCCTTCAATGGTTTCGCCAGTTGGGTAGCAAAAGCCTAAAAGAACTCATTGGTGAGACCATCCCAACCGGGACTTTTATCCTTGGGCAAGTGTAACAAAACGTCCATAACCTCTGCCTCACAAATATCTGACTCCATTGTAGCTTGCATGTCCTGCAGAACCTGATTGCAGA
The DNA here is from genome assembly GCF_053477565.2 of Lygodium microphyllum. Classification (NCBI taxonomy): domain Eukaryota; kingdom Viridiplantae; phylum Streptophyta; class Polypodiopsida; order Schizaeales; family Lygodiaceae; genus Lygodium; species Lygodium microphyllum. The sequence continues at coordinate 58,824,134 of NC_141163.1, forward strand.
CCAGGTCATCAAAAACCGAACGGGCCTGAGTAATTTGGGCTGAAGGTGGAGAAGTAGAACCAAGAAGGTCGCGGAAATAATTCCTGCACATATGCACAATAGTTTGCGGATCCAGGATAAGGTGGCCTTCTGCATCCTTGAGTCTGGTCATATTCTCTCGAGCAGGAGAGACATGGAGAGCTCGAAAGAACTTATGAGTCTAACAAGCACTATCTTGCAAAGTCTCCGTCAGATGTTGCAAATTGGCCTACTGATACGATTTCAACTGAAACTCTTTAATAAGATCAGCCACCCGCATTGCCAGTGCTAGTAGAAATGCATCATCCGGAGTGTCCACCAGCAGAGAACGAACCAAAGCCAGCAGATCCTCTGCTGCTTGTCAACGCCGCCGACAAAGAGAGGCATGATAGATCCCATACTGCCGAGCAACCCGCTGCACATTAGAGAGCAATCTTTCAAATGAAGCAGTGCCCTGAGAGGAGAAGTCCAAGAAGAATCTATCAATCAATTGCTGCATATAGCCCTGAAAGATTGCATGCTTCAAGTAAGACGAGTTGAAACGCAAAGGGAGTCTCTCCAGAAATTGCTTGAAAGGTGCAATGGGTTGTGCAAGCAGCTCAAGCTGCAGAGGGAAATGGTCCGACAAGGCATATTGCTGCAACACTTTCATTTCGAGCATCTCGGGAAGAAAATCATCATTTTGCATGATGTATATGCGGTCCAACCGCGGCCATGTTGTTGCATACTGGGCAGAATGGAAAGTAAACCCTATAGAAGACGGATGTAGCCAGGACCAGAGATCTTGCTTAAGAACAGCAAGAGCCAACTCATGCCACATATGACTTTCCGGTGCATCCATTACCGAATGCTCCGATGTGGACTGGGAAGAATCAACACACACATTGAAATCCCCCATTAAGAAGCCCCGTCTGCCAAGTGACAAGGAGGTCTGCAAAGTCTGCCAAAGCTCCCAACGAGATAACGGATCATTCGGAGCATAGAGGCCAAGTAACCATAAGATCTCCCCTTCGAATAAAATTTCAATCACCAAAAAGCGGCCATGTACATCATTTTTAATAAGAACAGGCTGATATTTGTCATGTACAATCATGAGCACACCCGAATAATGCATGGCCTGTGTCCCTGCATAGAACAAAAGAAAGCCATGGCAATCCACAACTTTTCCGGCTTCTCCATGACTCTTGTGCTCAACAGCGCACAGGACATCTCACTGATTCTCATACAATACAGTCCACATGGCATGTTGCTTGTGTCGAGAACAAATTCCTTGCACATTCCACGTGGCTATTTTCATGTGTATTCAAACAAAATCAGGTACGAGGCACAGCTTGCCTCGATTTGACTTTTTCTGCGGGAATGTCCAGGACTCCCTTGTCCAAGAAATCCGCCAACACAGCAAAAGAGTTCTGAGGACTAGATTTGGAGGTAGACGGCATATCTGCTGGCTTGGGGATGGAACGGGGATAACGACGATCCCACAGGGTAATGACGTTGCCTCTGGTATCAAAAGCCAGCTTAGCAGGTGGACCTTTTGGACGATCCGAATACATTTTCCTAGCGGGTTGAGGACGGGGGGCAGAGGAAACCATAGCAGGAGCAGAGCGCTCTGAAGACAACATTTCCTTCCTGCGCATATAGGTACTCATGGAATCTTGTGAGGTAGTAGGCATAGTATTCTCCATACCAGCAACAACCCTGTTGCCTTTTTTTGCACGTACTTCAACCCAATCAGTGGCACGGGAATCCAGACCCGAAACCTGTTGTTTACCTTTGTCCAGAACTTTAGGCGGGTGGATAGTATCCAGCGACGGAGCATCACACACCATATCTTCCATGGGCGGCGCAACATGGCCAACATCTGAAGTGTGTTGCTGCTCCGGGCATTCAGCCATAAAATGCCCCAATTGTCCACAGGAAAAAAAAATGTCCTGCAAAATTGCCCCATTTCAAACGAAAGTGTAACGGATGCATGGCAGAGCAATTGAGATGTAACCAAGCCGGCCTTTTCCTTACAGTGTCCCATAACATACACAACCGGTTGCGATTCACAGCCCTTAGACTTGGAGGGACCAGAATAGTGCCCACAGCGGCCATAGCATCCTTCAACAGTGGCTTCATGATTATGCTGGACATACTCGCCAAGCAGTGTGTTGGCAAACTCCAGCAAATGCTCCCAGTCATCAATGTCCTGAGAATCCACAGAGTCAGAGGCAACTTGAGCATACGAACGTTCCTGATTACCCATTGTCTCTTCGGGCATATGCTTGGAACGCTTGCCCGCAGGCTGAAAGTCAAGAGCCGGAGGCATCTCCTCTGTACAAGGAACCATATCCTCCGGTTCCTCTGTATCCGAATCCGGACCAAGGGCTGCCACCGTTTGGTCGATAAAAGCCATATCCAGGCCAGCCATGCTTCTCTCTTCTGTTACAAACTACTAATTCGCGCTAAGGCGAAGAAGAAATCTGCGTACCTTGCTCTGTCACACTTGATCTGTTACCTGAGCTGAGACGGGACAACAACAAAGGTGAAGGGGCAGGTCACATAGCCGCCATCAAGCAGGGCCCAGAGAGGACGGCAACTGCTCTGCAGATTCCGGTGTCGGCTGCCCAGATAGCCCACAGGAGGGAAAATATGCCGCGTGTTCTAGAGGCACGGAAAGCAGGTAAATGGGCTGTCTACAGAGATGGAAGAGTCATCATCACAGAGAAAAGGACAGCATGACGGTGCGCGGCCTATGAGACCCTGAAGTTCACACTATGGAATTGCAATGGCTCCCTTAAAACAGATGCAGGTTATTTTGAGGATACTTTCAAAGGGATAGACATTGCTATGTATACTGAGACACATCAATGTAAAGACAGCCATCTACCTGATGTATATGGATATAGATGGGAAAGTGTATATCGCCCTCAGCCTAGGCGGCCTGGAGGGACGAGGGGATCAGGAGGTGTGGCAATTCTATTTAGAAAAGAGCTCCGAGATACAGTCCAAGTGGTATATAGAGATGTAGAGGCAAGATACATGTGGATCAGGTTATGTACAAGTAGAACTCAAGACATGTATATTGCCATATGCTACTTTCCCCCTGCATACTCTAAGTGTGCCCCTAAAGAGGCATCCCTGTATACACCACTATCTGAGGACATAATGAGATTTATGAGAATTGATCTTCCTCCAGCATCAAACCGCAAGGCAGAATCAAAAGAACTTTAATCAACCACACCTATCCGAGCATATAAAGCAATTGAGACCTAGAATAAAATCCTTTGCCCCTTCACTGAAATGTCTGGGCAACATTAGGTGTGGATGTATGCACAGGAACAGAACAAGATTCCTGGTGAACGTGATTCTTTACCACAACCACCCAAGGAACTTCTTTTGAAGCTTGTTCATGATAGGAAGGGCAAGGCTCATCCACAAGCCTACCATTATGAAAATCCTTATTTCCACTTTGCCCAATATGTGCAAGAGGACATACATGTTGTTCCTGTGACAAAGTTTGAGGCTCGTGCTCTTACATATGCATCCTCTGGAACCATACAATGCTATGATCCCTCTGGATCATAAGTACATTCGGATATATAAAGTGACCCAACTGCCCACAGACCCAACTGCCCACATCTAAAGCAGCAGCTTGCAAATGTGTCCCATCTCAACTTATAAAACAAGGGATCAGACCAAGAGCTTGAAAATGTATTTTAGTCGAGCGAGATCTGCTTGTATCCCTGAGCAAACAAGCTCTATTTCTATTACGAGATGCCAAGTGAGACTCCAACAATACTTATCCAAGAGAGCACGACCAAAGGAAGAAGCCTCCAGAGATGCAAAAGAAGTTCACAATCTCCACCCAAATGGGACATGCCTACTTAAGTGCATCCTTGAAATTCCTCCAAGCCTTTGGAGTGTGAAAAAGAACTCTGAACCTCAAAGAACCATTTCGGCTCCTTGCTGTGGAGCAGAAAAGACACTGAATTTCTTGCCACAAACCAACCACATTGTGACCCTTACTTCTAGACAAATAGAGATTATCCACATTGAAAGAGGCTGCAAGAACGGCTTTTATAGAGATGTATTACTGTCATGGTTCCTTCCAGTTCTGTGCTTTCTAAGAGAAGGATTGCTTCTACCACTGTTATTGATGTGGTTTTTTGAAGGAGACTCCTACCCACATCTTTTTTGGAATGTCAATGTAGACTGGTTCTTGTTATCAGTTTAGACTTTTGACTCTCTCAACTTGTCATTGATGTGGTGCTTTGAATGAGACTGTCTAAAGCCTTAGCAACATGACAACATTTCAAGTTACAATCTCCATCAAAAGATTGTTGTTTACCATTCTCTCTTTGTCAGCTTGTCAATCTAGGATTTAGAGTGTTTAGCTATTGCATTAAATTGATTAAGTACTGTAGGTTTCCACCCAAAAAAAAAAAGTAAATGTGCAGAACTAAACTCTTTTATTTCTTCTCAAGCACTTTCCATCTCATCAATTCTAAGCAATAATAATGACGTGATTGTTGGAAATAACTGCTTGTGGGACTTATGAATTGAAATCATGCTAATTCTCCTGGGACTTGTGTGGACGTTTTGATCTTTTAGATTGAAATCAACAAAAAAGACTTTTCAAGCCTCATTTTGTTGATGAACATAATTTTTGCATCTCAAACCTTTCAGAAAATGGAATGGATCTGATCCACTCTCTTCTTGTTGAGATTGTAGGGATCAAAAAGGCCTAATGCAGTAATTACTGGCACCTTGATGGATGGAGAAGAGGGCATTCCTCCTGACAAAGAGAAATGGCTGAGATTGCACCCTTATGCACCCATACCAAATCTGTAAACATGACCGCCCTTGAATTATTTTATTTCGTTGCCTGTCATTTTCATTGTTTGATTTGATATCCAACTTGTAATGTTCTATGAAAATTATAAAGGCTTCTTCATCGTAATTTCTCAACATATGAAGAGAGTATGAAGGCAATGAGAGAAAACTGTGTGCCTGTTTCCTTCATTCTGAGATATGAGAAAACTTCATACCAATTACATCAAGATGAATTCCTCACAGAAGGAGGACAGGTATGATTTTCCAATTTTCAGGACATCAAAGCACCTTTGGCTGTCCTTATCTCAGCATCCACTCCAAAAGTCTGAGTAAGTAGACTGGAAGCCCCTGACCTGGAGCCCTTAATTGCACTTCTGTCCTGTTGCATGGCTGCCTCTTGCATATCCTATGCTTGGGGCCCTTTTGCATCTGGACCAGATTCCAGTATGGCCGAGTTGCTCAAGATGTGATGTGGCAGAGAATACTCAGAAGCACTGCATTTCAGACTCACCATGGTAGCTCAGAACATTTATTCTTTTATATATGTATGTCATTTACAGGGTTTGTATTCTAACTTAACCTCACGTTAGTTTGTTGAGGTGGTTATTAATAGAATCTTATTTTCCTTAACCATATATGCCATAATCTCCGCCACTGGAAAAATGAAAGAGGGTTTAATGCCACTTAGCATCACCATACTGTCAAAAAGGGCTCTTGCCAACTCGCAGCCAACTGCCTACTACCAAGCTCCTATGTGCCAATAGCCAGAACAACAGCAAAATCTCCCTCAATGTAAGACTATCCTCCAATTACCTCCAAAGATCCATCAGAAAAGGCTGGAAATTACTGTGCCTGTACCAATGCTAAGTGGCAGCAGAAATTGTCTGATCTTGTTCATCTATATCCTGCTTCCCAACCTGGTCATGTACTAGAAGGGATGTCTCTCCAAAACCCACTCTCTTGGATCCCACTAAAGTCCTGTAAGGGTTCCTCTACTATCCTAGAAACTCCACCCCTCCTACGTGCAACAAGCTAGGTCCAGGTCTATGTACCACTTCCAATGACAGTAGGCAACTACTTCAATCGTGTGTCTTCTCTCTAGGCAGCATACAGTCAAGTCTACCGCCTCCATTAAGTCCACCATCCTCCTTAAGTGGGAAATGAAAGGAATCATGTCTAACAATGGCTATTACGTAAAGCAGCATATCCCCTCTCGAGAAGGATCCAGATCTGCAAAGAAGACAACTCTATCCTCCTCTCCTCTTATGGACTGGGGCACGAGTAGAGAAGCCCAGAACTGAGACATGTGGAGGGACGGTGGAGAGTGGTCAGGGACCTTAGACCACTAGCCCATACAATGCCACCCCAGCCTCCTACGGCTTCCACAGCCACCCCCTGGTTATCCAAGAGCTAGAGATTCCACAGCAGATTACAGAAGCACCACAGATAGATGTGATGCAGCCCACAGAGGCAGTCATACCAGCGGTGACTCAGGAGATGTAGCAGCAGACGCACCACCGTCTCTAGACTTCTACCTTGCCAAGTGGCAATCCCAAAGCTGATCCCGTCTCAGGTACTTGACACCCAATAGCGTGAGGAGGGTGAGGAGACATAGGAGAGCAAGCAGGAGGCAAAGGACTTGGACACATACTAAAAGGTACTTTAAACTTGGTTGATAATTCAAGCATATCAACTAAAAGCTACTTAGTCAATAATTCAAGCATATCAACTAAAAACTACCAAGTGAAGAGCAATGCAACATAAAAAGAAAGTATTAATATGGTATTTAAGTTGGTAGTTACCTAGGCGAGGATCAACTGCATGCCAATTCTATGCAAACTGATTTGCTCATGGATTCTAAGAAAGTTTCATGAGAAGGAAAACAAGATGCTAGACCCATGTTTAATCGAATGGCATGGCTTGGATTACTTTCTATTGCTAATGCGAGTTTGCCAGCACAATGGATATTGATGTCTTTCTGGTTGATTCAATGGATTTTTCATGCTCCTTGAGGATATCCTGACTTATGGGACACGCTTTCCTTATCTTTGCGTGATCAGTAACCCTTGCCTGGACTCTCTTTGGATAATTCTTGGCAAGATTGGAGACTTGTGGGTTTCCCTACATTTGGAACATGCCTTAGTTAATCAGATTTATCATTTCCTAATTAAGGATGGAGCATGCCTTAGTTAATCAGATTTATCATTTCCTAAATAAGGATCTTCACTGGTTGGCAGCTAAGGGCAATTCCATTTGGGGCCTCCATAAAAGCAGGATATGGTAGAAATCAGTCATAATGGAGGGATGGATCAATAAAACTCCATTTAAATGCAAAGTCTTTCTTTGCTGATCAGTGGCTTGCCCCTTGCTTCAGCCCTCTCTCAACAAAATATCTCTAATCAATTCGTTCTTCTTCTACACTACTAGTGTGGAGACTTCTCGCCACAGGTTTGTCTCTTGCCCACTGGTAACAAGGAAGATTTGGTCTCTTTTGTCAGAGAATTAGTGACGGGTGGTGGGACCTGTTCTGCAACCCTATAGTTAGGTGTTTGACAAGCCAAAATTTGCAGATGCAGCCACACAGAAAGAGAGTGTTCCACTTTCTGCACTTCTGGGGGGTTGGCATAACTGGGTCACCCAGAATGCTTTTATTTTTCACTCCCATTCAGGTGTTCAAAGTCATATTGCTCATTGGAGAGGCCTTCTTCACTAGCAGCTTGATATTGTGCAACATGCAGGCCTTCTCCCCCAGGAGGATTTGGTCTCATGGCATATGGTAGTTTTGTCCATTCCTTTGCTGCCCTTTTAGTTCATCTGTGACTCTTGTACTTTTTCAGTAATTAGTATAATTACCCTTTGTGGAAAAAAAAGAGAGAGAATGGCAAGGTTAGGTCTAAAAATGGTGGGAGATTCTGCTCTTCCTCGCTAATCAAGACTTTATTCTGTTCATCATACGTGACAATACTTTTGCATACCTGGAATTCACATGTTGGAGGATAAATTTGGGTGGCATATTCCATTTCCTGATTTTGACGACTCTGTGCCTTGGCAAGATTGGGGTTTCACCCAACTTGACGTTTTTTGCATTTCTCAAAAAATGTGATATATCATAAGATGATAGAAGGTAAAAGATGGGCTACAAAACAGGCCAATAACATGTGATAATGTAGAGATGGCCATACAAAATGGTGAGAAGGCTACTAACAGGTATGGGTATCAAGGATTCCGTATTAGGGCAAGGTTTTGTCTAGAGAGTTATTATTGGAGGCCTCCCTACTAGTGACCTTGTGCACAGGTGCAAGATTGCTAGAGTGTGACCATTGTGTCTTTGCATGACACGAATGGAGAGTGCACCTCATCTTTTTATTTCCTGCCCGGTTACCAGACTGATTTCGGATTTTATTTCCAAGGTTCAGACTTCAATGGGTCTTGGGAAGATTACCCCAGATTGATATATTGCAGCCACAACAGTTGCATTTGTTACATTTGTTACATTTGTTGCATTAGATTGGGCTTTGGCACATTTTGGTGTACTAGAAACAGTTTCATCTTTGACTTTGCCCCTAGAATTCTTGGTTATATTTGTCGAATTAGAGGCTTTCTATTTTGGCAGGATGCTTCTACGTTATCAATGGGAATTGTCATGTGCAAAGAAAGAGCAAAATCTTCCTAGGATTGAAACTTTCTTCCAATCTTCTCTACAGGTCAGATAAAAAACATGAAAAATGTGTATTTCTGTCGTAATGTGAGGAAGGTGTCAAGGTCAATCTGATTATGTTCCTGTGGAATCATTGTGATGCACCAAGATGGAACGTTAATGGGCCTCTCCAATTAAAGGGTCCCTACAAACCCACCTTCTTCTATAAGCCCAGTGTCTCTATCCCTCAATCGTACAAATGACTGAGTCAGATTTCATGTGCCAGTTTGCTGTTCCATTGAGCAGTCGGTCCAACCCTGTTCTAAGTAGCAAATCACCCCAAGAAGAATGCCATTTTCAGATAGGAGATTAATACAGGTCTAAGACATGTTTTGTCTAGCCTTCGCTCTTGAAGCGCCTCCTTTGCAGAGTGTCTCAGTCAATTATTGCTACTCTAAGACCCTTACATCTCTAGCTGTGCACATCCTTTGGAAGGTCCAAGAATGCAAACCACTCTCATACTGTGTCAGCAACCTAATGTAGAAACTGCCATGAGAGAGATGCCTCACTTCTCTCCAACTTGGTGTAGACGAAAAGAAACGAATCTCTAGGCTCGACTAAGGGTGACGTCAAAACCCTCTCTTTTTCTACTCAAGAAGATAAAGTCATATTAATTAAACCTTTGCTGAACCAGTAAGGTATCATTAAGGCAAAGAAATAGTAGGCAAGGAAGCCATCCTCAGGCCAACATTTCGAAAGTGAGAATGTCTTGTGTGATGGGCTAAATGAAGAGCCAATATGGGGGACACTCAGTAGTCCCTCATAGGGCTTATTTTCTACTGTGTATTTTACCTCTGGTGTTTTTATCGAGGTGTGATTAATGGAAATTTATTTTCTTTGGAGGAAGAAAAAGGCAATATGGCAGATTATAATGCCAAATCATGAGGCCTCGTGAGAAAAGGTGCACGAGTCCCAGATACTCTGTGAATGATCCCAACCTCCCTGTTACCTCTCCCATGTATGTCTTAGGAATTCTCTCTTCCATATATGAGACAGTCTTTTAGGCTGGTGTGGACTTCTGGTCTATGGGCTGGATGCATCTGAACTCACAAACGTAGGAAAGTGGGTGTTTGCTTTACTATTGCAGCCAATAGCACACACTTCTATGAAACCATTATTCACTAGCAGATTATACAATCTCATAGACTCCATGACAAGGTCTATCCAAAAAAATAAAAAAAGCAGTGAGACATCCATGTAAGTGTCTATATCACCAACATAGCAGATATAATATAGGGGTTGTTGCAGCATGCACATTAGCTTTAGGAACGAGATCACTGAGTTGCCAAGAGTGCACAGTTCCTTTGTGTCCAGATTGTCCATAATGCCCAAACTTTGACCCAACTGAAAACTTCCACTATATTGACAGTCAGGATGAAAATCTGCCAAAGACCAGAAGACTTTGGCAAACCTCTCCAAAAGCTGGCATGCCATTGCTGAGAGAGTCTATCCCAGAATACTGTAGTGGCTGGGCAATTTCAAACTAGATCTATGACTGACCTTGTAGCCAACAGCACACACGCTCGCTGCACCATGATGCATGCTGACCTGTGACTTTTATTTGGTCCTTTTAACTCAAAAGCTGGTGACTCAGCAGACTACATCTGTCCATTGCTTGGAACCAAACCCGCCCTTTAGAGAAGGTTGTCAGTTCCTCACCTAAAAAACTGAGGTTGTGGCCAAATCCCAACCACAATAGATTAAAGTCTATTACAAAAGGATTCATTATGGGTGTTTCATAGTGTTTTCTACCTAAGACTTCCAGGTTGAATGGGTTTCGTTCTAATGAAATCTGAAACGATCCTTTTTGTGAATTTCTTTTATCGTAGGCCATATGTTGTTGCCAAGTATCCACATTCTCCAGCTCTATTTGCAAGCAAGCGCAATGAAGTCTCTCGGGTAATTCCTCTCTCTTTTCACTGCACTCTGTTTACCAAAAAGTTCCAAGTTTCAGAAACAAACACCAAGATGTTGAGCAATGGAGCAAAGAAAACCAAATGCTGGAACCTAATGCAGTGTTCACTTAAAAATTATGCATTAAAGAGCTGTGCTATGCACAATCAATCATAGTCATGGCCACTGTTTGAGCATATGTCATCGTGTTTGCCTTTGGAAATTGCAGCAACTAGACAAACTTCTGAGAGAGGAGCTCAAAAAATTTGGAATACCTCCACATGCAGAAGGTATCAGGTAAACCACATTGTACTCAAACACTATGAGCGGTTTCAACCATTGAGGACATTTCTGTAAACTATGCACTTGGTCACTAATCAAATGTGGTTTGGTTTTCCTTCCAGTGATGCAAAATATGCTATAGTAGCAGCAGCACTAGAGAAGCAACAAGCTTTTCGGTTTTCAACAGCTCCTTCGAGTGAGAAAAAGATTATGGAATATGAAAGGAGCACAGTGCTGTGGCAGATTGAGGTAAGCCTGCATGATAGTATGTTACGTTTGCCCTCAGTCCAGGTAATTTGGAAACTGAGAACCCCTTTCCATCCGATCTACAGAAACATTTTAAAGTGTGCATGTATATGTGCGCAATTGTGTTTGGATATACTGTGTTTAAAACAATGACCATCAACAAGAACTACTCTTCCATATATGTGCATGCATGCATGGGCTGAACATGCAGGAGTATAAATTTACATGGTACACCTCTGAGACCCGTCCAGACCTCCACTGCCGCTGGCAATTTGAAAATACCAGATCAAGCATCACTCCCTCACACTCTCACACTCCCTCTCTCAAGAGCACACACAAGCAAGAAGGAGAGAAGGAGAGAAGAAGAAGGGGACTCCTTTTGCCACACACCAAAGAATAAGCTTCTCATTCATTTTTCAACTTCATATACAAAACCCTAAATCCCTTTCGGGCGGTCATCCTCTTTTCCTTTTTTACATGGCCGGCCGTAGCCTGGGCCCTCTTTCCCATTTCCCACCATTCTAATTTACCCTATTCCCACTAATGCATCATTCTGACAATTGCTGTCTTTGATTGACAGAGAGCTGTTCGCTCACGTGATATGAGTATTCTCGAGTCTATATTTGATGAAGAAACAGAGTCTGCATCAGGAAATGATATAAATCTGGATGATGCTGATTCTGATGTGGAGGATATTTCACAGGTTGAAAAGCTTCCTTTTGAGTTCGAGATGGTTTCTTGAAATTGGACTGGTCCCACCATCATGCAAAAGATAATTGGGGTTCATTTCTGATACAAAATGGTTCATGTCTACTTGAAACCACATTCCAGTTGTCTTCAGAATTGGAACAGTCTATTCCAAATATGTTAATCTTTTTGTAAAAGAGGTTTTGCAATGCATTAATCTATTGACAAGTAAAATGTAAGTCTCTTGATGATCTGTAGAGTCCAAATGAAGATCACTACCAAAGGGCTGGGGGAGGTCATGATATGGACCTAGAAGTTGATATGAGTGGTAGAAGGCCAGTGTCACGACAGGGAAGTGAGCATTCTGATGTTTATGGACGACTGCAGGACCACTTGCAGTCACCAGATGTACATTCCATGACCAGAAATCCTCTGGCCAGGCCCAAACTTGATGATCTTGAGCCACGTACTTTTCAAGTGGTTGGGCAGCTGACAACCCACAGGGTGCCATCATTGTCCGATGAGGTCCAGCAGCAACATAGCATCATTCTTTCTGCTCTGTCAAGCCCAACAGCCACAAGATTTCCAGAACCTCAATTTGAGCAACCAGAAGAAGACATTGGTTTGGGCGACTGGGAGAGTGACAATGAAGGAGGCAGCAGCTTTATACACAGCAGCCCACGGTAAAATTTCCACATTTGACCAGCTTTGTACATCTGAATATCTTAGGCAGCGTCCACGGAAAACAAGGTCAAAGAAAATTACAATATTGTTAGTTATAAAAACGGCAGATAGATATAATTCTGTACTCCAAGAAAAGAAACGTGAACTATGATTCTCAAACTGGCCTATGCTGATACTTGATGGCCAGACCACATAAAAGGGCGCTGCCTTGGCACTGGTCTCAATGGATTCAGCAGAAGTGATAGCATATTGGAACGGCTATCAAAACTCATGGTTTCATATATACTGATAATATTTTATTTTCTTTTCCCATTTCTTGTGCAGGAGAAGTGTAAAAGATGAATTGCCTGATGGGGCATCTGCAAGTTCCAAAAACACAACCAAGCTTTGAATGTCTGCTCATATCAGACTACCTGGGGCCTTCTTCAAATGTTCATCTGGCAACCAGGGAAGGATTTGGAGTATTGTTTGTTAGAATATCTAGAGGGACAGGACTCCATTGAAAGAGTCTAGTTACTTCAAGGATTGCAACTTGAATGAGCTTATCTGAGATACATGGTCGAGAAAGTTTCCCATGTTGAGAAGATACAAGAGACCAGGGATTCTAACGAGATCCATATAACTGAACTGTAATGACCATGTAGCATGTGTTACATAATAAAGACATGAAAATGGACCACACACAGAGCTTCTTCAGTGGCAGCTTGACCTTATTCAGCAGGCTGATATCTTGATCAGAGATGGTTTAGCATCATCGTGCCGGACTGTCTCTTCGGTGACCCTGCCTTGACTCTTGTACCTTTTCGTGTTCTCTTAGTCATGCGACTTTTGTTCTCTTTGAGTCATGCATAATATAATAGCTCGGTTGGGGGGGGGGGGGGGGGGGGGCGGGGTGCGGGGGAGGGAAGCATGATCGGGCATGGCATGGTGGTTGTGGGATCATATGACATGTTGAAACAGTTGAATGGCTGCCTTGCGCACAAGTATTAATTCATCCAGTTGACATAATCAATGGCAAAACCTGCATAGCAGCAACATGATGGTAGATTGTGAATGGCCTTCAAATGGTTAGAAACTATTGGCTTATAGACAAGAAGCTATTTCATTCCCACATGAAGTATTGCTTACTCTCGAGTTACAAATTGACTAGGGGGTGAAAGATGTTCAGATGGCAATGAATAAAATGCCATACTTGATGTGGTAGCAATACAAATGTTGTATAGCGTCACTAGAATTATTTTTTATTTGTTCAAGAAAACAAAATCATATTAATAACACCTCAAAGAATACAATGGTTGTATGAATAGCCAATCTGGTGGCCTGTAAAGCTAAACCATTTGAGGGGCAATGTGGAAAAAAGTACCAAAGTCCCAAATGTGCAAGAGGACCTCTCTTCTCATCATCTTAGAGCTTCCTTCATCCTCTCCCATCTCCCACAAAGTGTGTGGATGAGCTATGTCCAAATCCTTAAGAGACTCTTTGTTGTGGATACATTACAATGGTGTATTTATAGCATGACTGCACCTCGTGGTCCAAATGTACCAAGCTATGATACTAGCAATCAACTCCCATATGTGAAAGTGTCTCTGGGTCCACTATGCCTTCAAGTCTGACTGTGCATTGCCATTTGGTCTCATGTTGCACAGATTCAAGGATTGCTTCTTTTGGCAAGTGTCTCCTTTGGGCACCAAAGGCATGACAAATGGAAGCACTGTCGTGTGTGCAACCCATTCAAGGATCAATCCTTTTGACAATTGTCTTCCTTAGGATACAAGAAGTGGATGAAATCACCATTGTGTCCAAGTGGTCAGAGATACTAGGCTTATACATGTGGTCAGAGATGCTAGGCTGAGCAAGCTTACCTCAATCTAAGATTTGTTAGAATATAGGCATGGGAATCCACCCTAAGCAAGGGTCTATGAGGGTAGATGTATGTGAATGGCCTTAAGGGGCAGGGGAAACCCTAACCCTAGCTTGGTAGAGGCTATATAAACAGCTTATGGCTCACTATCAGTTGTGAGAAAGAATGTACCCAAGTTGTACTCTAAGCAACTTAGTAAGCAAGATTTTGTTCTTATACTTTGAGCTCTCATCTCCCTCTTATGCATATTCTTCTTGTTGCAAACTTTGATTTGTCACGTGGTATCAGAGCCTCCTTTGATCTTTTCAGCTTTCTCTATCCTCAGCTTCACTGAGTGCACATGATTTTCCATCATCTTCATCTTTTTCTTCTTACCTCCACAGCCAAACCTTGACCCCTTGACCTTGGAGGACCTAGGGAAGCCAAAGGAGAGCATTTCAACTCCTGACTTCTACTTAAGACTTCTTCCCCAACACAAGGCGGCCTGGCATGGCACATCAGAGGGCAATATTATGCGCCTGGAGGGCAACATTGCAGATATTGTAAATCGGGCGCAGAATTTGCAGCCTCCTATTCATCTCCTTGGTGCGGCCTATAGAAGATGCAATAATGGCGGGTGTCTTGGGGCAATGATAGCCCCCCAAGTGGGCTTCCTAATCCTAAAAGGGTTTGGCAAAATTCCATCTCTATTGGCCACACAGAGGCAAATCCTAACTACCTGTCTCCTAGCAGCCATAGCCAAACCTCAAGCTTTCTTCACATTTAAAATTTTTCACACTACTGCTATCACTAACAGTGATTCTAATCACTGATTGATCTTCTCCAAAGTTAGTTGAAGGTCTAAAAGCTCTATTTCAAAGTCTTTTATCCTCGGTGGACCTCCTCAGTTCATAAAACAACCCACATCTCACATCTCAAGTGACATAAACTTTGAGATGAGTGCTTGTAAGCACTAATGTTACATTTTACAATCATGTTGCTAGCTGGATATTGACTTAATCTGGTTTTTTATCAGAAAATCAAATCCATCAAGTGCTTTATGTCATTTACCTCTTCTTGCTTGGTTGTAAGGCTATGTGTACAACTATAAAAACATAGACCATATCCCAATATTAGTCTGTTGCCGGTACAACAAAGATATGAGTGTTATTGTACTCTCCTCTGATTCATCCAAGAGCATAGAGTTGATCGATAAGCCGTGCTCCACTAAGAACTCTAATAGGACACATTATTCGGAAGAGCTTGAAGTCCAGTCAAAGCTCACCTCGTTGAAACATAGGAAAACAGTAAAGCTTAAATCAAGAGTTGTTCGAAGAACAGGACCTCCTAAATCCTATCTTGAGATATTGCATATGTATGATTTCCAACCGTCTTCAACTCTACAACTTTAAAAATTGGCTATCAGTTTTGCTATTCGATTCTACTTGGCCACCTGTAAAGGACTAGACATTGCCATTGCTTAAGGCAATAGGTAAGACCTTCCTATAATGGCCATGGCCTATGCATACGTAAGGCCTCAAATTCGCAAGTTCAATGGATTGCAAGTCCCGGTAAAATACAAAATGATGGAAAGATGCTATTGGCCCTTCATAAAAGGGACCAAAGTTATTGACCCATCCAATCCCCTTGATGTAGAAGATGATGAAAGAGCTCGGGCCATCATCATGCTTCATTTAGATGAATCTTTAATTCATCATATTGACCAACTCTCCATTGCCAAGGAAAAGTGGAATGAACTTGAAAGGCTCTACGGTACTATAGGAAAAAACTCCAAGATCTTTCTAAAGATTAAGTTTTTCAGCTTGGAATACAAACAGGGAGAAGATCTAAGTAAGTTTATTTCACATATGAAGGGCCTTATGGCACAGCTTGCCTCCGTTCAAGCACCCATTCATGATGAAGATGCCATTGCCATCCTTTTGAAGTCTAGGAAGAAGGTTTTTCCAACCCTTATGACTACCCTAACTAATATTCCAAACTCAATCTTGGCAAGTACCATCCAGTCTTGCCTAGATGAAGAGAAGAGAAACCATACTGAAGAAACTCCAGCATTCACTTCCCGTGAGCAAGTGTTAGTCCATACCGCTTCTACTAAGTGTTCCTTCTGTCACAAAAAGAGACATATTGTAAGCTATTGCTGAAAGAAATATCCTAACAAAATGAAGTGCAATAAATGCAAAAAGACCGGGCATATCACCAATAAGTGTCTCAGTGTTCCAGAAGTAACTAAGGAATTGGAGACTAACTTTGCCTCCCAATCCACAGATGACCGACTCTTTTGAGTCTTGTAACATCCTCTACCTATGCAACAGGTATCTTCTCATGTTGTTGATTGTCTGGAGGATGTGAGTGCCAAGTAGGGTTATCATTGTTGTGAGAGCTATAAATACGGTCTTATAATTTCAGTGGGATCTCTGTCAACAACGAATCAATGCTCTAATTTGGTTGCCCAAGCTTGTGTGATCTTAAACATCGTAGGCTTAACGTATGAAATTTCACTAAAAGGCTTGTCGGGCATCCACATGTTGCTATCAACCCCTTGTGGAGTCTCTGATAAGCACAACGTCATCTACAATAGGATGGTGATCAAAATGCTTGCACCAAGGCCTCCCATTTTGTTTATGTAGTCTACCATCTCCCCCAATGGAGACAAACATTGTAGGTGAGGAGCGATGATAAATTAATTGGGGTATAGCTTGTCGTATTCACAGGGCAAAGGGAAGACGCCGGTCAACATCATTGGTTAGCCTTAGAGAGAAAATTTGTGCAAAAGTTAAAATGTCATATAAACAATAATCTAAGTATGAAATGAATGAACCCTTTCGAGGGAGGAATTAAGCACGTAACCACTTCTAAATGAGATCATGATGCAACTACTATGGTAGACCATAAATCAACAAACGTCTTTTTGTATCAACTTTAACATGTCTTATGATGCAATGCCACCCTGGCATTGAGGGGGGGCGTTAGAATATAGGCATGGGAATCCACCCTAAGCAAGGGTCTATGAGGGTAGATGTATGTGAATGGCGGGCAGGGGAAACCCTAACCGTAGCTTGGCAGAGGCTATATAAACAGCCTATGGGTCACTATTAGTTGTGAGAGAGAGTATATCCAAGTTGTACTCTAAGCAACTTAGTAAGCAAGATTTTATTCTTGTACTTTGAGCTCTCATTTCCCTCTTGTGCATATTCTTCTAGCTACAAACTCTAATTTGTTACAAGATTCGCCATCATTAAGCACATGAGATCCAAATGTTGGTGGAAAAGTCTCACAATGTCCATCCTAATCGCTCGATATAGCTCTAGACATTTGAGTCCTAGATGTGAAGCCATTTTGAGGCTATAATCAAATAGTGGTAGTGTATCTATCCTCATCCCATGCAGGCTTAGCCAAATGCAAGGGTATATCAGCAACAGGTATCTTCTCATGTTGTTGATTGTCTGGAGGATGTGAGTGCCAAGTAGGGTTATCATTGTTGTGAGAGCTATAAATACGGTCTTATAATTTCAGTGGGATCTCTGTCAACAACGAATCAATGCTCTAATTTGGTTGCCCAAGCTTGTGTGATCTTAAACATCGTAGGCTTAACGTATGAAATTTCACTAAAAGGCTTGTCGGGCATCCACATGTTGCTATCAACCCCTTGTGGAGTCTCTGATAAGCACAATGTCATCTACAGTAGGATGGTGATCAAAATGCTTGCACCAAGGCCTCCCATTTTGTTTATGTAGTCTACCATCTCCCCCAATGGAGACAAACATTGTAGGTGAGGAGCGAGGATAAATTAATTGGGGTATAGCTTGTCGTATTCGCAAGGCAAAGGGAAGACGCCGGTCAACATCATTGGTTAGCCTTAGAGAGAAAATTTGTGCAAAAGTTAAAATGTCATATAAACAATAATCTAAGTATGAAATGAATGAACCCTTTCGAGGGAGGAATTAAGCACGTAACCACTTCTAAATGAGATCATGATGCAACTACTATGGTAGACCATAAATCAACAAACGTCTTTTTGTATCAACTTTAACATGTCTTATGATGCAATGCCACCCTGGCATTGAGGGGGGGGCGTTAGAATATAGGCATGGGAATCCACCCTAAGCAAGGGTCTATGAGGGTAGATGTATGTGAATGGCGGGCAGGGGAAACCCTAACCGTAGCTTGGCAGAGGCTATATAAACAGCCTATGGGTCACTATTAGTTGTGAGAGAGAGTATATCCAAGTTGTACTCTAAGCAACTTAGTAAGCAAGATTTTATTCTTGTACTTTGAGCTCTCATTTCCCTCTTGTGCATATTCTTCTAGCTACAAACTCTAATTTGTTACAAGATTCACCATCATTAAGCACATGAGATCCAAATGTTGGTGGAAAAGTCTCACAATGTCCATCCTAATCGCTCGATATACCTCTAGACATTTGAGTCCTAGATGTGAAGCCATTTTGAGGCTATAATCAAATAGTGGTAGTGTATCTATCCTCATCCCATGCAGGCTTAGCCAAATGCAAGGGTATATCAGCAACAGGTATCTTCTCATGTTGTTGATTGTCTGGAGGATGTGAGTGCCAAGTAGGGTTATCATTGTTGTGAGAGCTATAAATACGGTCTTATAATTTCAATGGGATCTCTGTCAACAATGAATCAATGCTCTAATTTGGTTGCCTAAGCTTGTGTGATCTTAAACATCGTAGGCTTAACGTATGAAATTTCGCTAAAAAGGCCTGTCGGGCATCCACATGTTGCTATCAACCCCTTGTGGAGTCTCTGATAAGCACAACGTCATCTACAATAGGATGGTGATCAAAATGCTTGCACCAAGGCCTCCCATTTTGTTTATGTAGTCTACCATCTCCCCCAATGGAGACAAACATTGTAGGTGAGGAGCGAGGATAAATTAATTGGGGTATAGCTTGTCGTATTCACAGGGCAAAGGGAAGACGCCGGTCAACATCATTGGTTAGTCTTAGAGGGAAAATTTGCGCAAAAGTTAAAATGTCATATAAACAATAATCCAAGTATGAAATGAATGTACCCTTTCGAGGGAGGAATTAAGCACGTAATCTCTTCTAAATGAGATCATGATGCAACTACTATGGTAGACCATAAATCAACAAACGTCTTTTCGTATCAACTTTAACATGTCTTATAATGCAATGCCACCCTGGCATTGAGGGGGGGCGTTAGAATATAGGCATGGGAATCCACCCTAAGCAAGGGTCTATGAGGGTAGATGTATGTGAATGGCGGACAGGGGAAACCCTAACCGTAGCTTGGCAGAGGCTATATAAACAGCCTATGGGTCACTATTAGTTGTGAGAGAGAGTATATCCAAGTTGTACTCTAAGCAACTTAGTAAGCAAGATTTTATTCTTGTACTTTGAGCTCTCATTTCCCTCTTGTGCATATTCTTCTAGCTACAAACTCTAATTTGTTACAAGATTCGCCATCATTAAGCACATGAGATCCAAATGTTGGTGGAAAAGTCTCACAATGTCCATCCTAATCGCTCGATATAGCTCTAGACATTTGAGTCCTAGATGTGAAGCCATTTTGAGGCTATAATCAAATAGTGGTAGTGTATCTATCCTCATCCCATGCAGGCTTAGCCAAATGCAAGGGTATATCAGCAACAGGTATCTTCTCATGTTGTTGATTGTCTGGAGGATGTGAGTGCCAAGTAGGGTTATCATTGTTGTGAGAGCTATAAATACGGTCTTATAATTTCAGTGGGATCTCTGTCAACAACGAATCAATGCTCTAATTTGGTTGCCCAAGCTTGTGTGATCTTAAACATCGTAGGCTTAACGTATGAAATTTCACTAAAAGGCCTGTCGGGCATCCACATGTTGCTATCAACCCCTTTTGGAGTCTCTGATAAGCACAATGTCATCTACAGTAGGATGGTGATCAAAATGCTTGCACCAAGGCCTCCCATTTTGTTTATGTAGTCTACCATCTCCCCCAATGGAGACAAACATTGTAGGTGAGGAGCGAGGATAAATTAATTGGGGTATAGCTTGTCGTATTCGCAGGGCAAAGGGAAGACGCCGGTCAACATCATTGGTTAGCCTTAGAGGGAAAATTTGCGCAAAAGTTAAAATGTCATATAAACAATAATCCAAGTATGAAATGAATGAACCCTTTCGAGGGAGGAATTAAGCACGTAACCTCTTCTAAATGAGATCATGATGCAACTACTATGGTAGACCATAAATCAACAAACGTCTTTTCGTATCAATTTGTATTAAAAACAAAAAATTGTTCTCCATTTTGATTCTTGTAATTATGTGCATGCATCCCAACCCCCCCCCCCCCCAAAACCAGTTATTGCCGATCTTCCAGCACAAACGACAAACTGGACCCCAAGAAATTTATCCACGTCAGTAGGTGAGAGTGGCCATCCCCACCTCACCCAATGGTGTTCGACCACCCTCTTAGTGTGTGCATTGTTCTCATCTCAGACTGAATTGCATAAAGCATACACCCCCCACTACGGCTCTTGTGGCACTATGGTGTCCAACAATCATTCCACACATATCTACATCATTGTGATTCAATAATCTAACTAGATGCTCTTATCCTTTAGCAAAGATCCTATGAGTATACAGTCATGCTTTAATCGTATAGGATACTTGTGTCAAATATTAGTTTCTCTCCTCACTTGAAATCTATGGTATATACAAGGAAAGATGTGTAATGGACATGGATCAGAGGATCCTTAGAAGGTGATTGTGTGGTGTAACGAGACTTATTGGTCCTATGAAGCATTATCGCTTGGTGCAACCCCTCTTACAAAGAGATGTGGAGGACTTGTTGCATGTCGTACCAATGAGAGATTTTGAGTCATTCACATTTCACCTAAGGTCCCAACATCAATCCTTTGTGTCAATGGCACCCTATTTTTGTTCCCACAAGTATACTAATATATAATTTTCTCTGTTTTAGCTGCTTGTGAATGTTAAAGAGCAATAGCACGATAATCTATCCAAGTGAAGGTAAGATGTGTATGATATGGAACTACTTGTCCTATGGAAGTGGTATGGAACTGCTTGTCCTATGTGTATGATATTGAACTACTTGTCCTATGGAAGTGGCATCGCTTAGTGCCATTGTAGTATGGCATAGTTTATTTTGATTTTGTTGCAATCGGATCTTATTTTCTTTTTGCCTAAAGTCCCAACCCCATTGCTCTATGTCAGTGTGGCACCTTATTTCTCTTATGACACCTATTGTTTTTGCTTTTTTTTTTCTTTCACCATTTTATTGTCTTTTCCAAATATTATAGAGCATCAGTATGCTTACCTATTCAAGGTGGTGGCAAGATATTTACGTAAATCACATCATCATCTTGTAGAGAAAGAGCATAGCATCTTGGAATTTTGCTTTTGAGTTTCCAATCTCTTAAGTTTGTCACTCTCATCAGGTTTATGATGTATGAGAAGTCAATGTTAGACAAACACTCAAAACCAAAGGACATATCAAGTATCATGAACTCCATCCTTTGTACATGTATTATTCAATTTCGACATATTGTAAGCTTTGGCAAGTTGTTGCTAACTCTCTTTAAAAATTGTGCTCCAATGTATGCCTTCTTTTTTCATGGAATTACTCTATGGTGGTGGTCTATCATACCATTGAATGGTATCAATCAAGTCAAATACATACGTGGAATTTTCCTCAAGAGAGAGCTCAAAAACATGTCCCATGCATGCAATGGTAAGAGAAAAGACATTGACATGGCCTTCCTTGCTAGTAAACAATAGTTACTATTCAATACAATAGAACCCTCATGCATCTTTAAAGTGCAAATCAAGTATGCCTTAAGCCAATCTTAGAGCTTTCCCATTACTATGTGACATCAATAAAAGTTACATTGGTTGAAATGCAAATGCATTAATGTTTTTGGCCCATTTTTGAATGGGTAGTAAATTCGCACATAAGTGATGATCATTAGTTGCACTCCTCGAAGTCTAATATGTAATGTCTAAGTTGACGATTTTGAATAGTTCAATTTCTATATTATTTTTTTAACACCTAATTCATATATTGACATTCCACATCATAGGTCTTAATAATTACATGTAACTATAAAATCTATCTTAACCAAAGCAAAGTGTGCCAATCATAGGTTTAACACTAACACAAATTATTTATATTTTAAAATATCTTTAAAATTTTCATAATTTTATAAAAGTAAAAAAATAGATATAATTTGGTGTAAATTTTCGACCAAAATTTCAAACTCAAGGATTTTGCATTTTTTTTAATACCAAACATGTGTTTCATGAAAAGTGAGCATGGCTTGTGATATATCCTTTTGTGAATTGGACAAGCCATCCAAGAAAGTGCATGCTCTTATAATCTCTCACCAAGTTCTTTGAGCTAAGTTGTAGTTCCCTATCAAGAATACCTTTTTCAAATTTGCAAAACTTAAGAAATAAAGTTGTACCTTGTCTTGTGGACAAAAAAGGTTCCTTGTGACATTATTTACTATTGGATTCAGGGTTGTATGAATGCAAATACACAACTTAGACAAGAAAAAGCTTAAGAGAGCATAACTAAAGTGTATTGGGAGATAACATGCATATATACAAGGCTAGGGGTAAGGAATCTCCTAAAGAGAAAAAAACGGCATTCGTAATATTAAGTACATTTACACACAGCACTACTGAATATGATAAGGAATCCCCTTGGTAGTGATGTAGTGAATAAGAGCTAGCGCTCATGCCAATGTATAATAAATATAGGAGGCATTATGACAACCTACACGAGTATGACTAGTCAATAGCATATCTAACTTACTGTCACGTATTCTTTACATTAACCATTTTGGCATAGTCTTAGACTATCCAACCTCCCTTTAGGAATCTTAATCAACATAGGTCAATGATAATTTCCTAATAACCTTTAACTAGTCATTCCTCATTAGAACCTTAAGAGAGTGCTACCTATCTCCACAATCAAAAGACTCATTTCTATATGTGCATTTATAACTAGAACAAACATATAAAGATACTATTAACCAGGCTTTTGACTCGTAGCAAAGTTTGTCGTGCAAAATGTGCATTAAAACCCAAGGAAGTATATGGAGAATGGATAGCGTGGAGGAATGACACCCTTGATAATAATGACCATGCTTGGTTCACCTTATGCAATACTTTTTGAAGGAGAGCAAGTCTAATATGCTACCCTTATCATGGGCCATATGGATCTTCAAATATTATTAAGAATAATAGGAGGTATAAACTTCCCAAAGATTCCTAATATCACTGCCAATGACTTAATGACTAAACACACATTTCAACCTATGACACTTAATGCCATCTTTCAATGTGTTTATCAAAGCATTGACAAATTGTCCAAATCCTACATTTCTAATTACATGTAACTACTTGAGGTTAGCCATTTCTCTTACTCATATAAAAACCAAATATTTATATGGATCAATTACTAACACCATTCTTTGATGTAAACATCAAAATCAAACAAAGCATATTGGTAAGGATCACACTTTGCACTACATTTTTACAAACATGATGCTTGAAGTTGTTGGAAAACATGGCTAAGAGTTAATTCACCTATTGCTCTCACCCTTTACTTCCTCAATCTCTCATTCAAATACATTTGGTAGTGAAGGGGAATAATTAATGTGTGAGGTTCACCTCTCTCAATAATTGTGCCCACTCGTAGAGGCAAAAAGTTCAAAAAAGAAGAAAGAAATAAAAGCGAGAAGAAAAGAAAGGAACATAAAAAGAAATAAAAGAGAGCAAATGATTCATGTATTTTAGGCATGCATATGATCACTATACCTAGGGGTCCTCAAGTTAGGGATATCCCATGGCCTCAATCAAGTGACTCCATCTTTGATACTCGAGACCATTCCACCAACATCATAGTTTAGTTCACATCAAGGACAAGACATCCCAAGCTCTCTAGATAGACCTATCATCCTAAATTATCGCACATCAAACCACTCTTCCCCTTGATTAGGTCCTCAACTATGGGACATCCCTAAGGAGTTTTGACTCATCTAGCATTAGAACCATCTCCGGAGTACACTACAAAAATCATCCATCACTTGCACCATTAAATTATATACAACCCCCAAGGAGAGGTGGAAAAGTTTTCTTAATAGGTACACCTCAAAGATACATCCCAACCATCAACTCCCAACCCACTTCCTTCAACAACTCTATTCTTACATCATTAAGTCTTTGTCATTCTCATCCCAACTACTACCATCTTCAAGGCTTATTGCAAATTGCTATCTCATATGAACATGCCAAGATACTAGCACATATCTAGAGAGGGGGCGTATGTTAACCCCAAACAAAGAAGGTTGCAAAAAACTCTATAAAAAGTCAAAATCAATGTTTATCAAAGTGATCAAAGCTAAGGTCAAAGGAGTCAATGAAGAATGATAGTTAGTAAAAGGAAGCACACGTAGAGTAAAATAAAGATATTTGGAATTTCATGAAAGTGTCAAAAATCATAGCTACCAATTTTTAGAAAAATGAAATAAAATCTCAAGCACCAAGAATCTACATGCATGATGTCTCTAATTTTTTCCATTATATATTATCATATCCTTAAATTATGTATTTTTGGAAAAATGTGTAAGCAAGGCTCTTTCCTCTACAAATTTAAATATACATCTCAAAGTCAGAAATCTTTGATTCTATTTCTATTTGTGCAAAAGACTTGCAACTCATGTTAATCCATAGGTAAATCTATCCGCTATGTAAAAAGTTTGCATCACAAATCTAAAAGCTACATGCATATAAAAGAGAATGTGATCAAACTTGAGAGATGAGACTGCTCATTTAGGAAACCCTATGTATACAATATGTAAAAATAATGGAATATCTCATTCATTGTAAGCATTATTTGAGCTCTTACTTCTATCATCTTTTCTCTTGCTTCCACCATAGCCTTTTCTCTCACTTCCACCATATCCAAAGAGAGAGAGAGAGAGAGAGAGAGAGAGAGAGTGTGTGTGTGTGGGGGGGGGGGGGGGGGGGGAAGAGTGAGGGACCAAGAAGAAGAAGCCTCTACTTAATGCTTTTCTTCTCTTCTTCTTGTTAAAAGTTCATGCCAAAAATCTAAAAGCTACATGCATATAAAAGGGAAGATGATCAAACTTGAGAGCTGATCTACTCATTTAGGAAACCCTAGGTATACAATATGTTAAACCCACGTAAGACTAATAGAATATCTCATTCATGTGCAAGAAATATGTGGGTTGTTACTTCCATCTTCTTCCCTCTTGCTTTCTACCATAGGCTTTCCTATCACTTCCACCATATCCAAAGCTTGAGAGAGAGAGAGGGAGAGAGAGAGAGAGAGAGAGAGAGAGAGAGAGTGTGTGTGTGTGTGTGTGTGTGTGTGTGGGGGGGGGGGGGGGAAGAGTTAGGAACCAAAAAGGAGAAGCCTCTACATTTTGCTTCGCTTCTTGTCTTCTTCTTCTTCTCCTTTTTTTACCATACCCATGTGTGAAGGCTTGAGGTAGCCATTGCTTTCCTCTTGAGAGAGTCACAGCGAGAAAAAGAGAGAGGGATTGGAAAGGATAAGCTTCTTGTCTTCTTTTACTTTTCTACTATCTTTGGCAGCACTCGAGGTGGTGAACAAATAAAAGCAAATCGGTGGCTTGAGAGCTTGAGACAACATACTTTGCATTAGAGAGAAAGAGAGAGAGACTGTGTGTGTATGTGTGTGCTTGCGGGAGGGGAGGGGGAAGCTCTATCAATGGAGATATAGTGCAAGAAAGAATAGTTTAGGGATCATTTGTGGAAGTTCATAAATCATAATTTTGTTTACATATGGAAATTAGAGCAATTCAAAGAGTGCCTACTTCAATTTCCTAAATATGTGGTTATGTCTCTAATAGAAGTCAGTTATATGAAAAGTATCTTGAAGCCATTGAGGAGGGATGCAACTCTTCAAAGAATAAGATTCCATCAAATTCCCATCATGTCCTATAAGTCCAAGATCTTTTAAGCTCTTTCTAAAGATGTCCCCTCTGACCCCCCCCCCCCCCCCCCCAACATCATGTGACCCACCCCACCCCAACCCACCAAAATAAAAAGAGAGAGAGAAAGAGGAGAGGAAGAAAAAGAAGGGGAAAAAAAGAGAAAAAGAGGAGGAGGAGGAGGAGGAGGAGGAGGAGGAGGAGGGGGAGGGGGAGGGGGAGGGGGAGGGGGAGGAGGAGGAGGAGGAGGAGGAGGAGGAGGAGGAGGAGGAGGAGGAGGAGGAGGAGGAGGAGGAGGAGGAGGAGGAGGAAGAAGAAGAAGAAGAAGAAGAAGAAGAAGAAGAAACAATAGGGGAAAAAAAAGGAGCAACAATAGCAAGTTGTTCTAGACTGCCATAGAGTTGTCAACAAGCCTGATTGCATCATCTATAGAGCCATCTAAGGTGCGCAACTTCCATGTCATCTATGGCACCAATGATCGTCTCTTTAGGGCCACTCAACCTACACTTTTGGTGGCACTTCCCAACTCTCCCATAGGCCACATGGTCTTCTCTACTTCTCCACACACCTATGCCACTATTGAGCACGTCCATTCTGCGAGCATGATCAGCCCTTCTCCTTAGCCCAACACAAAATCACTTGGGTGCCCTCTCTCAAACTCCTCCCCATACTACAAAAGTCCTAGGATCTTCATCTCATCAAGATGTTGATGACGTCAACTCCTCCATGGATACTTCCATGAGTATCGATGGTGACACTGATAACAAGACATATCAACAATCTCACCAATCAACTTCATCAGATTCCAAAGAAAATCCCCCTTCATCATAGGTACACTGACTGTCCTCTTCATAGCAAACATCCATCCATCCCCACTACACTTCTCCTTTTTCACTTGCCCAACTTGATACCCTCACCTTTAAACTTCCTCCTCCTAATGAACACCTTTGAAAATCCTATATACATAAGCATCTTCAACTTCTGAAAGGTGAGAAGCTTGATTTTGACACCATCACCACCATTCTCACCCTCCTTGAGGTATCCTTATCCACCATAATCACCTTTGTTGCATTAAGATCGTTGATCCAGCCATTCATAGCCATGTACAAAATCTCCTTTTAAATCCCATCTCTTTCACTCTAAAACTACCATTTCTTTCACTACCACCTTGATCTTTATCCCACCCCTTCTCCTCCCACACCCCTTAGAGCTGCCCAAGCCCAAGAAGCCTTTAATCGTCTTTCAATAGCCAAATCCTACCCTTGGGCATCTTTTCTCATGTGGTTACTCTAAGACAAACTCAAAAGAACTCAACAAAATGAAAAAAGTAACTCAAATTTTACTTTTTCTTCTACTCGCTTCCTAACCTATCTTATTCAATGCCTCTCTTCTATACCACCATCCATCTCTAGCCCCTCTTATTTTAAAACCAAAAAGTCCAAATATTGCCCCAAGGTCCTCACCTACAAGTGCAAGTCCAAATGCACAAAGAAGGTCCAAAATAGCACAACTTCTTTCATTGCTCCACCTTTGATCATCCTCCCACTCTCCCCCTCACCCCTGAAGGGAGAAGCCCAAGTGGAAGCAAGAGAGGTGTGAGCTACGGCGGATGGAGCAAGAGAGCAAGAGAGAAAATCTCAAGATGTGAGAATTCCAACAGTCACAATGTGTGACCGGCCCTCCCTTTATTCAAGTGTCACTAAAAGAATGAAGAATGAACCAATGAAGTAACTGACAACCAATGTCAAAGGTCCTAAGCTCAAAACAACACTCAAATACATTCAATAGCATAACCAAGCTTAGAGCTTCAGTGTCATGCACCAATACATCTTATAAAATGCCCGAATAGCATGAAAGGGCATTAGGCATAGACTATCCCTATTAAAAGCTTGATGTCCACTATATGTACAATAGTAAAATGGCAGTCAAGACTGAGCAAAAGTGAGCTCAATCGAAGCCCAAAAGCATTCCAAGATCATCCCAAGTAGTCAAGAAGCATCAACAACCAATAGGCATATGCTTTCATCGTTAAAATAGCCTTCCGTCTTGCTTATTAAAAGTGTAAAAATGACAGTAAAACTGAGCCAAATATGGGCTCAAATCAGTCCCAAAGCATTCCAATACATTGGTAAAACATTCCCCAAGTGTCCAGCATCAAATGAGCATCTCGGGAGCATCACATAAGCCAAGAGCATGACATTTCCTAGACAAATAGCATTCAGCATTGTTATGAAAGCAGTGATATCTATGAGAAAACTGAGCTAAAAGAGTGCTCAAATCAGTCCAATAACATCTCAAACCAATGACATATGATCCCTCGAGTATCTAGCAACAAAACATAGGTATATGGGCATCTCAAGAAGCATATACGAGCTCCAAACATTGAAGATATAGTTGTCTCTATTTATTGACAATATGCTGCTCTATTTGCACAGTTAATAGCTGAAGCTCAATGACTCAAACCCAATGCTCAATGTTAATGGTCAATGCTGGGAGGAATGGTAAATAATGCCAAAGCCTTTATCTAATACCAAGGAGTGGTTGAGCAAGCACAAGTGCTTGAAAATGACCAAAATTGAAAAAACGTGTTTGTATTTCTAGCCCTAAATACTCCTTGAATAAGCTCAATAGGTCCTAAGAAGTCCTAGAGCAATGAGAGCTCAACATGAACCTCAAGAGGTGGAGCTATGGCTACCAATAGAGAAACCCTATTGTAAGTAACTTGAATGAGAGTTGATGCAATGCTAGATTGAGCTTGAGCTCATGGAGAAGAAGGCTCTTGTACCAGTTGAAGGGAGAAGCCCAAGTGGAAGCACAAGCAAGCACAAGCAAGAGGATGTGAGCTATGGTAGATGGAGCAAGAGAGCAAGAGAGAGAGAGAGTCTCAAGATGTGGAAACTCCAATAGTCATAATGTATGACCAACCTTCCCTTTATTCAAATGTCACTGAAAGAATAAAGAATGAAGTGGCAATGATGGGCACTTGCTACTTGGAGTGTGCAAGTGTAGGTATTGTCAGTGTAGTAATACACGGGCAGTTAGGCACATGTGCCTTTACCCCCCAACAACCCCCACGAATGCCCTCACCATCTACTTTTCCTCTTCACCCATAACTTCTATTATTGATTTTGCATCTTTTGTCCCAATCTCCTCATCATCGAGTTCACTCGACTTACAGGCATCCTTGGCATCCATTTCACCCTCCTCGGCCCTCAATCCTCATACCATGACACCACCACCTTCACTACCCTTCATAGCAAGACTCCTTCATACAGATCATTCAACTTCCTCTCTAGTAGCATCAACATCTATCTCCTCTACACCAATTCTTAGGGGATCTCCCCTCATGTCAACATCATTACTTCAAGCAACAGCCCATCATCTATCTAGTTTCATTCTACACATGGAGCCAACGCAATCCTTCAATCACATTTTGCTCCAAGACCTCCCTGCCATTGCCACTAGGATGACAAATCTCTCTCAGGACATGGATTCTCTAAAGACCAAAATCCTCTACCATCATCAACAAATACAAGTCCGAGATCAGAAATGGATCAAGCTTCAGCAAACCCTTCTTCAAAAAGACGCAAAGATTGCTAAGTTATAGTAAGCAGTTCCACACACCCTAGAGGCTAATCACAATTAAGACAAAGCTCTTTTTTAGTAGACCCGTGATTTCTTTCAAGGATTGGAGGATAGGCTTACTAATGCTTCACTAAGGACGGTGAGCCCTCTAGCGATGGGGAAACTTCTACACCATATTGAAACACCACACTTGAGCTCTTTTGTAAAAAGCTTTGAGTTGTATTTCACACTTGTATGTAGTAGCAAGTGTTTGAGTTGTACTAACTTTATGGCATAAGAATAATCTTTATCATGTACAAGGTAGTTTCGAACTTTTCTCCATACTAACTTCCTTTGGAGTCTTGGGCCTTGGTATTTGACCTATCTCAACAACTGCCCAACAAGGGATTTTTTTCGCTAGACTTCTTTTTTGGAGACCTATGGAGGTACATTAAAAACCAACTGCCACTTCCCAACCCATAGATTTTCTAGTAACAATCTGGAGAAAACCTCTATCTCTAGATATTGATATTGAATGAAGCTTTTTTGCCCTCCGCTCTCTTCAACCATAAAAAGAGAGGGAGGCAACCAATGTATTAGGCAATTGTTTTATGCTAGTAGAAGTGTGCTCTTCCAAATCTGTATACTTCTATCTCTCACCGTCATTGTCTTCATTTTCTCATTCTTTGTCTCCAACATTCTCTTCTCTCTGAGTTATGTAAATGTATAATCATTTTTTCAATGTTTAAGTAGGTCTACTATAATATTATCTCTGATGGAAAAATCGCCTGGCAATTATGGGATAAGATTCATAATGTCTATGATAAGCATAGTCCTATCTCTCAGATGTATTGGCTAAAGCAACTCATGGATCTTTATATGGAGAAGACTTCTATGTCCACCCACTTAAATGGGTTTCATTCTATTTTCAACCACTAATCTTCATAGGCGATTAAATTTAAGGACAATCTTTCTCTCTTGTTTTGTTGGTTACATTGCCTAACTCATGGAACACATTCCATACTACTATGTGTGCAAATATGCCTATTGATGGGCTAATATTGCAAGATGTAGAGGATGTGCTTCTTGAATGAAGAGGTTAAAAGAAAGAATTTGATGCTTCATGTACCTCTCATGATTTAACAGTCAAGGACAATAATGGTAGGAGTGGTAATGATCATCGTTATGAAATAGGCTCTCAAAAGTCTCATTCTCAGTCATGTGGATACTCTCTTAATAAGTTACATGGCATTGACTTGTCTCTATTGTGGGAAGTAGGGTCATATTAGGCCACATTGCCATAAGATATGCAATGATAGTAGGCATAAGAAGAAAAGCAAGGATAATGCATAGGATAAGTTTAACGATCATAGCATTGTTCCTAACAAGTCCAGTGTGAAAATTGAGGAGATAAACGCCTTGGAGCTTGAGTCTCATGATGATTACATATTGGCAGCTTCTTCTCTTAATGTTTCATAGTTGACTAATGCATCCTCTATCTATGCTCAGTGTTAATTACTTGATTTAGGGGCTTCATTTCATGTCACCTCTCATCAAGATGGTTCCACTGCTACCACAACATGACAAGATCTATCAAATTGAATAATGACTTGGCATTGGATATTGTTGGTATTGGAGATGTCCAACTACAATTTTCTTCACACTGTATGTTTATTTTGCATGTTATACACCATATTCTAACTTTGACTAAAAGCTTACTTCCAACTGGATAGTTGGATGATGCAAGTTGTACTATCTATTTTGGTGATTCCTTATGAAATCTTGTCATGGCACGAGGTGCCAAGTCTAGTACTCTTTATCCCTTACTTGTATCTAGGTCTATCGACCATGTTTTGACAGTGACTGTAGTACCACATGTATTGTTATGTCATCATCGTTTTGGATACATATCCTTAAAGGGAATGAAAATCCTTGCATGTTTGCAACATCTTTTTCCCCTTAACTATAAGTATTTTGATTCTTGTGATCATTGTCTTTATGGTTGGCAGACCTATAGTTTGCAGAAGAAGTTTGGCATTATTCACATAGGTAGCCTCTAGCTCTTATTCATTCTAATGTTCATGGACCTATACCCTGCAAGTCTTTAGGTGGCGCGAGTTATTTTGTTATTTTCATTAATGGTTACTCACATAAGATCTAGGTATATCCCATAAAGCAAAAATTGGAAGTCTTAGACTTGTGATAAATGTCAAAATGTCAATGATGCGAACAATCTCTATTTTATTTACATGAACCATGGCCACATAATCTGAAGTGATGTACAATGATGAGTGACCAACCATGAAATTAATGGAAAAAGGGTAAGGGTGCTTGACTTAAGTGGTAGCCCAAATATGAAGACCTAATGCATATAAGGTGTAAAATGGAATAGAGAAGTATATTCTTGCGTGTGCAACTTTGAGAGCAACCATTCTTCTTGCTTCTATCTTATCCTCTTGTGCACCATTGCTTGAGTGTGAGGGAGATAGAGTTCGTGAGAGCCAGAGCTTGAGCCAGGGACTTGGAGAGTGAAGCTCTTGCTCTCTTGCTGCCCTTCTCAATTTTCCCTTTTTCCATAGTTTGGTGGGGGAGAAGGAGAGTGAGAGGTTGATAGTGTACACATGAGAGAATGAGAGATCAATTGGAGAAGCTATTCTTCATACCTTCCTTCTTTTTCTTCTTCTTTTTCTCTACTTTTTCTCTCATTTATCAAACCAATGTAGATTAGATCAAAAGTGAAAGAGTAGCAGGACCAAATTCAAAAGTACCACACGAATCATGAGGCTCCCACAAACCTTCAATGACATTCGAACTATATTGTGGCAAAGGTAAGTATGAAAATCTAGTATACCCTCTCTAGTTGTTTGGTTTTTTTGCTTGCATTGGGATTACGATATGATGGCTTGGAGTTTGGAGTGTTATGCTTCTAAGCAAGAGAGTGTTGAGCATGAGTGCATTGAGCTCTTGAAAGAATAAAATCCTTTGTCCAATATCTCATTGTGAGCTCTTATAGAGGCCAACATTGATTGTCTCACGGGTCAAGATATACTCGCTTTAATCTCTCAAGTTGCCAATCTAATCCAATTTAATTCTACCTTGATTCTTAGAAAGAAGAGTAGCCAATCAAGAATAAAATAGAAGCCTCTCTTTCCCAATGCCTCACTTTTTCCTTCACACTCTCTCACACACTCTCACCCTCTTTCTCTCAAGGTGAGTAATGGCTTACTCAAGCTCCATGTAATATGGTGGAATTCTGTGTGTGTGTGTGTGTGTGCGTGCGTGCGTGCGTGCGTGCGTGCGCGTGCGTGCGCGTGTGCACAAGAAGGGAGAATAAGAAACTAAGAACTCAAAGCATGTACGTGTATGTGCATGCGTGCACTTATATGGTTTCCTTTTGTATGGCACACTCAACCCTTTTATCCTTCTTTTGTCCACTTACAATGCCTAGTCTTTAGACTAGGCCTTTGTAGCTTGCCCACAAGATATTGAAATGCATGCACACGATTTTCTACTTTTCTTGCAATATAGATAAATGCACACATGTTTCCTAGACACTTTTAGTTTTAATTGTAAGTTCATACAACTTACATAATAGGAGTGAACTCAACACACATATTGGACTATGAGGGTTGTCTACATATTTAGAAATTTTACGATTAACTCCAAAATATAATGGATTCGGGCCTTGATATCTCCAAAGATTACTCTATTAGTTTTTTGGGACTTGCCATAGTATCTTCTTGTTATTTCCAATTGTCAGCTCTCACTCACTATTTTTAACAGTTACTATTTATGGCAACTACTATTTGATATCTTGCGAAAAGATTTTTCTAATAACTCTTGGTGCCCTTGGCACCTTTCCAGCATCAAGGTTGGTGTCCCCCCAAACGCATCATTGCCATTGTGGTTGGGCTTCGTATTTGTTGATAGTTTTCACAATCTTCCAAACCTTGCCTTGCCAATAGTTTGCTAGCTCTCTTTGCCACCTTGTGGGTGTCTTCTTCTCTTCTCTGTCCACTTGTTCCCTAGCCGTTGCATGAGCCTGATCACCTACTCCACCACCCTTAGAGATAGAACTTTTTCGTCTAAAGAATGAGGATAGTGAAAAGAGAACTTCAAGGGTCGGCTTTGATTTTCCCATTGCTCCCAAACAGTCAATTTCTGGGCCCAATTTATAGGGTGGCATTCCTATCTTTGTGGGACTTGGACCTCAAGAACTTGCTATGGCCTTACTTGGAATCTCATGTGTGCCAGCTCTACTTGCTCTCTCTGCATGTGCTTCCTTTCCATAGCCCTCTCAGGAGTGGCTTCCTCACCCTGCTCTTTCGTGTGTGCTTGCATGTGCTGTGATGGGCTCGACACTTGTGGTTGTTCTTCTTCATCTTGGCCTTGCTCGAAGTCTAGCCCCTCTTCTCTTTGTGGTTCCATTGGAGCTGCAGTAGATGGTTGAGCTAGTTGTTCTTGCTCTCTAAACCCTAACTCCTCTAGCTCCTTCATTGAGAGCGCAGCATGCCTCAAGTATTGTCGTTGTTGCTCCATGCTTAAGTTGGTGCTTTCTTTCAGTACTCTTTCGTGAAGGCCATATCTCAGGGCTCCTCTTGTAAGTTCTAGCTTCCTCTCTAGCCCTTCCATGGTATCTTCATCCCCCTCAGCTTGAGTTACATGCCAGATCGTGTTCAGAAAGGCATGCTATTGGACCTCAAGACCTGCCTTTGCTACTTCTGCCCTAGCCAATGTCATGATTCGTTCACTTTCTACCAAGGCGAGGCATTCGATGAGATCTTTGAGTCTTCCAATGGTCTGTTCCTCCCATGTCATGGCCTTTTCACTCATCCTCTCTATGCCTTGATTTTGGTATTGAGATGGCATCATGGCCATATGTTCTTGCTCCTTCCACATCCTGAGCATTTTCTATTTCTGTTATTTGAGGCAGTTTAGCTGCTTTGCCAATCGTTCTCATTCTAAGAGGGCCATCTAAAGTTGGTTTTCCATCTTTGTTAGTTTTTTGGCTGCCACTTCGTCTCTTTGTGCCTTGACCTCATGCAGTTCCTTAAGCAGCTCTTCCTTTTGTTGTTTCACCTTTCTGCACTCTGCATAGGGTTGGGTCCTAACCCTTTCTAGTTCCTTAGTGAGCTCGTCTTCAATTCTCTTTATTTGGTCAAGGTACTCTTGTTTCTGCTCATTTTGCCCTTAAGAGAACAGAAAGGGCCTCCTCCAGCATCACCTATTCTCTGCTTCCCTCGCCATGGGGTTCTTTTGCTACTTTCTCCTTCGCTTTCCCTTCTATTTCTTGTTTTGCTTCCAACTCTTCCCTCAAATCACTTATGTGCCTTTGTTGGATGGCTATTTGTCATGTTTTTTTGAGTTGGTAGGCTGAGAATGCTTCCTTTTCAGTTTCTAGCTCTACTAGTGTTGCCTTCCTCTCCTATTTTATTCTTTCCAACTAGCCTAGCAATTCCTAGACGTACTCATCATACTGCACTGACCTTCACATGGTCGAGGGTATGGATATGGTCGAGACTTCCACCTTGGCCTTCCTAGTATGGGGGGTCCTCCACTAGGTGTTGGTCCAAGATGTTGCACCGTGTTGACTAGGTATTGCACCCAAGCCATCACTTTGCTTTGCTCTACTGTGGTATCCATGGTTTCTTAAGTGGTAGTAGTAGTGGCAACCATGATGGGCGAGAGCAGTTCCAATGGAACCTTCCCTTTGCCTTCCACCACAGGATCTTTTGCCGCTTCTACTGTGCTGTAGAGATGGTTCCAAGCGCATCATCTAGGCTCCCTCTTGGCTAGCTCTTCATCAGCACGGGAGGGTTGCTCGACCGACAGCCTGATGGAGAGAGTCATTTGCTCATCCTCTTCTCTCCTTATCCTTTTCTCGTTCTCTACTTGCTTTCTTCTTCATTCCTCTTTCTCCCTCCTTAACTCCTCTTCCACCTTTCTTACCTCTTCCTCTTCATGCTTCTTTCTCCATTCATCTTCTAATTCCCTCAATTCCTTTTGTCCAACTTCTACTTCCTAGTCTTCTTCTGCCATAGTTTTCTTCCTCTTCCTTGGGATGCTCAGCTTGATTTTTCCTTTTGCACCTCGGAATTAATCCCTCCTTCCCTTCCTTGCTAATGGTTCTCTCGCTTGAGGCCTCTTGTTGTTGGTGGGCTTGGGGTGAAGCTTCCCTCTTTCCAGGTGATGGCACCCGGCAATCTATGGGCTAAGTGCTCAAGGGTTTCTTCTACTACTTTCTGTCTTTCCAAGTCCCCAACGGCCTCCTGGATGATGGTGGTGAGTACACCTCCAAAGTCTATGTTGGAGGCCTTAGCTGCTTTTTCCTTGTCATCTCTGTTGTGGAAGATGGAGATTCCCCACTTGCTGCTTCGGCTCTTGTGGCTAGTGCTTTCACTGAGAACTCCACAATCATTCTAGAGACTTGGTCGTGAGGCTCTCAAGTAGTGGCACTCCAATCCTTCTCATCAAGGCATTGTACCTCTGATTAGAGAGAATAGAGCATGAACTATCTTTGCTTGCAACCTAATGTTGGGATCAGAGATGTCGGCTAAGCTAACTCCATCATTTGTGTACACTTGGGCCTTGTCCATCCCTAGCATATTGTAAAAATCTCTTTTGGGCCTCCTGTCAAGCTTGTTGACCAACTCTAGAGCTCTTTCTACCATTTCAAGGCTCAACTCCACTTCTACTCTAAGAATCTCTCCTCCCTGTCTCACTATCATGGTGCCACGGTTCCTATTCACAATGAAAGTTCACAAGAATTCCGTGCACTTGCTATAGTCAATAGCTTGGTCAACCTTCTCCATATATCTACCAAGGTTACCTAGTCGACCATCTATTTCACCACTTGCTCTTTCATCACTACACTTTCTAAGTTCTGAATGCTTTTGAATATAAGCTGATTAAAGGCCCTTCTTTTCGTTGTTAGGCCATATTTGTTGTGCTCTTCTTCCGTGAATGGGAGCTTGCTACCTTTGTCGTGCTCGACCATCTCGAGTTCCTATCGTGATGCGACATCTCACTATTAGTTCACTTGAAATGACTTTTTGCAAAAAGATTAGAGGGTTATGAATATATGCTATAGAAAGATGAAGTGCTCAAGTACAAAATGAAAATTTTTGCTTCAATTAGTCCACATAGTTTCGCCCAACATTTCATGAAAATTTTTCTTAAGTACAAATTGAATTTTATTAGTCCTTTTTTCTTTTTTAAAGTTTGGTTTATGGTTCAATTCGTGTCTTCTTTTCCGCCTTACCCCCTCCCCTCAAGGGCGATGAAAATCCTTCCTAGGATTGGAGGATGAAGGGTGAAGGGCATGAAGTGCATGCATACTATATTTTACTTCATCGTGGTCCAATCGTAGAATTCTGGGTTATACTCCAAGTGGGTGTGACGGTCCATGTCATGAGATCTATTGCCTACGTGTGTAATGTAGGTTAGGACATCAATGAGGAAGTCACAAAGTTCATCATGCTAGTAACATGCAATTCTTCCTTGATCAGGATTCAATCAAAATAGGGGTGGGCCATGACATATTCCTCTAAAGGTCATTTGTGTGTGATGGCCAAGACTTTGAATGAGGTAGGAGCCACATAGGTAGGGTTGTACTACTCAACTATTTTGATTGTGCATCTCTGCTCGGATGTTGATCACGATTTGGTAGCCCTCTTGTTCCCATTGGAGACGTAGAGCATACCATTTTCCCAGAAAGGAAGAGTCACAATTGGCTAGCTTTGTCAACTCTTCTAGTTCCTGGGGCCTGCTGTAGAGACTTTGCTCCTGTAATAGGATGTGATCAGTCCTTGTGTGCAAGCTTAGTCTTGAGAGATCTCGTTATCAATCAAGGCTTTAGCTATTTCAAGAATCTTAATGAAAATGAACTCATATTCCTCCCAAGTGTATGGTAAGAAGCGCATGTCCATTGCTAATGTCTCACACCGAAGAGGCCTAAGTCAGCCATTCATAGCTTCTGGCTAGTGTGCTCAATGTGGCGTCCAAGCATCTGATACAAGTGAGAGATCGTCCCTCGTATTCATGACACTCGGTTTGAGGCCAAAGCAAGGATGAATCTCCTCTTATAGGAGGATCTAAGGCTTGCGGGATGTTGGGGTTTGATTGGATTGGATAACTCCACTATTGATGCTTGCCTTTTGGGCTATTCAGTGGTGGGGTACTTGTCGGCCACTTATGCGATAGATTGGTCTTGTGGCCTCAGATGATGTGCTACATTCTACTCGTGGAGTAGTTGGGATATTGGAAATGTTAGGTTGAGTTGGCCTAGGGCACATTGGCTGTTGCGGCTTTAGTTTGTAGACTCATTGAGGTTTTATGGGTTTGGTGCCTTTGGAGGATTTCTCATTCCTAGCTAGCTCACCGCGTTGTGGAGATGGGCTGGAGGGCCTAGATTAAGGGGCACACGTGCTGTTCATAGTCTTGGGCAACCAAATCCAATTGTTGCCTTCATAATATCCTTGAGCATGCAATAGGTCTTTGGGTACCCGTCACGGCTTGACCGTTCATCTAGTTCTGTAGTGCTAGCTTTGCCTCCTAGGCTAGGGTGTAATATTTCTTAGTGGTCTTGGATGTGTCTCCTTTGGGTTGCGAGCGATTTGTCTTGGTAGGGTGGGACAAGTTACGACCCCTCTCATTAGACCTTGCACTTGGTTCCTCTATTGGTGGTACTACATGTTGTGATGGAGCTGTGCTGCTCTTGTTGAAAGCTATCACTATCCGAACATTGCCAATGATGGTGAGGTGGATGCATTATGAGTCATAGTTGACATTGCAATGTGCTTGTTTCTTGAATGCACATCCTAGGTAGCAATGATTCCTTACTAGCAGCCTTGGGGTTGGGCATCACATAGAAGATCATAGGTAGACTTTAAGTCTTGATAGAGATTGCTATTTTGCACTTTCCCAGTAGTAGTGAGTAGGACTATCCCCCGAATGGGTTGAGTTCAGCATTGGTAGGCTACAGTTTTGCGACTGACCAATGAGGATCCAATGATCATGTATAAGAATATTACAATTAGCTCCCTCGTCAATGAGTGCATCCAAGACATGTGTCTTCTAGGTAGTCACACTAATATGCATAGGTAGGCAAGTTCCACCATTTCCTCATCCTCATCCTCAATCTCGATGATAGTGGCAACTCTCACATTTACAAGGGGTTCTAGCATTGGAGGCTCATGTAGTGGATGCGTTGGGGGGTAGTACTTCTTGAGGCAACTGCCATTGTGAAGATGCCTACGCCCTCTCCTTCCAGGGTCTTGAGCTCTACATTGCCAATTCAACTCATGTTGCAGACCCTGAAAGGCCCCAATCCCTTGAACTTCATCTTCTACTTATGGCCCCTAACAGAGCATAATAGCACTAGGTCACCATGCTTAAAATCACGTTGTTTCACATGTTTGTCAAACCAGCTCTTGTGTCTTGTCTTTTCATAGATTAGCATATGGGTAGCTAGTAGTCGATTCTCAGAAAGGCATTCTAGCTCTGCCAGGCATTCCGTCCATGCCTCCTTGCCATCCCATCTCTCTTGCACTACTACTATCAAGCTTGGGATGAAAAACTCTAGTGACAAGATCGCTTCTGTCCTGTAGGTAAGCTTGAATGGTGTTTGCCCTAAGGCTTGCCCTATAGCCATCTTGTAGGTTGTGTCCTATTGGCCCATAATGCTACTATGAGTTTATTATCCTAGTCACATTGCGTGAGCCAAAGGCTACCTTAGTCATGATGTGCACTAGGATCTTGTTCATGGATTCCACCTGACCATTAGCTCCAAGGTAGTATGGTCATAATTTTATATGAATGATCAAGAATGTAGATAGAAAATGGGCAATTACTTCATTAATGAAGTGCATGCCTTGATCACTAACTAGCTCAATTGGGCAGTTGAATCGCGAGATCACCTGCTCCCAAAGGAACTTACCGTGGTCCTAACGTCATTCTTCCTGGTGGCATGAGCTTCGCCCCATTTCGTGAGATAATTTGTCACTACAATTATATACTTGACCTGCAACTACTGCTCTACGGGGCTAATTGTCCCAATAAAGTTGATCCCCCATGTTTTAAAGGGCTATCGTGCTATTATCAGGGTCAACTCTATCTTGTCCTTACAGATGGGTACTTTGGTCCTTTGACATTCATCGCAATGCTTCACAAACTAAGTAGCATTGCGGAATAGGGTGGGCCACCATAGTTGAGATTGCAGCATCTTGCATGCTCTAATGTCTCCACTAAAGTACCCTCCAGCAATTCCACCATGTGCTTCAGCAAGCACCTCATTCATTTCATGCTCACACATGCATCTTTGCAATACACGTCTTGTCCTAGTCTATAGAACTGGTTAGCAATTAATTGATAGGGCTGAACCTTAAGGATAAGACACTTTAGTCTAGCCTTCTCTATAAGTGTCTCAAGCAATCCATGCTCTAGGACTTGGACTATGTCATCTGCCCAATATGGCATTAGATGGGCCCTAAAAAGGTCTCTCTCAACAAAAGCAACCACCTAGCTATGCATCTTGTAGCGCAAGGCTTGTTCACTAGGTAAAGCAAGGCTTGATAGTCAACAAAGAAGACTAAGGGCATAGCTAAAAGATAATGATGAAACTTCTTTACAACGAATACCATGGCTAGGCCTTCCCTTTCCGTTGTGGAGTGTTTCATCTCCATATCTGTGAGTTGCCTGCTAGCAAAGCTCACAAGATAATTGAGATTGTGTTCGTCATGTGGTTGACACAAAATAGCTCCCGTGGAGAACTTCATTGCATCAATGTGCACGTGGAATATTATGTTCCAATCTGGGCTTGTAGAATCGATGTGGTCATGAGAGCCTTTTTTAGTTCATTGTAGGCACGATGGCATTCCTCGGTCCACTCAAATACAATCAGCAATTTGTAAATGGGTCTAGCAATCAATGCATAGTTCAAAATGAATCACTGATAGTATCCTGTGTGACCTAGGAAGCACTGAAGTGCCTTATAGTTCATGGGTGGTGGTAGATCAACAATGAATATGATTTTGGAGAAGTCAGTGGCAATGTCGTTCTTAGACACTACATGCCCTAGGATGCATCCATGTTTCGCCTAGAACTAGCTTTTCACAAGGTTCAAGGAGAGATTATATAGCCTACATCGCTCAAAGACTAGATGAAGTTTATCTAGGTATTCCCTCCAACTAGAGTGAACACATAGATCGTCAACAAACACCTCCAATTCTTGCCTAAGCATGTCTTTGAAGGTGGTACACATGAGGTGCTAAAAGGTAGATGGTGCATTTGTCAGCCTGAATGGCATGACTATATAGCCAAATACGCCCCATTCTGTGCAAACGATGTATTATGCCTATCATTGGGGTGTACATACACTTGGTTATAACACGAGAAGTCATCCAAGAAACTGGAGGCCTCTTTTCCCACTACACTTTTGAGCATGTGCTTCATGTAAGGTGGTGGATAGTTATCTCTCTTCGTTGTAGCATTGACCTTTTTATAGTTTACACTTACTTGAATATTTTCATTCTTCTTCAGGAAAATCACTATGGGCGATACCTAGTCCGAGTGCTTGATTTTGTAGATGAATCCAAAATTCACTAACTTATCTATCTCTTCCTTGATGGTTGTGCGTGTGCTTTGGATTCATCGAGGATAGTTGTTGTTTAACTAGTGTTGCATCCGAAGTCATCAAGATGTTATGGATCATGACCCTCAAATCAACTCCTTTGAGTTCAGCGAATACATCTATGGACTCTCACAGGAGAGCAAGGAGATTAGCCTCATCTTGCTTAGTCAAATCATCAACTATGAATATGGGTCGAGGCTTTTCCCCTTCCCCTGCCAAGTTGACTTTCTTGACCTTAGCTGGCCCTTCGATAAGTTCATTTGCTTGTCCTTGCCTCTTAACTACTAACAAGATCACTACCTTGTCACCCTTTTTGAACTTTGTGAAGCACTTAGGAAGGTCATGGGGCTTCCATTGTTCTTTGACTTCCAATTGGTTGCTTTCTCTTGTCCTCCTTCAACTGCATGTGCCTTAGGTGGACTAGGAGGTCCCCTTTGATGTGTTTGGTCCTAGTTGGTCAGGGCATTTCCAAGTCGCTTTTAGAGCTCACTTTTGACTCAGAGTCAAGTTCACAACCTTTGCTAGAAGAAGGAGTTTCCCCTGGTGGTCGCAACTCCTCTGAGGTCAATTCTGTTCTAAGGAGTGGTGTGGTACTTGGTTGAACTAATCTAGCTTGCTTGCAAATCTATCACCCCTAGATGGTCCAACCAAGTATAATCACATTCTATTCTGAAGATTCCTCTTTCAATCCTAAGGACCTTGGCTTTTTGTGGCTTGGACTTTACTCGTATATGTTCAATCACTTGGTTGTCCATGTCATACTCTATTGTCTCAGCCTCTTCCTCGCTTTCCTCATTTGTAGAGCAAGAGTCTTTATATTCATCTTTCGAATCATTATCTTCTAACTTATCATCATCTCTTAGGTTTCTATTCTCAACCCTCTTCTCATCCGTGATCAATGCCTAATTGTACATCAAGTTTAAGTTGTGCACTCGGATCCACTGCCAATTCAACTCATCCATGAGATCCTTGAGGGGTTTGAGATTGACAACTGGGTTACCTACCAGCCCTTTTGTCATTTAAGGGTCCTCTGGAGTTAAATTTTGTTAGATGGAATGTGGAAAGGTGCAAGTATTGGTTGTCTACTAGAGCTGTTGGTCATCATGCAAAGTGGTACTAATGGCGGGGTCTTACCCTTTGGCAGCTAAGATGTTGTCGCTTTATGGGACTCATTGGATGTCTTTGCAGCTTGCTTATAATCCTCTTCATCATCTGAGAACGGTAGGTCGATGGTGGCCAACACATGCATCCAATCCCGCTCGTCCTCTCAAGGTAAGGGATATACTTCATTAGTGACTCGTAAGAATTCCTAACATGTGAATCTCCTTTCAAGAGAGCAGGGATGGCATCTATGTTGATCGAAGTGATCTTTCAGGTATTCATCTCGACTCTTATAGCCTCCAATCTATTGCCTAAGAATATGAGACCATTGCCTCAATCTTCTATCACTCGTGTATCTCGCATCCAAGGTCGGCCTAGCAAGACATCGTAGTCCACTCCTTTCATGACTATGAAGTTCACTAAGAATAAGACTCTCGCTATCTTTAAGGGCTAGTCCTTCAATACTCCAAACGATCTAACCTTCATTCCATTCGCCAGTGTGACATTAAACCTTGTAGTCTCCATGAGTGGGTTACCCCAAGCCTACACAGGACTGCATGGCTGAGCACACTGACTCCAAGTCCCGTATCTACAATTCCCTTCCTTTAGCATCTCCTAATGTATTGATAGGCAAGATTGCATGCATCTCTATGCTTTTCCAAAAGGAATTTACGTACAAAGACCTAGGCACTAAGTTCAAGGTTAAGCTTGGTATGTGCATTATTGCATCATGGTCAAACAAGTCAGTCACTCCAAGCACATCATCTCATTCTACCCAACTGCTCCAACCCTTGCCATAGCATCTAGTTCTACCTAATCAGTTCTCCTAAAGGTAGAGTCATGGGGGCCGATATTAATGTCATGAGCAAGTTGCCAACTACTTGCTTTTTGTTAGGCTCTACACTCTTTTGCCAATGATCTCAAGTAGTCTCCCCACCTGTGGTCTCTAGACTCTATCTATGCAGTGTTATGTAGGGTGCAGATGTGTCTCATAATTTGAACTAAGTAGGCAATACTGGTGTGCTTACACTGGAGAGCTCATCGATCTCATCTTTGATACTGGGTTCCGCATCCTTTAGGTGTGCTTGGGCTTCTCTCACCCACTCCTTGACCTTATCAACCACTTCTAATTGTTACCTCGGATAGGGATATTCTCCAATCTTGGCACTTTCATTTTCTACTATCTTAGGAGCAAATGTCTTTACTTCTACATCCGTGACTTGCTTCCCCTTTGGTAACGTGGTGGCACTATATGTCTTAAGTGCAAACCTCATCTCAGCCCAATTTTCCCTTCTTCTATGGCATCTCCATCAAGTGTTTCAACTTTGAACAATTCCAATGGTATAGATGGCATGATAGCCAAACTAGTGGAAGGTTTCTACCTACTAGGGCACTCGACGCATAAGTATGTGATTCCACACTCAGGGCATCTCAGGTCGGCCTTCTCTCAAATGGCTTGCTCCCTTTCGGGGCATCATGATGAGATGTGTCCTAGGTGACTGCAAGTCCAACATGCGATGGGTTCCTAGTTCTATCCTTCTAGACCTCTACCTCTTCCCCTACCCAATGCCATCATTGGCACTGGTTTGAAATCC
Source organism: Lygodium microphyllum (assembly GCF_053477565.2). Lineage (NCBI taxonomy): Eukaryota > Viridiplantae > Streptophyta > Polypodiopsida > Schizaeales > Lygodiaceae > Lygodium > Lygodium microphyllum. Next base: position 58,868,179 of record NC_141163.1, read on the forward strand.
ATCAAGATGGGATTGCTCTCTTCATTGTATGAGACATAAGGGTTTATGTATGCTTCATCCTCATTCAACTCCTTTACGTAATGTATTGGAGCATTGCTCAGTGGATGGATCACAATGGGTCCAGGTGATCTAAGTATCCCTGTGGGTTGATGTCCATCCTAGGGATGGCTGGCTTTGAATCGTTAGGTGCTGGGAGAGCTAGTGGAGCTCCACTCTGTAATGTGACGGTCTATTCTCTAGGTAGTAAGGCTAATTGTATGGTTGTGGGTATGGCAATCACCTTGGTAATTGGCAATGCATTGCATCATGGCCAAACCTACCACAATTTGCATAGAGTCTAGATCTGGGATCCATACACTCGACCAGAAGGTGGTTTCCTATGCAATGTATGCATTGCACATGGGGTTGTGCGGTCTTTCTCATCATCTCTTGTAGCCTAGTTAACTCTAGCTTCACATCTGCCAACTCCTGGCTCTTGGGTGCTCTGGTTGGATCTTTCACTAGCAATTGTAGCTCTTTCTGAGATTCTAGAGGCAATGCTATCTCGAGTTTTGGGTGTTGAGCTCCTCTCCCCTTGAGTAGGCCATCCTCTCATATGGCTTCCTGAAAGACCCTAGCTAGCACATCCCTTTGCAGGGTTGAGCTGCTCACTAAGGCCTTGTATAGCTCTTCGCTTCGGATCCCACTTATGAACACAATGGAGACCGTTTGTTCGATAGGTTGCTCTGTGGCTGGGATTTTTTTAAATAGACTCCGTACATGGGTGATCTCAGATATCCTCCTTGTCCTTTTGACTAACATTCATCGATCTAACGATGAGGTTGTCAAAGTATCTAGCCTCAGAGAATCTCTTGATGAAGAGACTCTTGAGGTTGTTGAAGTCATTGTGTTTGGCATTTTCTAGACTAGTATACCACATCCGTCCTTTGTCTCCTAAGCAAACTCCAAAAGCTTGTGCACATTGAGCAAGGTTCGAGAGGCCATTAGCCTTGCATACTTGCTCGAACTGCTCCACAAAGCTATGTGGGTCATTATCGAGCTCATTCTTGTTGAGTTGCTTAGCAACCATAGGTATCTTGGTCTGGCTTCTAAAATTTCGGGTGATTCCTAGTCTTGCTAGCAATGAAGCTACCACGGATACTCCACTCCGTTCTGCAATTGTGTTGTCTAAGAGTCACTTCATAAGAAACTCGCTTAGCGTAAGGTCAACCTCTAAGGCTCTCTCCCTCTTAGCATTTGGTCCTATCCTAGTTTTATTAGCGAGAGCTAAGACGCATTGGACCTCACGCATTTCTATGTCTAGTCTCAACTTTTGAGCTCACTACTCTTGGTTATAGGCATTCCTACCTACAGTGCTTTCCTTATTGATATTTGCTCTTCCTCGAGATTGGCTATGATTTCCTCGGTTGGTCTACCATGATGCTCCATTTTGGTTTGCAGGTCATATTGGGTCATTAGTTGCTGGATTTTGATTGGGAATTCTCCCAAGTCAAGCTCATCATTTTCTAGGTTGTGGTCTTGGCTCCTCGTGACATATTCCTGACTTCTTGAGCAACTAGAGCATTGATCATATTAATCAAATCAGGTAGAATTGTGTCCCTAACTGTGCCTATTTTATTGTTGCTCCTTAAGCGGCTCGATGATTCAAGACTCTCAATATTCGGTGATTGGGATCCTTGGCCACTATTCAATGTCTGGGAGCTCATCATTTTCTAGGTTGATCTTGGCTCCTCCTGACATATTGCTGACTTCTTAAGCAACTAGAGCATTGATCATATTAATCAAATCAGGTAGAATTGCGTCCCTAATCGTGCCTATTTTGTTGTTGCTCCCTAAGCAGCTGGATGATTCAAGTCTCTCAATATTCGGTGATTGGGATCCTTGGCCACTATTCAATGTCGGGGGGTCTCCTCCTACTAGTGGGTTCATTCAGCTTATTTTATATTGTGTAAATTTCTTGTTATTCAAAACAATCATCAATGTTATATGCACTCAAATTCTAGTGGTGTGCTCCTCAAAGTGCACTATGCAAAATCAGGCTATCAAATTTCCTATGCATGTCAAGTGTTTAATTGATGCAGTGTGCGAATCTAATGAAAACAATATAGTGCAACGTACACTTTACACTTTTTTTGAATCTTTCATTCGTTTAATGACCACTCTAGGTGGTTTGTTTTGGCCTTTATAGTGTCCTAGACATATGGTCTGAGGGGTAGCAGATTTGGTTAATGAGTCTATGTCTCTATCATTGGGACATGAGCCTGAGGGTCAGTACCACAGTCGTTCTCTGGGCCATTAGATCACAATTTGTGAGTCTGGTGGCCCTATGGGCCATTCTAAGCTTTTGGAGGCCTACTACGGGGGTGTCGTCTAGATTGGGCTTAACCTTTGCTTGCCCCTGGGGTGGGTCCAATTTGCCAAAATATGGGTTTTTCACAACTCATCCAAATGATAGTGTCCAAGTTGTAACATCCAAGTTTCAAAATCGGGCATCCGATTCGGTTACATGTTTGAGTTTGAGTGGCCCCATCTAAGTTCAAGTGAATGGTTGGAACCATGTCCAGGGTCCAAGTGACGTTGTCCGAGTGGACTTGTGACTCGAATTGTTTGAGTGGTAGCGGTACTTGGACGACTATGGAATCCGTGCAAGTGCAATGGTCGGGGGTCCAAAACAATGAAAATATTTTCGAATCTCACATGTGCCTTAACCAATCTCTCAACTATGATCCTAAAAGCAATTATCCAACACAAAGGCACACTCAAAGCTTGTCTATAGGACTTGAAGGCACAGTGGTGAAGATTGCCACACACAAAATGGTTTCCAACCTTGTAGCTCTCTCTCTCTCTCTCTATCAAGCTCTCTGCCTCAACTCAGAAATGATAAATGAGCTCTCCCCCTACCCTCTTGGCTTCTTAAACCCTTTCTCTCTTGCCATGTTGCTTCCCCCTTCTGTCTCTTTGCTGTGTTAATGCCTTAAAGCTCTCTTTTCCCTATTTTTTTCCTAATTTGAGCCTATTATTACAACAAAAACCCTATTGTATATTTCTCTCTTTTTCCTGTTTTTTTTCTTACCTAAATGCATCTAAATCATAAGTAGCCACTTACACTAATCCAATCTACTTACCTAAATCCCAAAACACCAAAAAACTTACTTGCAAAGGAGATCAAATACCTCTTCAAATCCCTCGCTTCTTACTTATCTCAAGCACTGAACTCTACTTCAATGCTCGATTCATGGCACCCAAGCACTTGAATCCATTTGTCCCAACAACGGAACCAAAATGTAGGAGCTTCTCACTCAATTGCCAAGACCCATAGACCGCTTATTGTTTCAAGCATTTCAAGCCAAGTACAATGGCTACCTCTCACATAGTCGTACACACTCTTACATCTACAAGTGCAGTGAGTTTATGTCCACGCTTGATAGAGTTGCCTCCTCCCTCAAGCACTCCGATGCTCCACGATCCAAGGTGCAAGATCAAGTAAGATTGATTCTCAAGCCCCAAGCTCCATGCTCCATTGCCGCGCACGAGACAAGAGAAGAGAAGAAGAAGAGAGAAGAAGGTAGAGAGATTCTCCACCACGATCCCTCACCCTCACACACTCACTCCCTCTCTCGGGCAAGAAAGAATAAGAAGAAGAAGAGGAAGAGGAGAGCTAGTTTTGGCCACACACAAGAATGAGCTTCTTCATTTACTTTTTGCCTTTTATACAAAACCCTAATACCCTTTGGGCACCTATCTCTTTTTTACATAACCGACCATTTTAGCCTAGGTCCTCGTTTCCCATTCCCTTTCTATTTGCATTGTGCCTTCACCCATGCCCGTCTATATTTACAAATTGCACAGGAGGAAGCATGGTACTCTTTTACAAAGATTTAGAGTTCACTTTTATATTTAAAGTGTGACTTTCCTCTTTTGTGCTCACCTTGAACTTTTAAGGTTGTCCTTATGCTTTTGACCTCTTTTCTTCATGTTTCTTCAAATCAAGCCGCCTTTTTCTGCTTTGCGTTGTGTGTTTTTAATTTTCTTTGTGCTTTCTTTGCATTGCAGTTAACACCTACTCTTGCTAAATGGGTTTCATAGAATGTCATTCTTAAAAGGAGAGTAGATCACTACTCAATCCTTCTAAACAAATGACTATTTTCTAATCCTCCAAGAAGTGAGGAAATAGAGCATCGTTGAGTAAATGATTGCCATGAATCCCAAAAAGAAATCAAATTCTTGAACTTTAAGAGTTGAAAAGAAATAGATTGATGGAATACTCTTATTCATTTAAGTGCATTACTCAATCTTTGTGAATTTATTGCTCCTCTTGATGGCTCTATCTCCCACTATTACTCTCTATCTCTTGCCTACTTCACTCATATTCCCATGAATTGTAAGCAAGAAGAAAAATAAAATAAGAGAACATGAGAAATGCTTTCTAATACCTCTCCTTCTTTGATGAAGGTGAAGTCTCAATCTTACTTGATTCAAGGTGCAAGAACAATGAAATATCCTCTTACTTCTACCTGTTCTTGATCTATTCTCTACTGCTCTCTTAAGTGAGAGAGAAGAATAATAAATAAAAGGGAAAGCAAGAATGAAGATTATGGATTCATCTCTCAAACACTCTCCCCTTACTCTCTATCCCACTTTCAAGATTTCTCAAGATCTCTCCCTCTTAGGCTATGGACTAGGGAAGAAGGGAAGGAAGATGCAAGAGTAAAAGCTCAAAAAATTTGCACAACCAAGGATGAGTTCTCTACTTATTTTTTGGTTAAACGGATGGACAACCTTAAACCTTTTTTTTTAATGTTTTGACTTGGAACTTACATTAAATTTAAAAGTTGCACATCATACTTTCAATTAGTAGATTAATACAAATTGCACAAGAGTTTAGTATTGAATGATTGAATATGTCATGGGGTCAGCATTCCCTTCCTTTGAATTACTTTCAAGAAGTTTAGTGACATTAGAATAATTTTTAGTTTCTTTCACATTCTTCCTCAAACAATTATATTTCTTTTCATAATATTCTTGCACCAAATGTACTAGATACACATGAATTCATCTCTTCTTTCGTTTTAGCATTACCTTTACTTCGTTAGATAGACATGTTCATCTAAGAATCTAAGTAAATAATCCTTCCTAGTATTAAAATATCTGGATCACATTTGATTATTTTATGATACAATTGACAAGTCTCCTATGAACCAATTTAAGATCATTTATATTATTGAAGAGTATCCTCATTTACTATTTGAGATGCTAGCGAATACATCCATAATTCCATCACAAGTATCCTCAAATCTTTAAAAATTTGTCATGGCAATATCTTGCACCACTTGTTAATGATCCTTGTTCAATGTTTGTGAACAATTACGTTTCCATATTTTTAATACATTTTTAAGGCGAGCACATAGTCCAACAATCACTAGGCAAAAATTGAACTAAAAAATGTGCCCTTTAAGGAGCTTGACTCCTCTCTCTGCCTAAAAGATGAGGTCATCATGAAATTTTTGCAAATAAACTCAAAATATGTTGGACCATTGACCTTTAGAATGTACTCTTCAAGCTCTTTCTATTGATATACTGTGCACCAAGAGAGTCTACATAGATGTTAGATGAAGGACTCACATCAAATTGGAATATTCTCAAATATGAAGAGTCCCATAACATGCTAGAGATCAGTAGAATGAGCTTGAAGAGAATGCTCTAATTATCAAACATCCAACAGAATTTGGGTTTATTTACAAAAAATTCATTGTGCCACTAGATGGAATTGACCTCCTTAAAAGGCCCCTTTTTAAGTCCAAATTTTGCTTAATGATAGTTTTTAATTCAGATTATCTTGATTGGGATAACATAAAAGGCTAGCTTTGAGTAAAGTTATGTTGTTGCTCACTTATTGAGTTTTTAAAATTGAGTGATTGCCTTGACCCTTGTGAAGTTGCACTCGTCTCCCCAAAGTTTACTTCAAGGATTCTTACTTTAGGTGCGTCTAGACTTTGAATTTCAAATCATGCTTCAAACTCTTACTTTTCTGCATACACATCTAACATGTATGTTGTTGCTCACTTATTGAATTTTTAAAATGGAGTGATTGCCTTGGCCCTTGTGGAGTTGTACTCGTCTCCCCAAATTTTACTTCTTCAAGGATTCTTGCTTTAGGTGCATCTAGGCTTTGAATTTCAAATCATGCTTCAAACTCTTGCTTTTTTGCATACACATCTAACATGATAATTGCAAAAAGGTTCTTTTTCCATTCCTTGAGGTTTGTTGCCAAGCAACAATGATTACCAGAAGGCACTAATTGCCACAAGGATGGAACTTTAAACGATTCTCACTCGAGCAAAATATTGACAATGATGCTTTCCCCTTTAGCATGACTACATTTCTTAGCATGTATGGGGTGATTTCCATTAGCATGTGATTTTGTGATATCCATGGTAATAGACTGTGAAGGCATTGCGTTTCATTTGGGAGTCCATGCACACAACATAGTTAGAGCATCTCAATCTTTTAGACAATTTGTGGTACATGTTTTGGTGGATTTTTCACATAGAACTTTGTTGATTCAATTATTTGTACATGTATCTAATAATGGGACACTAAGTGCTCCACATCTAGGTTCCCCCGGTGCTTCACGCCACTATTTTCCCGATGCTTTGCAATGGGGTACAAAGGCTCTATGCCTACATTCTCCTAGTGCTTCACACCAATCTTAGGCTAGTGCTTTGCATCGATGTCATATATTTGTCATGCACTTTCTGCTTCCAATGCTCTATGATGTTGGGCATGGTAGATCACTTCCATATTCTAGTTGGACAATGGGAATTGTAGCTTACCCCTCACAAATAAAACTTCAAACAATGTCCTTCTTAGAAGCCTTATTACTTCTATTGACGGTATAGCTCACCTTTGGTTTGATATGTTGTCATATTTCCACTTGTCAACTTCGTCCATGATCTTCAAACAAAGTGAGGAATCTTGTCATCCAATGGTACATTTTCATGGGATGGAGGAATCTTTTTAATTATCATTACCATAAGATCAAGAGAAAGACAATTTAGGATAAAGAAGATTGTCTTTTCAAAAGCATTTATTTTAAATTCAAGGTAGTGTAACCCATAATCCAATTAGGTTCACGTGGCCATAGCATCAATTCATATATTCTTTCTTGAAAGAATCTTGAATTCTATCCTTACCTTCTTGATGATAATTTCACTTAGGAATTTTAGGTTGCTATCAATCTCTATCCTCAAATCGCTACTTCTTATAAATTGGATAAATCTCACATGATTTAGCCATCCATTTGTGCATGTTTTTTTCGTTTTTGCACATGCATCACTTGAGCACAAGATAGTTCATGGCTATAGTTTATTGGCTCTCATCTCTAAATGTATGCATTCCCTTTGAGTTTCCATATGCATAGCATAATTGAAAAGAGTCTTGTATCTCTTCTAAACATATACATATATATATATATATATCTAAGGAGATTTTTAGAAAATTGTGTGTAAAGATGTCTCTAAGACCTTGTTCATGTTTATTGGTGGCAATTATTTCCACCTCATAGTCAAGCTCTTACAACAACCATCGACTCCCTATGAGGATGCCTTACCACCCTTATTCTTCAACATCAACACAAGGCTTTACTACATTGCTTTGGCAAGACTTCTTCTTCAAGCTGTGTTATTCCCATCTTATTGTGTAGCCTTACTCGAGGATGTGGTGGACAATAGATTTGCATGGTAGATACACCCCTTTTATCCAAAATCACCCATTTATCTCCAAACCTTTCTTATGCCATATCTTTTGAGGAAAGGGTGTCTTTCACGTACCTTGGTGCCACTCCTTGCGGAGTGAATCACTTGTACATTCACATGAAGGAAGTAAGGGAAAAAAAAGAATGGAAAGAAAAGAAAAAAAAGGAGAGCAAAAGTTCCATGATTAGTTAGGTGCACTCACATTTCATTGCACCTAAGGGTTCTCAAGTTGGATGCGTCTAATGGCTTTGGTCAGCTAACTTCGTCTCTAACCCCTTAGCCCTTCCCTCACTAGAAAATCTTAAAGCTCATTAAGGGCAAGGCATCCTGGGCTTACTTAGACATCCTTTCACCCTGAGTTTTGCATTGCACAATAACAGTTCACCAACTCGGTCCTCAAGTGTGGGACAATACTTACTTAGAGTTCGACCCATCTCCCAATTGCACTTGCACATGCACAAATCACTACACATGTACGTTAGACACACCCGTTAGGGAGTGCACAAGCTGGCTTGTAGGTTCTTGTAACGAGCCATTAGATGACCTGAAGAACCATCCACATCTGTGGCTTTTACATCCTCCCCATTTCACGATTTCTTCTTTAGTGGAGCTATCCTTGATCATTCAAGCTACCATCATTTTCCATTGGCGAGCCTCAATTTTCGAACATCATCTACCCCATCAGCTAGAGCATCTTAGTCTTTAGTACTAGTTTTTCATCACATCATCCTTCATCAGACACAATCATCTTCAACAAACGTTCTTCATCAACAACATTCATATTTCTACATTGACCACCTCTCCTTCATCAGCTGTTCCCAGCATTTTTCATCTTTGGTACAAGCTATTGCATGCTACTTACAACATGAGTGCCATGGGATTGGCACTCGTCTCAGGGGAAAATAATGTTAACAATATTTTGAGAACGCAAAATAGAAGTGCAAGTGCATATACTCTTTTTTTATGGATTAGTATTTTTGGAACTTCAATGTATTACTTTTGGTCACTTTGTATTTTGTACTCATGGACATCATCATATTATCATGGGTGTATTACTTTGTGAGAGCTAGGCTCACTCCTATGCAACTATATCTATCACTCGCAATTGTATTGTCATACCTGTAAGTCTTGGGTGAATTGGACACATGTATTTGTGATTAGAGTAGCATAGACTTGGTCTATTTAGACTAAGATTCAAGCATACAATGAGGATTGACTAGTCTAGAGCCAACTAAGTGCGTAGGATGCCCAAAAGAGGGTGCAAACTCTAATTCATAGTTATGGAAACCCTAAACGCAAAAGGGGCGCAAACACTAACCATAACCCTAATCTTCTGTCTAAAGGGGCGCAAACACTAACCATAACCCTAATCTTCTGTCTATATAGGGGTGGGAAGTCTCAGCTGTATGGACCTTTTTGGCACATCCATGTTGCATAAGCTCTGTTAGTGTGATTAAAGCTTTCTATTCAATCTTTCCATTCTATCATCTTGCTTCCATTGTATTGAGAGTGATTGAGAGAGAGTGAGAGGTGTGTTTAGTGAGGGACTGAGGGAAGGTGAAGCACTTCGTTGTCATCTTTCTTTGCTCATCTTCTCTACTAGCTCTTCGACTCATTGATGTGCTTGGTGGTGAATGCAAAGGAGCGACAACATTGGATGGTGTTGACCGTGGTCATGGAACCATCTTTGAGCCTTTGAGTCATCAAATGCAAGAAGGTAAGTTAGGTGAGTCTGATAAAACTCAAGCTAGCCTTCTGTTTTTTCTTTCTTGGGTTGGAGAGGAGGATGCTTGGTTAGTTAGAGTAGAGTGTTGAGAGACAAGGTGAGAGATTCATAAATTGCAACTTTTGAAACAATAGAAGTCCATCCAAAGCTCCGATTGTTGGTGCATTTGGCCCAACACACACTCTCTCTATGGAAATCTCTATTAGATGAACCAACCCATTTTTGAAGTAAGAGGTAGCCTCATTTACTCTATTTCTCAAATGTTTTGGCCCCTAGTTATACATTACATGCAATTAATACGTGGGTGGCTACATATAGGTTTGAAGGTCTTACATCATGTAGATATAATGGACCACATGCATGGTTATAAAAATCATCATTCAAGCTATGAAAGGTCATGCTATTGTATTTTCCCATTGTTTAAAGAAATCATCATTCATTGTGCAGTCATTATATTTCGTGATTGTTTTTGGGATGAAGAAGTAGGTTGCAAAAGGGTCTTCCTCAAACTTAGGAGAGGGTGTGGAAAAAAACACCACACAAGGGTTGCCCAACAAGGTAGGTTTGTTGCATGCATGAAAATTTGCATACTTAGTAGCCCTACAAAAGAGGCATGCATAATTAGTCAATTTAAATTTGACAAAATGGTCATGCATGAAAACACGTTAAAACCAATCATTTGACATAAAATAGCCATCATGGCCATTTTGAGTCCCGAATATCTAGGTCAAGATGTGAAACCCAAAAAATATAGTAGGGTGTTAAGACTGTAGAATGAGATATGCACAATTATACATATATATTGTTATATATGTAGCAAAGGTTGTCCATGCAATACAAATCTTTCATACTATTAAAAATCCTAATTATAAAAGTGCTATAATCCAAGCAATCTAATGTTATCATATAATTGGTAGAACACTAGTTTTAAGTCATAAAGCGTGGTCATGTGTTGTGATGTTAGCCACTTTTAAGTGGTGACAATGCACAATGAACTAAAGCACCACATAACATATTACTTTCTAACGGTGCTCTATAGCTCAACATGGTAAAGTACCATAGTCTAAACATGAAGAACCACTCTTAAGTAGTGAACTACAACTCAAAAGTGGCAACATTTAATGTGAAATATTGCTTAAAGTGGTGTTTCTCAGCTAGAAAGTGAATTTCCACCACTATAAAGTACTGTAATACTAAAAATTGATAAAACACCACTAATAAGTGGAACCCACCACCAGAAAGTGGTTCATTAGAAAATGGTACAAACCAATAAAAAGTAATATCCACAACTAAAAAATGGTACCCATTTTTAAAAAGTGGTATAAGCTACTAAAAAGTAGTATCCACTACTAAAAAGTAGTATAGACTACTAAAAATTAGTACCCACAAATAAAAATCGATACCACTAAAAAGTAGGACAAGTAACTAATAAGTGGTATCCATGACTATAAGGTGGTACAAATGATTAAACGGTGGTACACACTACTAAAAGTAATATCCTCACTAAACATTTTGAGCTTGACCTCCTAGAAGACTCTACGAAATTCACTCTTTTGCTTGTCATACATAGCAATTGTTCTTAATGAAGGTACATTCTGAAGAAAGCAACAACTTCACTAGCACAAGTTAGGTGGATATTATTTTGCTTAAGTTGGTCATGAGTAAGGCCCTTTTGATGATGATAACTCTAGGCCCATCATGTTCTCCTTTCCCATGTCTTGAGCAAAAAAAATTCCAATTCATTTCCACAGTAGTAAGATCCCAATATCTATGACCAAAGTACAATGGTTACTTTTCTTCAAATTTTAGGCCTACACCATCTAAACAAACCTAGAGTTTTGTCAACTTGAGCCCTTGATCTCTCAAGCATTGAGCATGTAAGAGAAAAGCATGCTTCACAAATAAGATGTCATATGTTTTTTTTTAAGACAAAAAAAGTGTATGGTCTTTTGTATTGCATGCGATGACGCAATGCAAAAACAAGTAATCGTGACAAAAGTAGTTTCCTACGTAGTATATCAATCCATCGATTGGATCTCGCTTAACTCCTTGAAGAAGTATTTCTTCACAAAATCTACAATAGAGACCATCAACTCTTTTGGAAACAAAGAAATGCAATCCTTGAATTGTTGTGCTTGTCACCTAAATACAAAAGTGTGAATGACATACTTCTTCAAGTAATCTCACTACACTTGTAGAAGTTATATACATATCATTTTCCTCTAGACAATGTCTTTCACAATGCTCTTTATGTGCTCATTTTCTAATGCACTAGTTTCCACTATATTTCAAAAGACTATGACATATTCTTTCTTACTCTTCTTGAGATCTTCTCACTTACACCATGCACCATACATGTTCCAATTAAGCATTTGTGGTGATGAAAAATATGATTAGAAGGGATAAGAAAGAGGATAGACTCCCTAAGTGAAGTGATACTACTATTTGTATTCTTGGATGCAATACACCCATTATTGAAAACTCCATCATGACAATAGCATAAGAAAATAGTTGCATGTGTAGTAAGAACCATGAGGTTCAAAACTTTTGAGTCTACATGTGATTTATAACTTCCTTAAGGAAAACCATATATACATGCACAGTATAGCAACACGTGTAGCAATCCCTCAAATTTTGAACAAAGAATGATTTCAAAGACTCAAAATAGTATCAACAAATATGTATGTCTATATACTTCATTTTGAATCTAATGTAGAGTTCAACTTCAACATACAAGCACAACATTGTTAGCAATAAAATTAGCGATAGTCAATACTAGATCACCAATTAAAAGAAGTCAATACCTCAAAGAACTACATTTATTAGAAATGTTTTACTTGTAAAAGAACAAAACATAAAAGTAAGAATGCACTACTAAAAAGTGTTGCAATACCACCATTGAGTGGTTTGGCACCATAAGAGAATGGCATGACAACATTAAAAGTGATTTCATAGCACTTGAAAGTGATGCTAATAACATAAAGAGGCGGGTAACACTTCCAAAAGATTAGAAAATGGTAGGGGATGAAGTTTAAAAACATAAGTACGTGAGCACTTGAGAGTGATGGGATGCTTAAAGGTCAGCACATTTTAGTGCTAAATACCACTTTTCACTGTATATCAACTAGTTAAACTATATAATGACCACTTCACCATGGTGTTTAGATGTTAAGTGTTAATAATAAGACTTCATATTTGTATTTTGAAGTGGTGACTTAACCATATGAAAGTACTTAACCACATCAATGGGAAGATTTGATGGATCATCAACATAATATGACTAAGCAATTATAAAGTGGTGGCAATCCACTCCTTAGTGAAAAGGAAGGACTTTTGAGTACTTGCTATCACTTTGGATGTGCAACTAATCTCTAGGAAGCGGTGAATATACACTAGAATAATATGACTAACCATTGTAAGTGGCACCAAACCACTTGTAAGTAAAAGGAAACCACTTATGACTGGTTTACCACCAATTGGACATGGTAATCATCACCTAGAGGCATTAATTCACCACATTCAACTTGTAAGTTACCCATTGTGGTTGCTTATTTGTGGAAGCACAAAAAGTGAAAGTGGTGGCCAGAAACATGGGATCCATCTCCACAAACAAGTGGTGGGCATAAAAAGGTAATTTGCAACCGCATGAGTTCAGCTAGCAAATATTTACAAGTGGCTTACTATTGGTTAGTGATGATAAACCTTTTCTTAGTGGTAGCACGCAACTTAGAAGTTGTATGCACCACTTTGAAGCGGCATAGGATGACTTGGAAGCGATTGTGAACTACATGGAGTGGTAGCACTCCAATTGTAAGTGATAGGGGATGACTTTCAAACTGTGGCACACGGTGTGTAAGTGGTAAAGGTACTTGCATGGTGGATATAAAGCTTTTGTAAGTGATAGAGCAAAGCACTTAAAATGACAATGAACCTTTTTTAAGTGGCTAGCACCCCACTTTATCTTGATTGCCACCTACCTTTATTCTGTAGACCTATGTAACCATGCACGGGCGCTCGCATGCGTGCGCGCACGCACACACACACACACACACACACACACACACACACACACACACACACACACACACACACACACACACACACACACACACACACACACACACACACACACACACACACACACACACACACACACACACACACACACAGAGGAGTTGCTTGCAATTTGCCCTTGCCTATAAATTAACTATCCACCTAGGTAGCCATGACTTGTTTGCTTTGTCTTACCATATCCTGCCTAGTCTGTTAGTACCTTTTTACCTGATAGGGTTGCATTGCTTGTGTTAGGAGAGGACTTGTAACAAATATATGGTCCCATTCCTTGATGGTGGATCTAAATTTGGATAAGATGGATTGGTTTGGAGCAATGTTGGCTCCGAACATGGATGTGGAAGAAGATGCTATCGAAGAAGACATGGTGTCCTACATTGATGAGATGATTTCGCTCCCTTAGATGCTATCGAAGAAGACATGGTGTCCTACATTGATGAGATGATTTCACTCCCTTAGGTGCTTAGCCATCTATCAAACACAACAAGCATCTCCATGATGAGTCTATTGCTTCACTAGAGGCCTATGTCTTGAGCGATTCTCCACCTCACTCATAGACTCAAGTGGCTTCTACTTTGTATGATTTGCAATAATTAAATTAGAAAGAATTGCTTAAGTTTGTGAAATCTCTTTTAGAGGAGTATGTTGAGCACAATCATTGAGTAATTGTTGCCTGTGGTGCAGAGGAAGAGATTTCGAATAGATAGGTCAATACTCAGGAGGTTTTTCCCTTCTTTTCTACTTTTCATGAGCGAGGTGTCATTCTCTTCTTCATTGGCTAGATTCCTTTGCTAACCAAGATTCATCAATTGTTGACATCTCTTCTTTAGACTAATTATGTGGATGAGATATTTGCTAGTCCACATAGTTTCTATGAAGTTGTGTCTTTCTAATTCAACATGAGATTTTCTTCTCAATTAGTAGCCTCTTTTTTTAAATAAATAGGTGGTTCACACTATTTCATGGCCTTCAATGGCCGATTTCCAATATCTGCTTAAGCAAGCATGTCCACTATGGGTGGAAGTGGAGAGTTGTCAGCTTGCTTACTAGGCCCTTCTTAAGGATGCAATGGCTATAGTAGGTCATGTGTTGATGCCCCCAAGTTTGAAGGCAACAAAATAAAATTGACTATGTATGCTATGGGATACTGCCAAAAAGAGACCCAATTGGTTGCACCGCCATTGCAATGTTATATAGTCTCTTTGGTTTTGGCTCAAATGGGATACTTTTGTTGGCCACTATTTCTCATGTGGTCAATTGGATCACTTCATGGCTGAATGTCTAGACAAGAAGAGTACCTTGGTGGGTCAAACCATGGAGAAGGACTAGAACAAGCCCCCACCTTTTGTTGAAAATTAGATTATTCAGCCTAGTTAGGCAAGCAACTAGCTCCTTCTTTAGTTTTAGAAACAGAGGGATGGATGGAAGCTCGATGCAATAAGGAAAAAGCAAAGGAGACTTCCGTGCCTACAACACCTCTATTGACCCTTTTTCTTTGTAAGACCCCCTCTGCATTTACTCATCTCACCAAGACAAATCATTTGATGCGTCTACTCCTTGAGTTCTTGCTAATATGAAAGATCCACTAGCCTCCAAATGGCAATCACAACACCAGCAAATAATTCAGTTGCCACATGCTTGTTGCCTGGAGAGAGAGGATCTATAGGCCCCTAAAGAGTGAGAACTACCACAATGTGCTTGTGAACCTCCAACCTAGCTGGCATTTGATGCTACTATAGAATCATCACTCCATGGGATTGCAAGTATCTAGGTTCCACCTCCCACATTTTAGATGCACCTTTGTCTTCATATGTAGAACATTAGAGGCCCAACCCCTTTGCATTGCTAGGGAACTTCTAGAAGATGGTATTTTGGAGAACATTGTACTACAAGTTACAGGCCTCATACCGATGTTCAAAGCGATGCAAATGTTCATTAAAAAAACTGCCATTGTCATCACTAAAAGAGTCTCTACCAAAAGCCATTGCTTTTTATGACGCAAATAGTGACACCAGATAGCAACACAAATAGCGACACTTTGCCATGAAAATAATGACGACAATAGTGATGCATGCAGTAAAATCAGTGATGCAAATAGTGACGGTTGTATTTTTTTTTTTTGTGGAAAGTACCATGTGCTATATAATCTTTTGCAAAGCGATTACATCTTGGGTATGCAATGGTCATTAAGACAAGCATAAAAACTATTTAAACCCACAAGACTGATAACTCATAGAATAAGTACAAGACTAGTGATGACAACTCATGACATTGAGATGACATTACATGGAACCACGGAGAGGAGAGCACAAAGAAAAATGAAAATCTATCTATAAATATTGCAAAGTGCAATTTTATACAAAGGGTGATAAGTACATCTAAGGAATACTACATGGAAGAGGCCTATACAGATCACAAGACTAAAAAAAAAGATGATATGTGCTCCATGAATCCAAGCGTGTGTTACATATCCTTACAATCTGAAAGCTCATCCTCCCGACAGAAAGGAGAGTCAAATGGACTTTGCAAAATGAACAACTAGACATTAGTCCAGCATACATAATGCATTAAAAAAAACTAGTGACTACAAACAATAGAGATTATTGACTTATTGGGCCATTGTGCACGTACAATCTATCGATAAGTGCAGTGAGATCATGTCTCTCTGCATATGGAGTTTCCAAACCTATGGGATTGCGGTTTGAGATAGAGTGCTACAAAGAAAACAGAATACAATTGTTAGTACAAGTGATATTCCAAATAAGAAAGCAAGAAGAACCAAAAGAAAACTTACAAAGTCCTCTAAATAAGCCCTGTGGTCGCCACTCCCTAGATGATGCACGACCCCTACCTCCAATCGTCCCCTTGCTACCTCCCACCTGTTGTCGTGATCGCCTTGGAAAATTTGTGGCCTCTTCCCTAAGTCTTTGCCAATCCTATGCATCTAGCCACTCGAGCTTTGAGGTGCCACTCTTGAGTTTCTTGTGTACGTCCGATCGTCTATGTGACATGTATGCACGCATACACTCCATTATCCACCCAGTGGAAAACCTCTCTACTGTCCTAGGTACCAAAAACTCCTCATGCAAAGATGCCACTGTATAGTCCTTGATCCCCTTTGGCATATTCTTCCAATGGTCTCAGGGAAGTTACTATATGTATATCCTCTACATCACGTGCGTTCAAGGCCTATTTATAAATATCCTTATCTGTGAATTTTTTCTAAATAAAACATGTAAAGGCGATCAACTACCAAGACCCACGGACTGCCTATTGTTTCAAGCGTTCCAAGCCGAGCACTAATGGCTACCTCTCACATAGCCGACGCACTATCTATCTCTAAGTGTAGTGAGCTTATCTCCATGCCCGATCAAGATGCCTCCTCTCCCAAGCACTCTAGTAGCTCCACGATCCAAGTGCAAGCTTTAAGCAAGCTCAATCCTCAAGCTCCATTGCCACGAGTAAGATAAGAGAAGAGAAGAGAAGAGAAGAGAAGATGGAGAGCTTCTCCACCACGGTCCCTCACCCTCACGCACTTACTCTCTCACACTCTCACACTCCCTCTCTCAACCACAAGCTCAAGCAAGCAAGAACAAGAAGAAGAAGAGAGCTATTTTTGGCCACAAACAAGAATGAGCTTCTCATTCACTTTTCAACTTATATATAAAACCCTAAATCCCTTTTGGACGGTCATACCTTTATCCCCTTTTTTACATGGCTGGTTGTGGCCTAGGCCCTTTTTCCCATTGTCCTCCTATCTTCCTAGCTTCCTTCCTACCGCCCATCTACCTTTATAAATTGCATGGGTGAGAGCCCAGCGCTCTTAAAATAAATCATGGTGTACCTTGCGCTCTTTTACAAAAATATTGACATGCACTTTTTCTTGTGCACATTTCTCCTTGATTTAGGACTTTTCTACACTTCTTGTATTTCTAGATTTTTCTTGGCGCACCTTCGTCTTCCATTTCACTTTTGCCTTGGCCTTGTCTTATGCTTTAGATTTTCTGGATTTTCCACCTTGTTCGTTTGAGGGTTAACATTATCCCCCTCCTAGACGAGTGCTAGTCCCATGGCACTCACCGTTGTAGGTAGCAGAGTTGGGCATGCATTGAAGACGTGGGTGGAAGGGACTGCTGTGGTTTGCCTTGGAGGAATTTTGGTGGTGGTGCGGATGAAGATGGTTGGTGGCACTTTATTGGGAGTTGCACTCTTGGGTTGGCACATGTGTTGATGTTCTGGGGATTCTGCGGGTGATGATTCTTTAGTGGGATTGCATGATGATAAAAGACAAGAGTTCAGAGTTGAGTGTTAAGAAAGAGTTGACGGTACTTTTGTTGGAGTCTTCGATATCTCCAATTGAAAAACCTCTCATATGTGGTCTCTCCCTGGGGGTAGTGTTAGTCTTCTTATCGTGCACAAGACATAATTTGATTAGTTTGAGAGACATGTCGACGAACTCTAGGAGATGAGTCGAGAGTAATGCCCTGCACTTGAGGACCCAAACTGTGTATAGATTGTGGTGTAGATATTATGTGAGTGCACGTGCATAAGTAGATATTACGTAGCTAGAAGACTGCTAGTCTGGTTCCTTGTAGTAATGTGTGGATTAAGCAAGGGCTCAATAGGGTGGAACAAATTGTCGATGTTGAGGAGTACACACGAATGCTTCTTGAGACATCATTTGCAATTTTAACAACGTGATGTAGCATAATTGAGCTCATTGATGCCTTAGCTTTTCATAGCTGGTGGCTACTTGTATTGTTCAAAGAGTACGGTATACTTTCCATGGTCTTTTGTGCCTTCCTTACCATTATTGATTGCAATGGTACTACTGAGATGGAGTGCGAAAAAGAATTGTGCAAATAGTTCAGGGTGATGTCTAACCATAGGTGAGACAAGCTCCCTAGGTATATCCTACCCTTGATGTGCCCTGAACCATTGTGGGGGATGTGTAAAGGGCTAGGGAACTAGGGACAGACCCAGCTAACCAAGGTCACTGGATGTACCTAATTTGAGGTTCCCTAGGTGTTGTGTTGTGATTGTGAGTGCTTTTTTATTTTTTTTCTTTCTTTTCTGTTATTTTCTTTTCTTTTCTTTTCTTTTCTTTTTGTTCTCTCTTTTGTTGATTTCTCTCTTTTTTTTGTTGGATAAAATGAATACAACCAATGCAACACATTGAGGCTATCAGCCTTTCATTTGGACTAAGAAATGTCGAGATCCAAAGGCTATGAAAAATGGATATTACAAGGATGATTGTGTTACTAGCCTCGATGCCAGAGGAACTGTTGTTGAGATGAAGAGATACATTTGAGATTTTGCAAACCTCTTTGTAACTTGTGAGATATCGGAACAATTGAGGTAGCAACTGCAGTGAGCCGAATGTAGAGTCTTGCTAAGAAAGGGAGGGTAGCTAATGACTATGCTTTGGGCCATGCTCAAATGCAATGTGTGCTTTTTGGAGGGGTGATTTTCTCTTCTAGTGGGGCTTCTATCATGGCTCTTTGTTTCTTGGTATTTTTGTCACTTTCTCCATAATGGTTCTTATGGGGTTAGTGGTCTTGTGGTGACTTGGACATTGAACGCTTTCGTACAGAGACCTATGTCATCTTGCATTCACTTGGCAACTCATGAGAGTAGGTGCAAATCATATGCTTCGACCATAATGAACAAGTGTAGCTCAAAAAGACATCACTTATCTAAATCCCACAAAGTTGGCTTCGATGCATATTACGTGCGCTTGATTATCATTGCTTGTGTGTGTGTGCTAGCTTTGCTTCTTTTGGTATTATTTATACACAGTCTCAAAACACATTGTTTATTTATATACATGTTTATAAATCCATGTCACTTCGTGAGGATAAAAACCAATTGTAGAACTCAGGATTGTATTGGAGTGTGGCACACACATCTAGTACTCATGGCAGCCTACTCAATAACAACAAATATTTTGAAACATCAAGTAGGATAGTACCTTGTTCGAGTCTACTGGCAACATGTAGCTCCTCCTCAGTGAGAATTTTATCAGCCAGAGAGTTCTCTTGGCTAGCTCCGGTTAAGTCCCTACCCCGAACGGCAGTTAGTACTTGAAAGGAAGTTGGCACCACATAGGTTGGGTCTCTTGAGACCACCATTTGGCAAGTCGCTCCTTTGAGACTGTCACAATCTGGGCTCCAAGTTCGGCCATTGTAGCACGATTTTCAAAGCAACATTTTTCAAATTGACTTTGACCCTCTGATTGTTGCTTTAGTTGCTATATCTCTAGGAGATTTGGTTGGCAAAGCGCATCGTTGAATATCATAGTTAAGTTTAGTTCATTGGCCTCCTTGTCAGAGATGGGTTGTATGTGTTCATGTAGGAGCTTGTCATAGTGCTCGTTAAGATATTCTTGCTCTTTCCAGGATAGTGGATATGGCAAGTATTCCTCAAGATGCTCCCCTAGGGAATGTGCCCATGTCTACAAGGACGTAGACACATGCGAATAATTTGAGTTTAGCATCCAACTCAGTCAAGCACTTTGTGATACTTCTATGTTCTATGAAGGCTTGCTCGGTTGCTATCTCATGCAAGGTTCTAGGAGTTTTTCTAGGCTTTAGCATAGCTCGTGGCTTAGGCCTAGATGAGCAAGATTGGTCAATGCTAGGGTTGCTTATGTCCTTGGGGTTTTCATGTTTCTCCTAAGGCTTTTCCTGCTATTGTGTCATGGTTCTCCTCAGATGTGATTGGTATACTTTTGTCAACTTGTTGTGACAATGTTGTATCCACTCTTGATTGGTCAATACAAGTTCTGTTGTTGGTGGATTGAGTGTTGTAAGCAATCGTTGATGGTAATAGTTGCTTTGACTTATCAGAACACATGGATGTATTTGAGCTTTCACCGCTATTAGGAGAGATGGCAATGGGTTCATTCATGGGTGGACTCGATGCTTCATTTCTCAGTTCTTCAGCATCCTTGGTCTCAATCTTCTTGGCATCTATCGCCACTTGTAATTGTCATTGTTTTTGTTGTTTTCTCCTCTTTTTCTTGGAAAATTGAGGTGTATCCTTTAAAGACTTAGGACCTTGAACTAGGTCAGTCGTTGACGTGCTTAGTTGGGCCTCACCATTCTCTTTTTGTAGTGTGTCCTCATGGGACATAGCTACAGCTTGCTGGACAGCCTCGCTAGGTTGGGAGGGTACAATTGCCTCTCTTTTTGGAGAGTCTAGCTCTTCAGCTAATTCCCCTCTGTTTAGCTCCTTATTTGATTGCATTGGCAGTTGAACTTGGTCGGGGGGCATTTACTCTAGGCTCTTGTCCTTACCCATTGGAACATGCCTCCATTGCTACTTATTAGAGCGGGTGTTGTTTTTAGAGCTATTTTTCTCTTGCTCTGGAGGTTCGGGCGACTCTAGTGTAGAACCAAGAGACGGTTTAGGGTTCCTGTCTTGTAGGCTTGGATGGAATCAGCTGAAGAAGTCAAGGTTATATTGATGGGAAGCATAGAGATCTAGGATTGCAGGGTCTTGAGTGAGGTAGAAGACATATGTGCTAACATCAAGTACCATGCTCCCTACTCCTAGCCTGCTAGGCATGTGTAGATCTTCTTCTAGAAGTAGTTTATCATACAAGGGATGTTTTTGGATAGTGACAAAAGCTGGACCTCATGGACCATTGCCAAGACTCTTAATGAGGTTGGGGCAACGTAGGTGGGATCATGTATCGATGTCCAAAGGGCTTTCCTTTGCTCGGTGAGTGTCATTAGTCGGTGGCCAATTTTGGCTGTCAAATTTTGGTTGGAGTACCATTTTTACACAAAGTCACCTTGTCCTTCCCCTTTTTGTTTGATTGCTTCGAGCTTTTCCTTGTTTATCTCACATTGAGCAATATAGAGTGAGGGTATCAAGCACAATTCTCTAGTTGTGGCTTTTGGGATGCCCTTCATGGCTTCCTCAGTGACAGCTACATAGCGGGAGCAAACATATTGTTGCTCGCCCCAAGTGAGGGGTTCGGCTATGAGCTTTGTGTGCTTTGGTGTTGGCCTTCTAATGTCCACATGGACGTAGGCATGTGTGATGGCTGTCAGCTTGTGATCAAGCTTCATCATACACTTCACCTTTGGTTCTATTGGTCAGATGCACCATCTCCTTGGCCAAATCTTTGAGATATTTGTCCTCAAGCCTAGGCTTTAGGTGCTTTGGTAGTACTGGAGGTGCCAAGGATGTTGGTTGCGACACCTCTTCCATAGGTGAATTGCTAAGGACACGTTTCGCAAGGGGCATCATCACGGCCAAAGGCTATGACTGTTGTCATTCCTGATGGGAGTAGTAGCGGCTAGTTCAGTGGACTGGCTACTATTGGTAGACTACTGCTGTGTCAAGTGCTTAGGCAGATTAGAAGTGGTTGTGTCTTTTGTTGCCCTTTGAGCATTCACTTGTGCAGATCGAGCATCGGTTGAGCTAGCCACGATGGATTGCATAGACATGTTCCTAGGTTGAGAATTAGGGGTGTTGTCATGTCCCGCACTTTGGACATTTAGAAGCTCATATGGAGATAGAGATGAGAGCAAGCTATTGCAGACCTACAAGAACATGATGCAGAGATGCAAATACCGAGTTTAACGTTGCACTCTGTGCCTAAGTCCTTGCACGTTAATGCTTTTTGGGAAGGCACCGAGATGCATGCGGTCTTACCGATCTTAGGCCTATCCAACATGACAAGGAAAGGGATTGTAGACACAAGGGTGGGAGTTAGTGTACTAAGCCACGTAGTGCTCCAAACGTGGGGCAACCCACATATCAAGACTACTAGGTTTAATGTCACATTAGCTAACGGAATGAAAGTGAAGCCATTCGGGATGCTAAAAAACTGGCCAAAGAAAATCACAAGAGTCCAATTTTCAATTGACTTTACAGTCATGAAGGGACTAGACTACGATATCCTATTGGGTCGACCCTCAATGCACAATGCCTGAGTGATCGAAGATTTGGGGAACAGCCTCATCTTCCTAGGCAATAGAACAGAAGCTGTAAGGGTAGAAATGGACTCCTGGAAGAGTACACTAGTCGATCTCGATGCCATTTCCGCAATGCTTAAGGGTGATGCTCAGATTGAGAAATCCTACGAGCCCCTAACTAGGTATATCCCATGTCCTGAAGATGAGCAAGATTGGATGCATGTCCTTGCTACCATCGACTTGCCGTTCTCAGACAATGAGGAGTACGAATAGGCCATTAAAATGATCGGCAACCCCAAGGGTACACCCTTGGTACCGATGTGCATGATGGCAGGAAATCTTCGCAGAAGACCCAACCCTATCACTTTCCAAGTGCCAAACAATAAGAGGGAACTCCAGGAGATTTTAGAGTATTTGACTTGGAGAGAACACTTAGACAAACTTCGAGTAGTCTTTGAATGGTGTCGCCTATATCATCTCTCTCTGAATCCCTTAAAGTGCCAGTGATGCATCCTAGGGCATGTGGTTTCGAAGAACATCATTTCCACGGACTTTTTGAAAGTCGGGGTCATTGTTGATCTTTTATCCCCAACCAACTATAAGGGAGTTCAATGCTTCTTAGGTCATACGGGGTATTATCGGCAGTTTGTACTGAATTATGCATTGATTGCTAGACCTATGTACAAACTGTTGATTATATTCGAATGGACTGAAGAATGCCAATGCGTATATGCGGAATTGAAAAAGGCTCTGACCACAATACCAATTCTATGAGCCCCAGATTGGACCATTACCTTCCACGTGCATATTGATGCTTTGAAATTCGATGTGGGGGCAGTGTTGTGCCAACCTGGCAAACACAATCTCGATTATCCAGTGAGATTTGCTAGCAGACAACTCATTGAGACCGAGATGAACTACTGGACAATAGAAAGAGAAGGTCTGGCCATGGTATTTGCCGTGAAGAAATTTCAGCATAATTTATTAGTCACGCCTTTCACTTTCTTTGTGGACCATCAAGTCTTGCTATATTTAGTAAACAAACCTTGTGCTACAGGATGCATAGCTCGATGGCTCCTTCTACTTTTAGGATTTGACTTCTCCGTGGTTGTACGAAAAGAAAAGCAGCACTACATGGCCGACCACATGTCACACATACCCATAGAGAGGCCACTAGACAAGGCATCACCGATGAGTTGCCAAATGCGCACTTGTTTAGCCTATCCAACGAGAGAGATTTATTTCGAGTGGACTTGACGCCATATTGGGTAGACGACATAGTCCAAGTGCTTGAGCATGGACTACCTGAACGACCGATAGAGAAAGTTTCGACTTAGGCGACTTATCCTCAAGATCCAACCCTATCAATTGATAGCAGCCTAGCTATATAGACTAGGGCAAGACAGATTGCTATGTAGATGCGTATGTGAGCATGAGATGCACGATGCACTCTCAGAGGTGCACAACGGAATTGCTGGAGGACACTTTAGCGGAGATATGACAGCCCACAAGGTGCTGCAGTCTCAACTGTGATGGCCCACGCTTTTTTGCAATGCGACATGATTCGTTAAGCACTCTGATGAGTGTCAGTAGACAAAGGTCCCGATTCACAAGGATCAAATGGAGCTAACCCCAATAATTGCATGACAACCCTTCGAAAAATTGAAAATTGACTTCATAGGACTCATTAGTCCTGCAGCACAATACTCATAAGCCAAGTACATCATTGCACTGACTATCCTAACTAAATGGGCAGAAGTAAGAGCTACAAGAAAGAATGATGCTAGAATGACTGCCAAGTTCCTATGGGAGCAGGTAATCTCACGATTCGGCTACCCCATTGAATTGGTTAACGACCAGAGCGCACACTTCATTAATGAAGTGATTGCGCATCTTATATCCACCTTTCTAATTATCCATCGGAAATCCTCGCCATACTACCCTCAAACAAACGGCCAGGTGGAATCCACAAATAAAATTCTAATAAACGTCCTGACCAAGGTAGTCTCTGCTTTGCGCAGTGACTAGGATAACAAGTTGATGGCAGTCTTGTGGGCTTACTACACAGCCTATAAAATGGTTGTAGGCCAAACGCCTTTTAGGTTGACCTATGGAACTAAAGAAATTCTACTTGTAGAGTTCTTCGTTCCTAGCTTGAAGATCGCACTTCACGAACGATGGAAAGGGAAGGAGGCATGAACGGAACGTCTAGTTGAACTCGAACGCCTCTCGGAAACTCCACTTCTAGCTACCCATGCGCTCATATGCGAGAAAGCACGACACAAAAGTTGGTTTGACAAGCATGTCAAGCAGCACGACTTTGAACAGGGAGACTTAGTGCTCGTGTACTCCGTTAAGGGACATCAACATAAAATGAAGTTTAAAGGTTTAGGGTCTTTCAAGGTTCGCACAATCAACCGAACTGGTAATGTTGAGCTCGAGTCTCTGGAAGGCGAGGACATAGGCTTCTTCAATGGCAGTCACATCAAGAAGTACTACCCTCCCACGCATCTTCTGTATGAACTACTAATGTTAGAACCCCCTCTCAAGGTACAAGTAGCCACAATCATGGAGATTGATGATGAAAATGAGGAAGCCATAGAACTTGCTCACCTCTGCATCATGGTCACTGCCAAGCAGACATGCACTTTTAACTCCATGATTGATGAGGGAGCATACTTCAATGTCTTAACCCACGATCATTGGACCCACATTGGCAAACCACAATTACAGCCCATTACCGCCAAACTAAGACCATATGGGGGCCGATCATATGAACTCCTAGGGAAGTGCAGGGCCCCAGTTTCTATCGAGTTTGAGAGTATACCAATGATCTTTTATGTGTTGCCAAACACTAAAGATGCAAGGCCCACTGAGTTGCTACTAGGTCAAACCTTTAAAAAGCAAGCTCATTGCAATGTCGATTATGAATCATAGCGCATCCACCTAGCCATTGGCAATGTCCGCATAGTAGTAGCCTTTAGCAAGGGCTGCAGGACTCCTACAAGATCTGCAAAGCCACCAGTAGAAACACCTGCAATCAAGTCTAAGGAGGGGGGTTGTGACTTATTACAAACCGCCAAGCCTCTATGCCAGCAACCCGCTAAGGCCAAAGCCAATCCCCATGAACCCCAGTTTAGATGGGTATCTAAACATCAGAGCCTACCATCGAGGAGTAATCGGCCACGCCTTCGCAAGGCTAAGAACGCAACCTCAAAACCTAGGAGGCCAAGACAACCCGCAAGTAGCAGTGCCCCATTAGTAGTCCGGTCCCAACTCGTTGTGCAAGGGACCCAACCGCAATCTCAAGAACAACCGAAACTACAACCATCTACTGCCAAACTCTCTAGTTCTATCAAACCCCAACCACTTGTAGGCCTTAGATCCTCCTATGAGCGAAAATCATTCTTGACACTAGCCACAAATCTAGCCAAAGACACAAGGGACGACATGATTGCTTGCCTTAGACGCTTAGATGCCACATTCATGTCACTGGCTCTGAACCATGATTGCTCGGACTTCGGCCTGTTGTAAGAGCCCTTAGCAACCAAAGTTTGTACAATGCCTTATTCATGGGACACATTCGAATTCACATTCATCAAAGCACCCTGCTCAGCTGCAAAGTTGCTCAGCACTAAGATATCTAGAGAGCAACCCATCAAACATCATCTCATTACATCATACGATAGCGAGCTACTTTTGCTATCACTGACCAAGAAATCAAGGAGTTGAAACAACTTGTTAAAACTGAATCCCCGTTCTTATGAAACTAGTACGCTCTTCAATTGCAATGGGAACTCGAAGGATGCCAAATAATAACTAACATTGAGCAATGACACGCAATCAAGATGTCGGAGTATGACCCAACTTATGTTACTCCAACCTCGTATAGCGTGTTAACAACTATTTGTGGCTGACCCATCGAAGTGCACATCAAAGGACACCCTTACCTTGATCGCCTCCTGACCAAGGAAGAGTTACATATTGCTAGCCGTGTCGATTCCATTGACTTCCTAATGGATATCCTTACATACATCACACACGTAGGGAGTCGACCCTTCGATCTGGACCGCAAAGCTTAGTTGGAGTACAATCGAGACTTCTATTCTTGGCTCATGCAAAGGTAAACACTTGGCCCGTACGCTGAATGCCCTTGGTCCGTTAACCTTCAATCCTAGGAAGGATTCTTCTTAAATCCGGAACGGGAGGGGGTTAGGTGAGTCAAATCAGAACCAATCAAAATTAAGCAAACGCATAAACACATAAGGAAAAACACACTATCGTGAAAACCTTAGTCTACACTTAAACGCATAAAGAAAAGAAAGATGTTAACTTGTGATTGAGGAAAAATGTCGCAAAATTTTTGAAATAAAGGGTAAAAAGTCTGAAAGGAAAGTTTATTTTGGAGCTTAAATGTTTTCATTCAACAAACATGAAGTCTTTCTTTTCAACAAATAATTGTTTTGAAAGCACTAATGGGAATCATGGTTCATGACAGGAACGAATGTCACATCAAGATCATGCTCACCAACTCCCTTTTACAGAGGAGGAGAGGATGCAGTATGACATCGGCTTAGAAAATTGTGCTTATAATCAGCTGAAATTCTGTAGTATCCACAACCTCGAGGATATGGTAGCCAAGGAGGAGGCTGCAAGGAGAGTGGTGGAACAGTGTAACCTCTGGAAGTACCTAGAGAAGTTTGCGCATGAGCTTGACCACACAAAGTGTGTAGAACTTTTGAGAACGTACAACCCTAATCAAGAATGCAAAACGGTGATTGTGGAAAGAGGGGAGAATGCTAAACAGGTGCATGTGTCATTAAACCAGGTCTTGGTGGAGAAGGCACTACGGTTGGAACCTAAGGTAGAGAAGAAACATAAGAGAGATGTGTATGCTATGCTAAAGATGAAGAGGGAGGATGTTTTGACAAACAATGGTATCAACATACAAGATATCTCCAATACTGAGGCCCGCATGTAGGCAAAATTGGTGCACTCACTCTTATCTAGCTAGCGCTATAACTCCCTCATGCATCAAATCAGTGTGCTATGCTATGCTAAAGATGAAGAGGGGGGATGTTTTGACAAATGACGACATCAACATACAAGATATCTCTGATGCTGAGACCCGCATGCAAGCAAAATTGGTGCACTTACTCTTCTCCATCCAGCGCTATAACTCCCTCATGCACCGAATCAGTGTGCATGTATTGGAGAATGTGGCAGCCTACACCTTGGATGAGGTAGACTAGAATGGCTACCTTCGTAAGACTATAGACCAAGCAGCCAAATCACTAGCCCTGGGCAGTAGATCAGCAAGTGAAGAGTCCCCAGCCTCTAAAAGTACCGAGAGAAAGAAACTTTCCTCAAAAGCCTCTTTCATCGGATATGGAAGTGTGCTGACAGCCATAATCCAGGAGGCTATAAAAGAAGCTCATCAAGGAGAAGAAGGAGAGAATGAGACTCCAAATAGGTCACCGATCCACCACAAGAAAGAGCCATTGAGCGACATGACAGAAACTAAGACAGAGAAGGAGGATCAAGAGGCTCAAACCAGAAGGAAAAAAGCAAAGAAGCCCACTAAAAAGATAGCTCAGAAGAAGAAACAGGATGAGGGCAAGAAGAATGAAAAAGAAGATCTAGAGAGAGCCAAAAGGGAATCCCTAAGAGAGGCTGAAGAGAGGGAGAAGAAAAAGCAAGAGGTAGAGGAGTTGAAAGAGGAAGCCAAAAAAGCCAAGAAGGAGTCAGAAAAAGAGGCTGAAGAGAGGAAGAAGAAAAAGAAGGAAGAAGCTGAAAAGCTAGCAGAAGAATCAAGGAAAACATAGGGAGGGAGGGAGAGAGAGAGAGAGAGAGAGAGAGAGAGAGAGAGAGAGAGAGAGAGAGAGAGAGAGAGAGAGAAGAGCTGTGAAAAAGGAGGCGGAGTTGAGGAGAAAGGAGGAGGAAGACATGGCTGAAGCAACTCGCCGGTCCATAGAACAGCAAAGCCAACTCGATGACCTAGGGGCTCTAAGTCCACCCAGGGAGGAAAAGGGACCTAGCTCAAGCACTCATGTACCCAAAGTCATACCACCTATGGTCATCGAAGGCAAGGGCAAGGCTCCCATCCATCCCATTCTGCCCCTCTTGGTGCACCTATCAATGAAGCAACCACCCTCACTCCAAATATCCCGGCCAGCGCCGATGTAAACAATTTTGTGGCCTAGATGCAGTGCTTCATTAATAAGGAACTGGCCCAAGGAAAGAGTGTGGACACTATGACCATTGGGTAGAAAAGACCGGCCACAGATGCCGAGTCTAGGCAAGATCCGAAATGCCAAAAGGTGGAAGCTTTGACCACTCCAATCCCTACTACTAGGATGCCACCAGCAAACTATGACGAATATGTTCCTGAACTACTCTCTCAGCTAGCGAAGGTAAAGGAGGAAAGAAAGATAGCAGTGGCCAAGTTGGAAGCGAAAAAGGAGTCGGCGGCAACCTTCTAGCTTGAAAAGACGAGGCAAATAGCTATGCAACAAAAGGAGATCTTTGATCTAAAATAGGAACTAAAGGCCAAAGATGACAAGAAGGAAAGCGGGCAACAACGACTCGAAGATGAAAATCAAGAGCTAGTGAAAATACAGAGAGTATATAAACTTTTAATCATGCAACATGAGGATTTGGCAGCAAAAATAGATCGGATCAAATGAGGCATGGAAGAGTTTGCCACAAGGGAAGAAGAAAGAAAGCAAGAAGAGGAGCAACACCACAGAGAGATGAAAACCACGATCGAAAAGTTGAGCCTTAAAAGAAAAGAGCAAGGGAGAATGAGTAGGGAATTGGAAGACCAGGAGCAGAGACTCATGGCCCTGGTGCAAAGACAAGGAGAAAGTATGGAGGAGACAAAAAAGAGAGCCAAAGAGTAGGCATGCCAAAATGAACGAAGAGTGAAGACCTTGGCGCGTCGCCTAGCTCTCATGGAAAAAGAGAAAGTCCTAGCAGAAAGCAGAGCAGAGGTAGCCCAAGTGGGCTTCAATACTCAACAACGAGCTTTCCGGAATACTTTGATTGATGCCACTCACACGGAGGAAGGGGAGTCCCTTGAGGTGGTAAAGAAGAAGCTGAGCATAGCACGCAGAGCTCTGCAAGCAAGGCTACACATGCCACCACAAGCCGTTGTAGTTGGTGAAAGGTGAGAAGGATCGAAGCTTGCACTCGAGAGCTATGGGGGGAGAGCAAGAGCAAGAAAGAGATAGACAAGAAACGAGAACTCCAACAATCACAATGTGTGATCGGGCCTTCCTTTATTCAAACTATCACTAAAATAATAAAGAATAAAGTGACGGTGACGGGTTCCCGCCACCTGCAGTGTGCAATGGCGGTGACTGTCAGTGTAGTACTACACGGGCGGCTAGGCAGAGGTGCCTTCACCCCCAACAACCTCCCACTTAAAGGCGAATCTGTCCTAGTGAGGAGTGAAAAGAAAAAGAAAAAATACAGTACAACATGTACACATGTACAATAGGATGAGGAAAGACGTCATCTCATCCCACGTCCATCAACCTCCTGAGGAAGGCAAAGCGCTCTATAGAGAGGCTTTTCATGAGCAGATCTGCAGGATTCTGGTTAGTCGAGATCTTGACAAGATTAACAGACTTGTCCTCAATGACCCCACATATGAAATGATACCTCACCTCAATGTGTTTCGTCTTCGCATGGAAAACCGGATTCTTGGCTAACTGAATAGCACTCATAGAATCTGAATGCAGTGTAGGGATAGCATCAATACCAAGGTCAACAACCCAACGACCCAACCAAATGGCCTCCTTGCAAGCCTCAGTGGCTGCAACATACTCAGCCTCTGCAGTAGAAAGGGCCGTGCATTTCTGCACCCTGGACATCCAAGAAACAACACCTCTAGCATAGGTGAATACATAGACGGAAGTGGATTTCCTACTATGTGCATGTCCTGCATAATCATAGTCAGTGTACCCCATGACTCCTATATCCTGGCTACCATAGCATATGCACATATCTGCAGTGCCCTTCAGGTACCTCATGATACCCTTCACAGCATCCCAATGCTTCTTGCCATGTGTAGCCATATAGCGTGCCACAACACCAACTGTAAAGGCAATATTTGGACGAGTGACTATCATGGCATACATAAGACTGCCCACTGCGGATGCATAGGGAATCTTGGCTATCTCGACCTTCTGCTCATCTGTCTGCGGACAATCAGCCTGTGATACCTTCACATAAGAAGGCAATGGACAGCCAATAGGCTTTACGTCTTACATGCGGAAGTACTCAATGAATTTATGAATGTACTCCCTCTATGACAAGTAGAGGAGTCCTTGATGCATGTAACATCTAATGCACATACCAAGTATATGAGTAGCATGTCCCAAATCTTTCATCTCAAAGCTCTTCTTGAGCTGAGCCTTAAGAGCATCTAGCTCATCATGAGCTTTCCCTGCTATTAGCATATCATCCACATAGAGTACCAAAATCAATAAAGAACCATCACAGGATTTCTTCATGTAGAGATACAGATCCATAGCACTCCTGATGTAGCCCTGTGACTGCATAAAGGCATCAAACTTATGATACCACTCCCTAAGTGCCTGCTTCAAGCCATAAAGACTTTGCTTCAATTTGCACACTAGGGGCTCCCTGCCAAGTTCTGCAAAGCCCTTAGACTGCTCCATATAAATCTCATCATGCAAGTCTCCATGTAAGAAAGTCGTCTTAACATCCATCTGGTATAAATCCAAGTCAAGCTGAGCAACCAAAGCCAAGACTAAGCATAGGGTGGTCATCTTAACCACATGAGAAAAGACCTCATCAAAGTTCACACCATGCTCCTGCTTAAAACCCTTTGCTACTAATCTAGCCTTGTATGCCGGCTTGGGGTGTCCGGGGGTACTTTTTAGCTTATACACCCACTTGCATGGCAAAGCCTTCTTGCCCATAGGCAAGAAAACCAAATCCCAAGTGTCATTCTTATGCAAGGAGGCTATCTCAGACTGCATAGCCCTCTCCCAGGAGTGACTGTCATCGGATCCCAGAGATGGTAACCCATTTTGCTTGCATCCCCATAACCAACGAAAATGCATTTGACACTCTTAGGATCTAGCTTACTTCTCTTGTCGTTGGGCACATGGCAAAATGCCTCACATCCAAAGACACGGAGATGCGCATAAGAGGGAGGTTTTCCATTCCATATCTCCTCTGTAACCTGGAAATCCAAACCACTAAAAGGTGATCTGTTTATGATATGCACAGCTATACTAACTGCCTCAATCCAAAAGCTTTGTGGTAGGCCTGCGTGGCTAAGCATACTACGTACACACTCCTAGATGGTTCTATTCATCCGCTCAGCCAAACCATTCTGGGGGGGTGTAGGGGGCGGTCAACTGACACTTAATACCCCTCTCATCACATAACTGCTCAAAAGCATGTGAGACATACTCACCCCCATTATCTGTCCTTAGGCATTTTAGCCTATACCCAGACTGGTTCTCAACCAATGCAAGCCATCTCTGAAACACAACCAAGACATCGGATTTCAGCTTAATGGGATAAGCCTAAACTTTCCGTGAAGAATCATCTATGAAAGTAACAAAATACTTGGTACCACCCATAGACTGACAAGGCATGGGGCCACAGACATCCGAATGTACCAATGCCAAGGGCTCACTCATGCGTGGCCTACCAGACTTCTTATCCGTAGACCTAGTCTGGCTGCCATAAAGACAATGCTCACATGAATCAAAACATGCATAATCAAGGGGGGGGATAAGTACTGCAAACCAGAAAGCATTTTCATTCCCTTCAAAGACATATGGCCCAAACGGGCATGCCAAAGAGATACATGTGGGATAGAACCCACAGACAAAACATGATCAAGGGAAAAAACGGATACAGTCAAGGGATAGAGGCTGCTAGCCTTGGCACCTCTCGCAATCACAAGTCTGCCACAAGTGATCTTCCATGCAGAGTCTCCAAAAGATACATGATAACCTGCGTCATCAAGCTATCCAGCTGACATGAGACTGTGTGTCAAAGTAGGTACATGACGTATATCCTGCATAACAAAACTGCTGCCAGAAGGAAACTGCAGCCTAACATCACCAATGCCCACAATATCAAGAGAGTTGTCATCACCCAAGTGCACAGAACCCGAAACAGTACGATATGAATGAAACCACTCTCGGCAAGGTGTCACATGAAAGGACACAACTGAGTCGAAGAACCAACATTGTGCATACATAGAGTGTATCTCTGTCATCTATGAAGCACTAGAAGAAACTGCAATGATATAATCATCATCATCAACATCCTCAGGGTATATAACATTGATCTCTTCAATTTTAACACTGGACTTTGTAGGCGCTATGCTGCGATCAGAAGACTTATCCTGCACTTTGTCTTTCCCCTTATCTTCGTGCCTTTCATTGCGCAGTTCATGGCATTGTGGCCTAATATGGCCCTTTTTCCCACAATGGTGATAAGTAACATCTACATTCCTACCACGAGATTTGCTACGTGACTTCCCACGAGACTTGGACTCTGATTTCTGAGAATCCCGTCCATAGCCACTGCAACTGCCATGCTTTCCATACCCATCATTCCTGCCTCTAACTGTCACAGCATGTGATACACGAGAGGCATCCAAATTCTTACGATTAACCTCTTCCTGCAAAAGAGCACTCTCAACATCAGATAATTTCAAGGTAGCAGTAGAGGCACATAATGCAGTGCGGAATACATCCTATGACTCATTAAGAGTACCAAGCAAGAAAAGAGGAGTGACATCCTCTGCAAAAGTGATGTCCTGCGAAGTCAAGTTCTTAAGTATAGCATGGAACTGGCTCAAGTGAGCAAACATAGTCACATTCTCCTTCATGCACAGATCCATAAGCTCCTTCAGCCAATACATCTAACTCGCCGGACTTTTCTTGTCATAGAGATTCTTGATTTTATCCCACAACTGCCATGCACTCTGTTCTTCCTCAAATACATTGTGATGAACCTGTTCTGTGAGAGATAATACAATAGTGGACTTGCATAACTCATCAAGCTCAAGCCATTCCTCATATTGCATAGTTGCAGGCGGATGCCTGCTCAACCTCAAAGGTTTGATCTGTGATTTCTGCACCAACACCTGTCAAATCTAGCTCTTCCAATGAGAGTAATTCGTACCATCAAGCTTAGTGATGTTGAAAATAGCATGATCAATGGACGAACTCGCCATAATGTAGGTTGGAAGACTGTAGACAGTTCAAATTTGCTTGTTGTTTACTGTAAAAAATGACAAAAAAATCACCAAAATCGAGAGAAAATGGCGAGAAAAGTGTAACTAAAGTTACTGCCCACCAAGTACTAGTGAAAGCACATCATTTCAGAATATTTCAGCATGAAAAATCCATGTCAATTCGGAGTTATATGCTTGCTGTAATAAATGACAGAGCAGGATACTATGAGAGTCAATTTCTGACCAAATCACTGCACCAAGTCAATAAATGACAACCAAGACATGACCAGCCATAAACGAGCATAAATCAGCACCAAATAGTCATCAAGACCCTGAGCAAACACCCAAACATGTCACCAAAGCATCCATCAATGAGTAGGCATACCCCCTGGACAATAGGACAAAGTATACATAACACTGGCAAGACCTGACACCAGTAGGTGTATGCTCACAAGAGTGCAAAGCCCAAGCTCAAGTCAAAAGCAACTCCAAGATATCAATGCATGAACCATGCAACATTTCAGTGTAAGAGATCCCAAAGTCTCAAGTATCTACAAAATGCTCAAAATAGCATAAACCTCCTGCTCAATGTCGGTCAAGCATACAAGATGCTCCCACTGGCACAAGAGGCGAATAAACGAGCTCAACAGCTCAATCAAACCAAGTCGGAGTACCAAAGACAGGTAACCAAGACAATGTCTCAATAGCATCCCAAGAGCATGACAGCTACAAAGCAACTGTAGGAGCATCCATGAGCAAGACATATATCCCAATAAATATCTTTGACAACCAAAGTGACATCCAATACAAAATTTAGGAATAGCAAAAGAGAATCCAAGCCAAGTCTTCAAAGAGCACTAAAGCTCAACAAGTATATGGTACACTGTGCCAAGACAAATGCATCAAGCCGTAGGCATTGGGTAAACATGTACCCAAAGACCATGTAACTATCAAAGCACTGACCACTGTCAAGCATAAACCAATGTTAATAAGTGCGGGCTGAAATAAGCTCAAGCTTCCAAAAGCATCTGGATCCAATGACAAGCTCAAAGTCGTCCGTCGATAATCAATACATCATAGCATAACCCAAGACATACATTCGGAACCAATAGGCATATGTCAAAGCATGAAATATAGCTTCAGCCTAAGAGTACTCAGCATGCATTTACTGTTATAAACTGAGTATTTCTAGCCCTACAATCAAGCCAAAATCATAGCATTACATGTAGCTTCAATCCCTCAATCAATTGACATCAGTAGAAGCATCACATAAGCCATAGGCATACAAATACATGCTGTCTCAAATCTGAAATCTATTGCAAAATATTTTGTTATCAGAATTTGGCAAATCCGACATCACCATCACGTCCGAAGCATGCCAAAACCTTAACTTAGACTCTTACCTTGCCTAAATCGGGTTCCGAATGCTCGAGATATGACATAAAGAGTGATTTTTGGGCCAGATTTTGAAACATGCGCAAAAAAAAACGTGAACTGGCTGGGGGGGATCTGTTGTCCCATGTGTCAACAATGGGGCCCAAAAGGAGGTACAAATGGGGGCCAAAGAAGGCCTACACCAAGCCTCAGCAAGCCTTGATAGGCTGGAAGCAAGATCCAGGTGAAGGAAGCTCCAAGAGGTGTGAGCTATGGCTGCCCACAACCTGTGAAAACCTTGTTTACCTAGACCTGTGGACTGAGATAAATCTCTGAAATAATGAAGTAATACCTCAATGTCAATGCCCTGATGGTGCCTCAATAGGTCTGAAAGAAGCTCAGGAAGCTGGGGAGTGACGGGAGCTCAAGGCTGCCGGGAAGGAGACCCAATGCGAGTGGGGAGTCGATGGAAAGCTGAGAATGCCACGAGCCAAGCTCGAGAGTCGAGAAGCCGTGCTCTGATACCAGTTGAAAGGTGAGAAGGATCGGATCTTGCACTCGAGAGCTATGGCGAGAGAGCAAGAGCAAGAAAGAGAGAGACAAGAAATGGGAACTCCGACAATCACAATGTGTAATCGAGCCTTCTTTTATTCAAACTTTCACTAAAAGAATAAAGAATAAAGTGACAGTGAGGGCGCCCACCACCTGTAGTGTGCAGCGGGGCGGTGACTGTCAGTGTAGTAATACACGGGCGGCTAGGCGGTGGCGCCTTTACCCCCAACAGTTGGGTTGAGCCTTAATGAACAATGCAAGTACTTGTTGTTGGCCATCCTAAACCCCCAGGAGACTGATGTATTGGGGTTTGTAGAGGAGGTACATCAAGAAGATCGCCAAAGGGGTGAAGCTGAATTGCAATTTGATAGGTGTAGATTCGAAGAATAAGTGATCCCAAAACCCCCTTCACCCCACTCTGAAGAACAGTAGCAATCAACAGACACATCCGTGGAAAGAAAAACCACCCCGAGGGAAAAGAGAAAGAAAATGGTGGAAGAAGCCAGACAGAGATTGAGGGCCAAACCTATGGCACAGCCGTTTGCACCTCTTCCACCATGCCCAGGTGACCTACCGACCAGTTTCCATGCAGAACTCATAGTCTGGGAGAGACAAGAAAAAGCAAAACAACCTTTTAACTTCAACTTCCTCCTCCCTAATGGCCTGTGTAGAGTCTTTTCCCTTAAAGTAGTGGAAGAGGTGATGAGCGTTGGAAGCAGGCTAGACCAACAATGGTTGAAAGAAAAAGAGAAGAATCCCACCCTTTGGGGCACCGAGGATGCAAAGTATTGGCAAAATAAGGTTTTTGAAGTGCCTTAGTCTGTGCCTGGATACGAATGCCACTGCCACTGTGGCAGAGACACATTTGCGACAACAATGTGCTCTCCTGGATGGCTTTTTGTAAACACTTCCCCTCTGAGAGAAACAACCCCACTTCATGGCATACCCTCGTAGGGTAGGAGTAGATTTTGATACAAACACCCATGGTCGCTACGACTTTCCCATCATATATAACCCCCATACTACTACCTTAGCACAAGCCCTCACTTTCACCTCGGACAGCCTAGATGCTGCCATAACTCGCTTCGTTGCTGACTTCTCCTCCTGTCCCCATCCTGCCTTCATTACCACATGCAACTACCTTAGGCTATTAAAAATCTTACTTTAAGTAGGATCCCACCACGGCAAAATGTGGTCTCCCCCCACTCTTTTTTTATCCTCACGCCATAGATAGTTGCAAATGACCCACCTAATGATGTGAGCTAGCCTTCTACCTTCCTTCTGCCTAGCTATTCTCAAGGATATGAGTGATAGCTAATTCACCCATTGTAACCACCCATTCCTCTCCACAACCTCTCTCTATGTCCACTTGAACCTTAAGGGTTACATACAGAGCTGGAAATTTTTGAGTTACTCCATTAAATCCCCTTCCCCACCACATTCTAATGATAATAACTAGCAATTAGCTACTGCCCGAATCATGTAACTCAACAAGCAAAAACAAAAAAACAAAGAAAATAAAAGAGAAGGCCAAACATAAAGATAACAAACAAATAACAATGAAAGGAGCATACGACACATCTAAACACAATTCGCGACACATAGCTCACACCTGCATCTAGGGGTCCTCAAGTTAAGCGCATCCAGTGGCCTCGGTCGGCCGGCTCCATTCCTAACCCCCTAGCCCTTTTTGACTCCCCACTTCACACTTAGGGCACCTCAAGGGCAGGACATACCTATGGAGGTAACACTCGCCTATGGTTAGACCTATCACCCTAAGCTACACGCACCGCACCTCCCTTCACATGAACAAAGTCCTCAAGTGCAGGACATCATTCAGGCATACCTGTGGTTAGACCCAACTCCCCATTCCACCAATACAAGCACAGAGCATTGTACGATGAGGTAGACCCTCCCCTTAGGTAGAGCACTTTCTCCTTTCAGGTACAATAAGATGTTGCAAACCACCAACTTTGGAGGCGCCCATCATCCACTCGACATACCTTGGGTTCTCCATCCAAATCATTACCAAAGCTTCCCAATCAACAGAGTCCACATGTGGCCCTATCATTACCCCACCAGTCACTTACCCACAGCCACCCTTCCACAACAAAGAGCTCGAAGTGTCATGGGACTGGCACCCATCTTGGAGGGGTTATGTTAACCTCAATTCAAGATTGCAGAAAAAGGATAGAAAAAATGCAAAGGCACAGAGATGGCTCCTAAAGCTAAGCTGAGGCAAAAAGTGCAATTTTAAATGGAAGGTGCCTCAAAAAACTCTAAAAACTCTTATAAAAGAGCATCAGGCTCCCTCCTATGCCACTTTTAAAAGAATAGACGGGTGTAGGCTTAAGGCATGAGGCAAGAAGAGGGAAATAGGAAAAATGACCTTGGCATAATGGTCAGTCATGTAAAAAGGGATGGGTGCCCATGGGATTTTAGGGCTTGTATATAAAGTTCAAAAAGTGAATGGAAGCTCATTCTTTGGTGTGTGGTTAACAAGAGTCCTCTCTTATTCTCTTCTTCTCTTCACCTTGCTTGTGTGTATGCTCTTGAGAGAGGGAGTGTGAGAATGTAAAGGATTGTGTGTGTGGGAGTGAGGGATCAAGAGGGTGAAGCTCTTCACCATCTCCTCTTCTCTTCTTCTATTCTCACGCGCAGGGTATGGTGGATGGAGCTCGATGGAGGAGGCTTGAGGATGCTTGAGCTAGCATCTAGGATCGTGGAGCTACTGGTGTGTGCAAGGGAGGAGGCAACTCATTTTGGCATCGAGGTAAGCTCACTACACTCGTAGGTTCAAAGGCGCGTCGACTAGGTGAGAGACCACCATTAGAGCTCACTTGAAACGCTTGAAACAATAAGCGGTTCGTGGGTCTTGGTGGTTGAGTGTGAGCTCCCACCACACATCCCAACCTCTGGGACTGGATGAGGTGCCACCATGTACATGGCTAATGTTTGGATTAGCATGTTTGTGCCTTTCCAAGTGAAAAGCATTCGAGAAGCAAGCTAACCTCTCTCGCTCATGCCTCTTCTTCCTTGGGTTTTATTTTTAAGCAAAACAACAAAACGATATGTTTTATGCCTTCCTTATCGGATTACCTCGTTGTTTGTCATGGATTAACCATCCCCAAGCAAATTGGTGCTTACCAATTCTAAACACATGCATGGAGAGAGAGAGAGAGAGAGAGAGAGAGAGAGAGAGAGAGAGGAAGAGATCTCACGAAGCTACATTGAGAAAGAGGGAGGTGGTGCGTGCGCACACGCACGCACGCACATGTGCACACACGTACACGGAGAGAGAGAGAGAGAGAGAGAGAGAGAGAGAGAGAGAGAGAGAGAGAGAGAGAGAGAGAGAGAGAGAGAGAGAGAGAGAGATTATGTGACACTCTTTGAGAAAGGTTTGGGGGGAAGGAAGTTGGGCTCATGCCACATGGTGCCTCCCCTCAAACCTTTGGTTAATAGATAAATCAATAATACATAGTTGTGCTTGAGTAAAATGTTTAGATGGCATACTCTTTTGTGCTCACCTTTTAAATTGTCCACTTTTCAATTGTCCCTTTTGATTGTCTAAATTCAACTAGCGTTCCGCATGCGCTTTGTGCACACAAAACGCTAGGCCGCTTCGAGGCAGCGAAGAGGCAAGCAAAGTCGCACGGCAACTTCTCTCAACAATCCATTTCTCATCTTTCTCTCTCCTCTTTTTCCTCTCTCTCTCTCCCCCAAATTCCATGTGTCTATTTTCTCTCTCTCTCTCTCTCTCTCTCTCTCTCTCTCTCTCTTTCTTTGCCTTCTATTTTCGTTTATTTTTTCTTCTCTCCTGGTTCTCTCTCTCTCTCGTTTTCATCTCCCTTCTTTTCTTCTCTCTCTCTCTCTCTCTCTCTCCCCTTTTATTCTCCCTCCCTCTCCTCTCTTTTCCTTCTCTCTCCCTCTCCTCTTTTTTCCTTTTTTTCTTCTTCTTCTTCTCTCTCTCTCTTCATTCTCTTTTTTTCTCTCTCTCCTTTTCTTCTCTTTGCGCTTCTCTTCTTTCTCTCTCTCTCTCTCTCTTCTCTTTTCCCTCTCTCTTCCTCCTCTATTGTTTATTCTCTCTCTCTTTTTAAAATTTATCTTTTCTCTCTCTATAATTCTCTCTACATGTTCTCTCTCTCTCTTCTTCTTCTTCTTCTTCTTCTTCTTCTTCTTCTTTC